>NW_015162483.1:1383461-1422088 GCF_001447785.1 Gekko japonicus | reverse complement strand
TCTTTCCTCTCAGCCAAGCATGCCACACCCCAACCTGCATCAGTATAGATTCCCAAAAGGGAACAATTTTTGGGAAGGAGATCCAACGATGCAGGTAGTTTCCTATATTTCTGCATTTTTCCAACATTTTGGACTAATCGCTTTGGAAGTATGAACCAACTTATTAGGAGTAAGGTACCAGGGTGATATTAATTTAAATGAATTCAAACGTACGTCTATAATTTTGCAGCGGAAAGGTGAGGTGGACCAAACGTAGGATCAAATATCTTCCAATAATTCATGACCACAATCTTTGTTCCAGATGGATTGATAGGTCAGAGGCCTCTGCAAATCTTGCATCAGAAGAATTTCATAAATGTTTGATACTAGACTTTTTTTGACAGAAATACTGCTTTAATAAGGCTTTCAAAAGCTGTCAAAGGTTGTTTCAATATATGCGGGAGCTTAATAGTAGAGCTTAGATGTGAGATTTGAAAGTACTGCAACAAAGATATGGAAAATCCTAGTTTTGTTTCCAGGGCACTTTTGGTGAGTAATATATGGTTAGAGCAAAGATCTTTATGCATATTTGCAAGGACCTCCTTCCAAGCATTGAATGAAGAATCCTTGTATCTAGGTAAGAACCAGCATTGATTTATAAAAGATTGAAATCTTGAGATGGGAGGTAGAAGGAGTAATCTATAATGATCCCAACTATATAAGGAGGAGTCTATTGTAGGATTACTTTTAGATCCTCGCTGCCAGATTGTTTCTCATATAGTGAAAGGAGCTGTGTACTCAGAGAATAAATGAGCCCACTCTGAGGAAAAATCCATACATATAAATTTGACCACATTAGAAAATTGAATAGCATTATAATATTTTTTTAAGTCAGGAAAGCCCAGACCTCCTTTCTGTGGCCTACGATATAATGAGCGATTATTGAGTCAATGTTTCTTATATGACCAGAAGAAATTCAACAACTTAGCCTGCCATTCATTTAGCAGTTTGTTAGAAAGCATCAGAGGGAGAGTGCGGAAAAGAAAAATACATTTAGGGAGAATAAAGGATTTAATGAGATGTAATCTGTCAAACCACGAAATCTGCAGTTTGTGCCATTTCATGAGAGTATTATATATGTCTTTTTCTAGTTTCTCATGACTGAATTTTCTGATGTTTTTCAGGTCTACTGGAATGTTAATCCCCAAATATGGGAGATAATCTTTAATCCAGGTGTATAAGAAGTTCAATAGAATAGCTTGCTTTGATTGAGCATCCAAATTAATAGGTAAAAGAAAAGATTTTGTAATGTTGATTTTGAGACCGGAAACCAAGCTGAAAGTCTGGAGTGTTCATGGAGCGAGTGTAAAGAGAATGTTGAGATTGTAATGAATAAAAGCATATCGTCTGCAAAAAGAGACAATTTGTATGATCTATCCTTTATTTTGACTCCCTGTATGGATTCACTTTTACAGATCATATTTGCCAGTGGTTCCATTACCAGGTCAAAAAGCAGAGGCAACAAAAGACATCCTTGTCTAGTGCCTCGTAAAACAAATGCCTCTGAGTTGCTATGATTGATGTTTAGTGGCAGAGATTGCTGATAAAAAAAATTCACCAAAACCCATCCTTTGTAATACTGATTTAAGAAAAGAGATTTCCACAGTATCGAAAGCTTTCTCTATGTCAAGAGATAAAAGAACTGCTCTCTGATGTTTAGATGAACAATAGTTTAAAATGGATATGGCTTTTTGTGTGTTTCCAGCTATATTGTGTTGTGATGTAAAACTGACCTGATCTTTTTTCTTTTTCTTTTTGAAGATTTTATTGGTTTTTTGCACTACATAGAACTACATTTACTACCTACTACCCTAAAACGTGGCTAAACAGGAGTTATAAACATTAATAATTTCTCATTTGAGCAAGGTTATCTTATAATGTCATATATGAAAAAAAAAGAATCTTTCTTTACAGTTTATCTTTGTACTTGAAAACCATTATTTCAGGTATCAGCCATCTGTAATTTATGGAGTTCTTCTGCAGGAAAGTAGTTAAGGCTTTATAGTGTTTCCCCTCTTATTTCGTATGGTATATCCTTTAAGACTCTTATTTCAGTATCTTTAATTTTTAGAGTGTTCCCATTTGTGGCCTTGAGCACCACATCTCTTATAGATCTTTTTGAGAATCTCACCAAGATTTCCCTAGGCAGGTTTCTTTTCTTCATAAATTCTGGATATGTCCTGTAGACCATATCCATGTCGCTTTGCAGTAAATCTGCTTTAAAACCTGACATTGGGGCTAACGCTTCACTCAAAGTTTCCTTCAGATTCTCACCACTTTGTTCAGGAACGCCCTGGAACCTCAGCACATATGCTGATTTTTACACTTGGAGTTTAAGGAGTTGCTCTTTATCAGAGGCTCTTTCTTTTTCTGCAAGCTCCAATTTTTGCTCAAGTACAGTCATTTTAGCTTCAACTTTTTTCACTGATTTAGATGTCTTTGCCATTTGCTTTTGGAGTGTTTCAAAATTATGGTTGAGATTTGTCATCTGATCCAGTAGGGGTCGCAATGCTGCACCCAACATGTTGGGAAAGTCTGTATTTGCTTCCGTTTTTGACACCGGAGGTTTTACTCTGCCAGTTCCAGAAGGAGGCTTCAGTCTCATCGCCATTTTTTCTTGCCAATTAGTCACTGTTTATCTTTCAGGAAAATTTTAAAGAGTTCAAAAAGAAACTTATTTAAAGTTCATTTTATATAACATTGCTATCGCTTCTTCAGATACATCTTATCTTCACTCCTTCCCCCTTTTCGGTAAGTTATTTCACTTGCATACAAAAAAGGGGGGAAATGAACTCTCCCTTTCCCCTAGGGGTTCAGAGCTCACTTAAAAGTTCATGTGCTTGAGATGTCTTTGGTATGTGTTTCCTGGAGAAATAGGATGTGTGGGTTTAGTTTAGAAATTTGATTTTGAATCCTCCTTTTCTTGATAACATTGTTCAGCTCTTTCACATTATAAGAGAAAATTCTATTATGCATTGTAGTATTTTAGAAACAATAGTAAATAATGGATTTATAGCAGTAAAGCTCTTATTAGGAAAATACAGAAAAATGTGCCAAAAAAAGGGAACCCTCTGAGCAAGGAGTGAAACAAATACTCTCTTTTTTATAGTTATATCCTGTGAAGCCAGGTATAGTAAGCTCAGAAACATAAGCACAAAACACTTTATGAATTTTTAACTATTTCAAGATTATAAATTGATGAACTGTTTAACAAACAATTTTTATCTACAATTGATTAATCAGATTAGAACAATTATGAATACAATTATTTTAAGAAATATAAAATTTAAAGGTTCCAATCAATTATACTTAGACTATAATTTTAAATATAGATTAAAAATGGAAATTGATTAATATAAATAATATAAATATAATATCATATAATATAATATATAAAATTCAGAAGTGCTGTTGAAAACCCCAGTGACCCTCCCCACCCTTCTTCAATCAATTCATTAAAACCCAGAATATATGAATTAATTAAATTTGTATATAGAATTGATTAAGATAAATTCAGTTGTAATATAATTAATTGATTAAAATCTGTTGCAATCAAAAATAAATGAATAAGTAATTATAGGAATGAAAGATGAAAAAATAAAATAAAAACAAAATTTGAAAAAAATCCCATTAAAACTAACCCCCCACTACCCCTTTCCTCCTTCCTCTTCCTTCCTGGTCTCGCCGATATGCCTAGTTGCATTTTGTAAAGAACTAAAGGAGAGAAAGGGAAGCTCAGCAATTAGGTAGAAACAAGAAAATAGATAATGAAAAAAAAACACTTAAGAGAAGAACCCGGTGGCTCCTACTTAGAGACGCTCCAAGTGGGAGAGTGGGAGAATGAACTTAAGGTTAGCCCCACTTCCAGTGGAGAAAAGCCAGGAAAAAGAGCTGAAGGCTTGACGACATAGACAGGGATATGCCCCTTTAACTCCCTGAAAAAAATCGAAATGTAAGGCTTTAATGAACATTAATAATTAATTAATTAATACCAGACCACCTCACGTCTCTTGAGAAACCTGTATAAGGGTCAAAAAGCGATAGAACAGGATATGGAACAACTGATTGGTTTAGCATAGGAAAAGGAGTACAACAAGGGTGTATATTGTCCCTTTGCTTGTTTAATTTATATGCAGAGTACATCATGCAAAATGCCAGCCTGGATGATTCAGAAGCCAGAATTAAGATTGCGGGGAAAACATCAACAACTTCAGATATGCAGACAATACCACTCTAATGGCAGAAAGTGAAGAGGAGATAAAAGAGGAGAGCGCAAAGGTTGGCTTGAAACTCAACATCAAAAAAACTAAGATCATGGCATCCGGCCCCATCACTCCTTGGCAAATAGAAGAAGTCGTGGAAGCAGTGACACACTTCATGTTCCTGAGATTCAAGATCACTGCAGATGGTGACTTCAGTTATGAAATTAAAAGACGCCTGCTCCTTGGGAGGAAAGTGATGGCAAACCTAGGCAGCATAATAAAAAGTAGAGACATCATCCTGCCAACAAAAGTCCATATGGTTCCAGTAGTACTGTATGGTTGCAAGAATTGGACTATAAGGAAGGCCAAGCGCCGAAGAATAGATTCTTTTGAATTATGGTGCTGGAGAAGACTCTTGAGAGTCCCTTGGACTGCAAGGAGATCAAATCAGTCAATCCTAAAAGAAATCAACCCTGACTGTTCCCTGGAAGGCCAGATACTGAAGCTGAAGCTCAAATACTTTGGTCACCAAATGAGAAGGGAGCACTCACTGGAGAAGACCCTGATGCTGTGAAAGATTGAAGGTAAAAGAAGAAGGGGAAGGCAAAGGATGAGATGATTAGACAGTGTTATAGAGGCAACGAACATGAAATTAAGCAAACTTCGGAGCGTGACGGAAGACAGGAGGGCCTGGCGTGATGTAGTCCATGGGGTTGCGAAGAGTCGGACTCGACTGTGCGACTGAACAACAACAACAAAATAACTATTTAAAAACAGATAGATTTAACATATAATTATGAAACTATGCCTATTAACAAACGTGAATTTTCTGAGACAAAGGCAGCACTGTGTTAAGATCTATTCCGCTGCAGCGTAGCGAACGGTAACTTTGGTAATTTTCTTTGGTGATTGCCCAGAGTTATGCTTTCTCTTATATGTTTTCTTATCAGAATCCATAGGAATAGGTATTCCCAGTAGCTGCAACATTTGAGATCCTAATTCAAGATTCGTTGCCCAGTAAATTGCTCCATGATGTTCCACTCGGATCTTTGCCGGGCCCGACCATCTGTACCTTATATTGGCAGAGTTCAGCTGGTTAATTATTGGTTTGAGATCTCTGTGTCTGACGATGGCTTCACTGGGAAGGTTGGGGAAGATTTCAATCTTCTTATCTTGGAAGGTAAAAAAGCCACGCTTCTGGGCTTCATTCAGGATACTTCTTTTAGTGTGTATGTCTTGAAATATTGCAACTATGTCTCTCGGTCCCTTCCAGTTGGTATTATACGCTGTGACAAGCTTGTAAGCTTGTAGGATCATAGGAACAATGGCATCTTGCAGCTGAAGAGTAGAAGACAACCATTGCACTAGAAACATTGAGAGTTCAGCATTCTCTTCCACTTTCTCAGGTAAGCCCCTAAATTTTAAATGAAGATTTCTAGAGTCATCTTCTAGAAAGAGAACATGATGATGGATGTCTGTCTCCTCATTTTGTAGGATTTGCACTTCGTTCTGGAGTGTTCCGCTTATGGTCTGGGCTCGCTCTGCTTTCGCTGTTGTTTCCTGTAAAGTTTTTTGTATTTCTTCTAGCTGTGCTTGTAAGGGACCAAAGAAAGATTTCATGTTTTCTAATATTCTAGACTCCATTGTGTTCATTGCCTCTAAAAGGTCCGTTTTGATCACATCAGTACCCATTTCCCGATCTTTTTATCTGTTAGCCGCCACTTTAGAAGTTGATGCCTGTGAGGCCGCTGGAATCAGTTTTGACATTTTTTAAAATTGTTTAAATTTATTAATTTTTCAACATAAAAAATACAAATACAAAATGGATAATGTAAAACAATTAACAGCATAAACAACAGGATCAAAAAGTAAGTTAAGAAAATATATATAAAAAAATCTTAGTGACACAGAAATAAAGATATATATAGTATCAACAGTTTAACATTAACAAATAATGACAGAGGCTTAAATATAGACAAGACTTGCCACAAATTCAAATCATTGACTACATCTGGTGTTACATCATGGTGAACTAAATATTCCAGAATAGGCAACCAAATTATAGCAAAATTTGTGGAAGATTTATAAGAATTTGCATCATTTACCCTATCAGTCATTTTTGACATAATATACAGTTTCCATAGTTTAGAATGCCAATGCCGTCTATTTGGACTTACAGTATTTTTCCAGAACAATGCAACAGTGTTTTTAGCTGCAGACAGTAAAATAGTTATACGTTTACTAGTATCTCCAGAATATATTTGGCTTGCCACCTGTTTAATAATAAATGTTCAACTGTAAATTGCAATTCAACCCCTGTAATGCCTTGAATTTGATTAATGAGTTTTGACATTTCTGTACTATAATATTCTGTTATTAATCTCATAGAGGAGATTTTTAACTTGCCTGAGTGTTTTTTCTCTGATCTCATAAGTTTGAGAAAGTGTTTTTTGTTTATCACTGAAGAGTATATAATTAACGGGAGTGTTAGGAGTGGAGAAAAGGGTTAAACCACCATTTTTGTCAGCACCACACCACGCACCCAATAAACTGCCTTTGAGGATAAGAAGATCCATAGGAACAGTGCTGGTTACTGCATAAGGGCTGCAACTCTTGTGAGAGATTCATGGAATTTGCTTCTGCTACCTTCTACAAAAAAGATGTGCCTTCCTCTTGCACCTTCTACAAAAAAGATGTGCCTTCCTCTTGCACAAGGACACACAGGGATCCAACCTAATATCTTTCACTGTTGTACTTCTCTGGATTCTGGTTTTCATGATGGCCCTGTCACAAGGGATACTGATCTGCATTGTTAATAAACCAAGAAGAGAAGCAAGGAAGGTGACATAACCAAAAAAAGATTCATGAGTCAGTGTAACCAACTGTTTTTGAAATATATTTTTAGAGTTCTGTATGATAATTATGACTATTTTATGATAAATATTTTAAACTTCAAAGCTTTTCTTGTGCAAGTTTGTTTTCAGCATTACTTATTTTCTTTAAAGTAGCTCACTTCCAATTATAATTATGCATATTAATGGTAAATAGAAAAACTCAGACATAATACCCTAGTAAAATAGGTCATACAGATTGTAAAGATGCCTGAATTTATGTAAATTGTGTCTTTAGAAACATCAATACATTTGAAGAAAATGCTTTTTAAGAAACTCAGTTTACTTATAAAACATGGGAAATACATATTCAGAAATCCAAGGACAAAGCCAGTCAGAATAATGGTGTGTACCCTCTCCATTTTTTACATTTTAAAACTGCATTTCAAATGTTTCTGTGATTCACTACTCCTTATTAATTAGTGACCTTGTAGAAGCATATTGTTAAGTCATATTGTTATATAGCTCTTTACTGTTTAGGAACATGTAACTGAACAAAACTGTAACAATTAGTCTCCAGCTCACAGAAAGCCTGCTCAGTGAGTCAACTGGTGTTCTATACCTGAATTATTGTAGTTAACATAGCACATTCATATTTTTTCATAAAGTATAAATTATAGAACATATGGATTAATATTTCACAATTTTTACTACAAACATAGGTTGTTGGTCCATCCAATTTAGTGAAAATTGATTAAATATTTAATTTTTTTTCCAACCTGAACTATACTATTATTAGCTATTTCATATACACTTGACAGAAGAATGGTACATTCCTTCTATCTGAGATGATCATCATCTTTCACTGAGCACAACGCTTTGGGAGGGATGCACATGGAATGGTGAGTGAGGAAGGGATCACCCGCCTGGCCAGCCAGATCAGCTGGCAATCAATGCAATGACAGATGTCGCAGCCAGATCACCCTTATGTCCTCCAGCTGCAAATATACTGTAAACTATTGCTTGCTGGTCTGGTGTGGAGAAATGCTCTATACCCAGGATTCATGTCATAGTTACAATATCAAGTCTACACTCTTCCTACAGCTTAGCACCTCACAAAGGAAAAGCTACAGGGGAAGGAGTCAGAGGTCGAATCTGCATTTGCATTTTTAAATCAGTTTTGTGCTGCTGTGACGCCATCTTTCTCTATATTTGCTTGAATGTTGTTTGGAGAAGATTCTTTTAAAGCAGTGGGGAGGCGCAATGACAGTGGAGCTGCCATGAGAAGGTGATAAACATGTGGACGAACAAAAGTATGCTTGCACTGTTGAGGTGTGAAAACGAAACCAAATGTAGACAGCTTTTTTGAAGATGGAGTCAGAAGGCTGGGACACCGGTGGGAAAGACAATGCAGATTCGAACAGAGTCACAAAATGTGCAGATGGCTCTGGCTGGAGAAAAACAAATGGTTGCCAGCTAACACCTCAGCCAGAGTCCTACCAAGGAGAGAGAGATTTGGGAACCCAGGGTTAGATTGTATGTATCTCTCTCTCTCTTGGAGAAGAATGACCCCCAGTGGAAGGGCCAGACAGTCTCTGGACACAGAGACAAAGCTCTGTTTAGATCTGTTCTGCTTTGATCTTAACCTCAGTCCAGTTAAAGTGAGGGATTATTTTATGAACACCATCTCTGAGCACATGTGGCTGAACAAAGGGGAAGAACCCCCAACCTAGAAAAGAGAGGCAAGAGATCATTTCTGAGCACTGCAGCTTCAAGAAAAAGTAGCCTGCCTTAAACTAAGCATCTCATAAGGTATGTACAAAAATAGGGAGAGGAGATTTCTGGTTATATCAGTTTTCATTTTGATCTTTGCTCAGCTTGCTGTGTAAACAGACTATGTGTGTCCTTTGATTATTTCATTAAACTTCTTTATAATTGAATTCCAGTAGCCTGATCTCTGGACCCATACTAGTCACATTTATCCAGGAGGAAAAAGGGACAGTGGCAACTGTAGATCCTTTCATACCTGGAGCACATGAGTGTGCAAAGAGTCCTGGTCTTGGTAGCTAACTTAGGTTGCCCAGGTTAGTATTTGCATGGGGGACCACCAAGGAAGTTCAGGGTCACTATGCAGAAGCAGGTAATGGCAAACCACCTCTGAACATCTCTTGCCTTGAAAACCCTATGGGATCTACATAAGTCAACTGAGACTTGGTGACACTTTCCATCACAAGTTGGTAACTGGGCCCTGACCTGGATGGCCCAGGCTCACCTGATCTTGTCAGATCTTGGATGCTAAGAATATGGTTAACATTTGGATAGGAGACCACCATGGAACTCCTTCATTGCTATTCAGTGGCAAGCAATGGAAAACCACCTCTGTTCCTTCCTTTGTCTTTAAAACCCTTCTTGGCTGCCATAATGTCAGGTCCCCAGCTAAGACACTCTCCACACACACTATTGGCAGTGAAATGATTTATTAGAGATATGCTTGCTTTAGGTACAAGAACTTTTGTTAGGACTGTAGAAAACCACGGGAAACCACAGGTTATAGGTAAAAGCATAAAATTCCACACATTCATATGTCACACCTACCCCCAAGCATTTCTATGGCAACATGGACAGATATATGGTGCCCTATCTAACCTAGCCAGGTGAAGAGAGTCTCCAAGGTCAATCTCATGAGAACCAACTCTTGGAGCACAATTTGAGAAATGGTTATGGCTACTACCCTCATACACTCATACAACACACACACCCCTCAGGAATTCAAGTGAAGGGAAGGGAAAGCAAAACTTAAGGAAACGAAAGTTAGGCCTGAGCTTGACATATAAGTTAGTTGCAACTTGACAGCCCTTTCTACCACCAGTTGATATATCTGCTGCTTGTTTAATAGAGAAGAAATATGGGGGAGAAGGCCCCATTCCAAGGTGCAGTCAGGTTAGCAATTTCCTCAGAGTTCCTGGCATCCCTGCTGGCACTCACAAATCATGGCACAGTGTGCTAACAATACTGCC
Source organism: Gekko japonicus (assembly GCF_001447785.1). NCBI lineage: Eukaryota > Metazoa > Chordata > Lepidosauria > Squamata > Gekkonidae > Gekko > Gekko japonicus. The sequence goes on along the minus strand of NW_015162483.1, from coordinate 1,411,999 downwards.
CTGAGAAGTTGTATTAGTGACTAGTGCATACTGATATTAGTGACTAGTGCATACAGTATTAGTGCTGTGGCCACACACTTCTGAAATATATCTGAATCACTGATTAATGCCACAGTGGGAAACATTGCACTGGTACAGGATTCAGTACAATTCCATCCTAAGCACCTGTTTGCTTCAATAATTCAGACAATATGAAAGCAATGTTCCAGTTTCAAGTCAGATCTAACATCAGAAGTCCATTATTAGCTATTAGCCACAATGTATAGATCGTATACCCCGTCTGGGACAGTGATGCTCTGTATTCTTGGCGCTTGGGGGCAACAGTGTGAGGGTTTCTGGAGTTCTGGCTCCACTGGTGGACCTCCTGATGGCATCTGGGGTTTGGCCACCATGTGACACAAAATGTTGGATTGGATGGTCCATTGTTATGTTCTTAAACAGCCAGCTTCTAGTTTGAAACACAGCCAATGCAAAATTAGCATACATAAATTAGAGTTGTCAATCAGTGAAAGCTTTTTTGGATGGTTAGATAGGTGCCTTTCAGTTGATCAATCAATAAATGAAATGTAAATTTATTTCTATATTATATCAAGATAGGTGCCCTTTATGAGACACTGAAGGAAGTGTGAGATAACTTTTGACAAAATATCAAAAACTAGTGTGTATTGTTAGAAGGAAAGGCCATCTTTATTATTTTCTTTTTCATTCCCTATGAGCCTAATATGTCAGGTCCATAACAGCCTCAAATATGATAAGTTGTGTCCTTAATTCACAAACCATCAGATGAAAATTTGCCCTGTCCAATTGAAAGTGTCCCCTACTGAATAACTAATTAAGGATTTAATTTATCTGGTGACTGATTAAATTAAGATTTGCAGCCTTGATTTAAATTAAAACCAATGGGAGAACTATGCGTAGGTTGCTCAGAGAGCCATTGTAAGATACAAGCTATGCACGACACAAATCAGGTCAGGGTGTCATGAGTCAGCCAGGGATAGCAAGGACTCCACAGGAGAAGAGGAGCCCTGTGTAGCCACCTTGAATCAACAAAAGCTGATTAGCAGGAAAATGAATTGCAGGCTTGTTAGGATTCACAACCAAAAGCTGTTGCAGAGCCATCACCAACCTCCAGCCCTGGCTCAGCAGGTGAAAGTCAGTTGACCGTTCCCAGCCCTCTGGTATCACCTACACCCTTACAGTGCCACAAACGGAGGCTAAGAACAGAACTACAGGCACATCTCCTGGCCCAATGCCAGCTGCTTGCTGATAACGAAGATGAGTTGTTTCAGGACTGACCCTGAGTAGCTGGTTAAAGGCTTGACAATTAGGCATGCGGCTATAAAGCTGTCCAAGAAAGGCTGCTGGGCATGGATGCAATGTGTACATTATATGCTGACCTGCCACCACTACCTCGCCTGATTAATCTATGATATTTTGACCCCAGACTGAATGACATCGCTCTGGTGAATCTCTGACTCTCTGACCTCAGACTGAATGACACTGCTTGATCTCTGGAGCCCTGGCCCTGGACTGGACAACACTGGACTTCAGAACCCACCTCTAGCCGTGCCTACTTTGACAAACAGACAATGGCATGGCAACTAGATATTCGGAGCCTGTCAGCCAGTACATAGGGATTAGTACACAAGGTGCCTCATTATGGGACAAACAGGGCCCATGCAGCTGTTTTGGCTTGGGAGAATGGTGCAGGAGGGAAGGTGAATTGGGCACCAGTGTGCTTGGAAACATTAGCTTCCCAGTGTCACGTATGTCTGCAAGCTGGGTTGGAGGAGCCTCTGGTGATATGCTCTGAGACAAGTGCTGAAGGCACTTCAGGGCTGGCACTTTTATTATCAACCCTGGTGGGTTCTAACAACTGTAGTGACACATAGTTAATAGCAGTAAGAGCTTTAATGAGCTAACTGAACAGGGAAACTTCACTGAGAAGAGGTGGGAAGTACTAACTGGGTTCCAAGTGCTGTAGCTTTAACTAGGTCTTTTGTGCTTGCTGGCAAGTAGGAATGCACTGATTACAAGCTGTTCTCTCCTAACACAGTAATAAATAAAGTCTCTCCCTTCAGCTTCACTCTGGTAGCAGGACTACAAGAAGGTCTTTCCTCCACCTTCTTCAATCCACAGTGCTCATAGGCAGATCCCTGGCTGTAGTTCTCCTTCAGACCTCTAGTTTCACTTTCCCCTCACTTTCTCTCCCTCTTCTTCCTCCCCAAAGGAAGAGGCAGCAGTTGTCCTGTCACTGTCAGACTGCTGGGTCTTATAAACTCCATTACAACATGTTTCTCTACTTTGGCTCTAAATGGCTTAGGAGGGCACCTAACAGTCAGTACTAAGACAAGTCGGTTTCACACTAGTATAACATTAGTCCTGGTGGTGGCTGGGTCATGTTGGGGAGTAGACCTTTGCTGGACTCCTAGCTTCCCCTTCCTGCACCAGCCGTGAAAGTCAAATTCTGCATTTTCAAATGCTGTTTTTTGTTACGTAAGCTAGAAAGGAGCAGCAGAAATTTTTATCCATTATGGCAGTAAATCTTCACCGTCTGTAAGCAATATCATGAGGTTGATGAGGGAAAAAAATGGGAATTTGGGAACCAGTGTATCTACATGTAATCTTTCTTTGTGATGGCAACTCTGCTTTTATACACAATTGGACCAAAGATATGCACATTCTGCCTTACTTCTCTCTAAAATAATTTGAAACAGGCAGATGTGGAACCAATTTATTGAGTGTAAATTACTGCCAACTTCAGCTGGAATAACTTTATGCTCCTGAGAATTCTCAGATATCTAGCTATAGGGAGCTACATGAAGGGATTTTTAAAACACATCTACAAAATGCAAAGTCTATCACTCAGGGACATTATGTGGATTTGTCACACTGCCTAAAGGATTTTGTGATCCATAAACCAGTGAATGACTTACACTGAACCATGAATATAATTTGCTCTTCTATGAAAGATGTTCATGGATATCCATCTTATTTATATTTTAGAATTTTTATTTAATAAATTGCTCTGGTTTAATTTGACTTATTTATTACTAATTTTTTTGAAAGAACTTCACATTCTGAAAGACATTTTGTGTGTGTGTGAGGATGAACACTATGGGATGAAAAAGAAGTCTCAATAGGTATCATAGCGCGGAGTGTTCAGATAAAGTGAAATCTTTGAGTATATGATAGTCTGAAACAGGACCTCAGAACTGAAAGTAAACAATTCTCTGATGGAAATGTTCTTATACAGCAATTTATTTATTTATTAATTTTTATTTATAACCCGCCTTTCCTGCACAGGCAGGCTCAAGGCGGCATACAACAGGTTAAAATGCAATAAAACACAGATGCATAAGTGCAATACTATAAAATTCATGTAACAACAATATACATACAAAGTGCAATTAAGCACAGATGGTGATTGCTGCATGGTGGTCCAATGTGGCTAAACCAGTATCCATAGTTGTTCTTAGTGCCAATAACATGAGGGCCATAGCAGTTCAGTTTTTAATTTAATGTAATTTAATTTAATTAGTTTCATTCCTCAGTGGCGGCTCCTAATCGAAGGCCTGGTGGAAGAGCTCCATTTTACAGGCCCTGCGGAAATGTAAGAGGTCCCACAGGGCCCTGATGTCTTCCGGGAGCTCATTCCATCAGTGTGGAGCTGCCAGTGAAAAGGCCCTAGCTCTGGTGACAGCCAAACCGATGTCTTTCGGACCAGGGAGAGTCAGATGGTTTTGCAGCCCTGACCTCAGTGCTCCCTGGGGGATATATGGGAAAAGGTGGTCCCTTAGGTAGGCAGGCCCCCGACCATATAGGGCTTTAAAGGTCAAGACCAGCACCTTGAAGTGAATCCGGTATGCTTTTGGCAGCCAGTGCAATGCCTTCAGCACACGCCGGATGTGCTCTCATAGCTGCATAGCTGCTGCATTTTGCACTAGTTGCAGCTTTCAAATTTGGGACAAAAGCAGCCCCATGTAGAGAGCATTGCAGTAGTCCAATCTTGAGGTGACCATAGCATGGATCACCATTGCAAGGTCATTGCATTTGAGGAAGGGAACCAACTGCCTGATCAGCCATAGATGGTAAAAGGCTGCCTCGGCATTGGCTGCTACCTGGGCCTCCATTGTTAAGGCGGCATCCAGGAGCACTCCCAAACTCCTGATCCTCGGTGCTGATACCAAAGGTGCCCCATTGAAGGTCGGTAGTGGGATCCCTACCCCCAACCCGCTTCGACTCAGCACAGGACCTCCATCTTCATCAGATTCAATTTCAATCAGCACACTGTAAGCCAGCCCACCACATCCTGAAGCACCCGATCCAGATCATCTGGGGTAGAGTAAGACTGACCGCCCAACAACAGATATAGCTGGGTGGCATCTGCATATTGGTGACACCCTAGCATGTGCCTCCGGGCAATCTGAGCAAGGGGGCGCATGTAGATGTTAAATAACATTAGGGATAGCACTGCCCCTTGTGGAATTCCACAAGTCAGCGAGTTCCTCTGAGACATCTGATCCCCTTGCGCCACCCTCTGTCCCCGGCCTTGGAGAAAGGAGACAAGCCATTGCAAGGCAAAGCCCCTGAATCCCAGTGTCAGCGAGGTGGTAGATCAGCAACTTATGGTCGACTATTTTGAATGCTGACAGATCCAACAACAACAGTGCTGCTGTGCCGCCCCGATCCAGATGCCTCCGGAGGTTGTCTGTGAGGGCCACCAGTGCCATCTCCATACCATGGCCTGGATGAAAGCCAGACTGGAAAGGGTCTACCATGGAAGTGTCATCCATAAAGCTCTGCAAGTGAATTGCCACCGCTCTCTCAAGTAATTTGCCTAACTAGGGCAAATTTGAAACCAGCCGGTAGTTAGCTAATCTAGCCGGGTCCAAGGATGGTTTTTTAAAGAGAGAGCAGACCATTGCTTCCTTGAGTGCCCCTGGGAACAGTCCCTCAGCAAGGGACTTGTTGATAATATCCCTAAGGGCACCTCGAAACCCTTCATGGCCAGCTTTTATAAGCCATGAAGGACATGGATCAAGGCTGCACATGGTTGGGTGTACTGTTGAGAGCAGTCTGTCAACTTCCTCTAGACTGAGAGGACTGAAATAATCCAGAATAGGACTAAAGACGTGCATGGGGCCTCGAGTTCTCTTGCTGCCTCAACTGTGATGGGGAGATCGCGGTGGAGCAACAAGACTTTATCTGCAAAATAGCTCGCAAAAGCCTCACAGCCAATGTCTAATTCCCTAGCACAGTGGTGGCGAACCTATGGCACGGGTGCCAGAGGTGGCACTCAGAGCCCTCTCTGTGGGCACACGTGTCATCACCCCAGCCAGGCCCAGACCATCATTAAAGTGTTGAATTCTCTGCCAAATAATTTTAAATAAATGAAAGCATTTGGGATTGCTTTCCTTACTTTGTTTGGATCATCTTAAGTTCATGTATGAGTTGTTTTTTTCTAAAGTAAAACCTCAGTATTCAGGTTAAATTGCCGTGTTGGCACTTTGCGATAAATAAGTGGGTTTTGGATTGCAGTTTGGGCACCGAACTGATCAGTGAACAACCGAATAGTTCTAAACAATTGTGCTGGGTGTGAGCTTGCAGACACAACCGTGGCCGTGTAGAACTCTCTCTTTGTGGCATGACTGCCATCTCAGAGGATCTCATAAATGTCCTATAAGATGCTCTTGTTGCTTCATCGCGGGCACATCACACTGTCTCTCTAGTCATCTCAGCCTTCATTTCATCAGTCACAGCTCCTGGATAAACCAAGGAGTCCGCTTAGAGTGAGCTTAGAGTGAGGGTGCATAGGGCGTTGGGGAGCAATCTCATCGATGGCTGCCGAGAGTCGGCCATGCCAATCCTCGACCAGCTCATCTAACGAGACACCGGGGAGCATAGGTTCCCGCAGTTCCATCTGAAGCCGCTAAGGGTCCATTTGGCTCCACAGGCAAGCTAAAATACGCTCGCCACCCAAACAGGATTGGGGTGCAATGTTCACGTGGGCCTTCAGAGCATGGTGGTCCAACCATGGAACTGCCATACTGTCAGACCCTTGAGTCAATTCACTCTCAGCCTAATAGCCTTTTCATGAAAGCTTTATTAGAAACAGAGATTTAGATGTGCACAAGAGAGAACTCTTGTTTAGACTAAGGAATAGATCAAGGGTTAGGCATTGTATAGGTAATAGATCAATGTCCCATAGTGCAATGGTCATGCAGCAGGCATTCACTCCCCTGCCCTCTTTAACTCCCCCTGCATACTACCCCGCACTACAAAGTTTATTATCTAGCAACAGATGTTTCCTCAAGGATGAGAGTCTCTTGGGGCTCGTTCTCATGGGAAAGTCGTTACCAGCAAAGCTAACCTGACACCCGCATACAAACATACAGATATATGGCATTCACCCCCACTCCCCCCCCCCCCATCCCTTGGAATCTTTATGGCAGAGAGGGCTGGCAAGGGTTGAGACCAAATGGTCGAAAAACGAAAGCTAACTACAAAGACAGGAAAAAAAGAAAACATTAGTCAACATGATGGTCAGCAGAGCCTGATTCTGACATACTGTCCCCCTCAAGCTGGAGCCTCCCCCGGCTTGTCAGGGTAAGCCCTATGGAATCTCCCAAGGAGGCGAGGAGAGCGCAAATGGCAAGAGCCAACCCATTCATTCTCCCCAGGTCCAAAGTCCTTCCATCGGATGAAGTATTGGAGTTTGCCTTTGCGGATTCGGGAAGCCAGGATTTCCAGGACTTCCTGATGCAGTTCCCCATCAATCCAGAGGGGTTGCAGAGCCGAAGGATGTTGCACCCAACGCGAGGGTCCAGGATCTCGTTTTAAGTAGCTGAAGTGAAACACAGAATGCAGGAATCTCAGAGACTTAGGGAGATCAAGCTCAACAGCAACCTTATTTATCACTCTAAGCACCTTGAAAGATCCCACGTATTTCCACCCCAATTTGCGGCACGGCTGCAACCCTTTAATGTAGACAGATAAACAGAGTCCCCCGGTTTCAAATTCCATTCTGGGGATCGTTTTGCATCAGCATACTTCTTGTAGTCCCGCTTAGCTTTGTTTAAAGTGTTCGCCAACATGTCCCAATTCTTTGTCACATTGGACCACCATAGTTGAGCATCCCCTTCCACGGGCTGTGTGAGAGCCAGTACCGGGAGGGGAACTCCTTCATATCCATACACAGCTTTAAACAGACTCATCCCTGTGGAACGGTGAAGAGAATTGTTCTACGAGTATTCTGCAAATGGCAGCAACTGTACCCAGTCGTTTTGTTGATGATTTATGTAACAATGTAGTACATGCTCCAAAATTTGATTGGTGCGCTCTGACTGACCGTCAGTCTTGGGGTGATAGCTGCTACTCACCCCCCCCCCTTTCTATGTCCAATAGCTTCATGAGTTCTTTCCAGAACTTGGAAATGAACTGAAACCTTCTGTCTGAAATTACCTTGCGGGGCAAAGAGTGCAATCATACCACGTGTTGCAAGAACAGGGCAGCTAATTGTTTGACTGTGGGGATAGAACTGCATGGCACAAAGTGAGCTTGCTTAGAGAACAAGTCCACAACCACCCACACCACGGTCTCCCCCCTCCCACTCTCGGGCAAATCGGTTATAAAGTCCATTGAAATGACTGACCAAGGACGTTCTGGGGTTTTCAGTGGCTGAAGGTGCCCTGGCACCTTCCCCCCATGATGTTTGCACATCAGGCAGGTCTGGCACTTGCTCACAAATTGGGAGACATCCCTCTTGAGGCCCAGCCACCAGAATTGCCTCTGGAGTAGGTGTAAGGTTTTCAGGTACCCAAAATGTCCAACAAGCTTACTACAATGACTCTGTGACAGTATATCTCCTCGCAGGGTTTCCGGCACATAAATCCGCCCTCCCCTTGCCCACAGTCCATTCTCCTGGTGTTGCAGTGCCTCCGCTACAACAACCTTCAGGTCTTGAGGAGAGAACATGGCTGTAAAAGTCTCTAGCCAGTCCGGATCCTTGTCCAACTCTTTGCTCTCTCTTGCTTTGTTGCGGGTGAGTACTGCCCCCCCCCAGCTGTGCTGGGGAAAACACCGTGTCCATCACCTCCTCCCTCTGGCTAGCATGTTGTAGCAAGCACGATAGGGTGTCAGCGAGAAAGTTTGACTTTTTCAAATTAGTCTTCTGTTAGATCAGTTTATCAAATTCTGCTGCTTCCAATATTTTATTGATAATTTCAGTTTTGGATGGAGTTTCTGTTTTCTTCCAATATTTAGCAAACAAAATTCTGGCAGATATGATCACATACAAAATGAAATACAAGTCATTTTTCTTATATTGTTCAGGTATAATACTTAACAAGAATACTTCTGGAGTAAAAGGGATAGAAATGTTTAAAGTTTTTTGTATAACTTCATGTATCCATATCCAGTATCACTTAGCTTTTCCACATTTCCACCACATGTGATAAAATGTCCCTGTTTTGCTCTGGCATGTCCAACATCGATTTGAACATTTAGGATCTATTTTTGAGAGAATATCAGGATTGATGTACCATCTGTGAAACATTTTGTAGATATTCTCTTTATAGGGAATTGCTCTTGTGATTTTTATGTTTCTTTTCCAGATCTGAGCCCATTGTTCCAGGTTAATATCATGCCCCAGATTTTGAGCCCACTTTATCATAACCAAATTAACCGCTTCAGCTTGCTTTTCGTCGTCTAAAAGCAAGTTATACATTTTTTAAAATAAATTTCTGGTCTATATTCATCAAAATCTTATCTATTTATAAAAGGTTAGTATAGAAGCCTACTGGTTTGTCTTTACTGAATCTAGACTCAATTTGTAATTTTTCCACCAGTTATGGCCTTGTAAAGTTTTGAGTTCTTGTTTGTTGTCCAGCAGGTCCTCATACCTTACAGCCATTTCCCCTTGAAAGACATTTGAATTTGTAAAAGCTTCTAAGGGAGCCACCCACCTAGGTATCTTAGTATAGAAGCGGTTTTGGATTTGTTCCCAAACTTTTAATAGAGAGGCTCTAATCCAGTGCTGTTTAAAATATTTATGGGTAGCAGCTTTCTCATACCAAATGAATGCATGCCATCCTAAAAACAAGTCATGGCCTTCTGGTTTCAAAAGCCTGTTATTATCTAACATTACCCATTCTTTGTTCCAAGCCAGCACTGCTGCTCTATAATATAAGGTCCATTCTGTAAGAACGAAATCGCCTCTGTTCTTAGCTTCTTGAAGTAGTTTAAGTTTAATCCTTGGCTTTTTCCTTTGCCATATAAACCAAGTCATAATTTTATTAAATTCTTTAAAGTAACTTTGGTTTTGGATCACTGGTATCGTTTGAAATAAAATTAACAATTTTGGCAGTATATTCATTTTGATAGTGGCTATTCTCCCCATTAGAGATAATTGAAGGTCCTTCCACTTTTCTTAATTTTTCGTAATCTCATTTAAGAGTTCCATGTAGTTGTTTTCCATCAAGGTGCTACACTTATTAGTTATATTTATTCCTAAGTATTTAATTTTCTTCCAGATATCCCGCTTGTTCTTGTAGTTGGTCAGCTTGTATCTTTGTCATATTTTTAACCAGCATTTTTGTTTTGTTGTTGTTGTCCAGTCACACAGTTGAGTCCGATTCTTCGTAACCCCATGGACCACATCATGCCAGGCCCTCCTGTCTTCCGTCGTGCTCTGAAGTTTGCTTAATTTCATGTTTGTTGCCTCGATAACACTGCCTAATCATCTCATTGTTTGCCATCCCCTTCTTCTTTGACCTTCAATCTTTCCCAGCATCAGGGTCTTCTCCAGTGAGTGCTCCCTTCTCATTTGGTGGCCTAAGTATTTGAGCTTCAGCTTCAGTATCTGGCCTTCCAGGGAACAGTCAGGGTTGATTTCTTTTAGGATTGACTGATTTGATCTCCTTGCAGTCCAAGGGACTCTCGGGAGTCTTCTCCAGCACCATAGTTCAAAAGAATCCATTCTTCAGTGCTCGGCCTTCCTTATAGTCCAACTCTCGCAGACATACAGTACAATTGCTTTAACCATATGTACTTTTGTTGGCAGGGTGATGTCTCTACTTTTTATTATGCTGTCAAGGTTTGCCATCACTTTCCTCACAAGGAGCAGGTGTCTTTTAATTTCATGGCTGGTTTTTTACAAATAATTTTAAACCCTGCCACTTCTCCATATTCTTGTAAGACTGCTATCAATCTGTTAATTGAATTTGATGGGTTTTCCAAAATAAAGGCCAAGTCATCCGCAAAGGCTAAGAGTTTATATTCTTCTCCTTTCAGTTTCAAACCTCTAATTTGGTCATCTGCCCTAATTTGGTCAGTTAACACGTCAAGAGTCAAAATAAACAATAATGGGGACAGGGGACAACCTTGTCTTGTACCTTTATTTATCTCAACAGTATGGGATAGGCCTCCATTAACACATATTTTAGCTTGTTGTTCTCTATATATTGCTCTGAACATTTTGTAAAAATCCATGCCTACCTGCGAGTATATCAAAAGTTCAAGGAGAAAATTCCAGCTAACATTATCGAAAGCTTTTTCTGCGTCAAGAAAAATTAATGCCATTTGCTTGTCTGGGTGAGCTTCGTAGTATTCAAAGACATTCAGTATTATCCTCACATTATGGCGTAGTTGTCTTTTGGGAAGGAAGCACACTTGGTCTTGGTGGATCATCTTTGTTAACAGTCTTTTCATTCTTGTTGCTAGTATGGAGGCATATATCTTATAGTCCACATTTAATAGAGAAATTGGTCTGTAATTTTTAAGTTCTGTTTCGTCCAAGTTCTGTTTAAATATTAGTGATATCAATGCTTCCTTCCATGTTTGCAGAATTTCTTCTTTAAGCACTATGTCTTGACAGACTAACTTTAATGGATTTACCAGCTGGTCTACAGAAACGTGATAAAACTCTGTTGGAAATCCATCTGGGCCGGGTGCTTTCCCTTTTTTTGGTTTTTTAATGCTTCTGTGACTTCTGCCACTGTTATTGGTTGGTTTAATATTTTCCTTTGATCCTCTGTACAGATTTTCTGTCTGTATTTTTCAAAACAATTCTTGATTTGTTGTTGTGTTGCTTCTGTGTTTTTATACAGCTTCTGGTAAAATATTTCCATGATTTTTTATGTCTTCTAATTTATTTTTCTCTTCTCCTATTTCATTTTTGAGAGTTTTTATATATCTTCTTTCCTTCTCCTTACGTAATCTGTAAGCTAACCATCTGGTAGGTATGTTGGCATTTTCAAAATAAATTTGTCTTGCATACATTAACTTTTTTGCAATTTCTTGTGTTAATAGGCAGTTCAGTTGCTATTGTAGAAGTTTAAGTTTAATCTTTTCCTGCTAATTTTGATGGTCTTGCTTCATCTTCACTTCTTGTTGTTTAATTTGGTCTAACATTGACAAATATTAACCAAAGTTCCTGGATGCTGTATGTTGACCCTGCATTAAGTGGGTGTTCAGACACAGTGGCCTGTCCATCCCCGTTACATCAATTCCATGTTCCTGGGACAGCCCACAGGACTGCATGTTGGTGTATGTCATGCATGTTGCTCCCTCAGTCACTATGCCCTATTTGGTTTAAGATTGGGAAGTACTCATATTCTGAATCATGCTCCAACAAACTGGAGGGTAAACCATCCAATGTCAGTGCCAAGGATGGTGTGCCTGAAGTGAGTAATGGAAGAGAAGGATGGTTAAACATTATTTAAATTGAAGAGCTAATAGTGAGAGAGTGGATGTCACACAGTTTTAGGTTTGCTGCATGGTTCTATGCCAACCAGTGATCCTTGCTCCGACAGTTGCACACATTGACATGTGTCATGGAGACTGCACCTACCTTGGTCCTCCTCAAATTCCACCAGAGTCTCATCCCAGTGCTCTGCTGCTTTCTCTCCTGGATGTTCATGGACCTGTGGGTCTCCATCTAAAGCATCTATGAAAATTTAAGATAGTGTAATGGTCAATTCCGATAGTCATGATATGGGAAGACATGACTGTATTATTGATGAACATACATTTTTTGTGCACAAAAGAGGTTTCTGGGATATCAAACAGAAACAACCAATGGGCACCGGACATCTGCAAACCAAGGCTGAGGGGGGGATTGAGTAACCGGTTTGGCTTTCATAACTTGCAGCAAACCTCTAGGAGGTGACACACAAGAATACAACCTGGTTCTATGCCAACCAATGCTGGTTGTCATCAATACCATGCCTGGAAGTCATGATGCTTGCGGCAGAAGGTTCCAGAGCCTCACTTTGCCACCATCAGTTGTGAAGGGGCACATGCTGTGGGACATTCATGCAGGATTGATCCAAGATGGTGCTGAAACAGCAGTACTGATTAGTAATGCTCTGCAAGTGACTTGTTTTTACTCCCTTATCTCACTCTTTATTTGTTTAGCTGCGCTGGAATTATAAACAGAGGTCAGTAGCTTTCAGTTTGCAGCAGCTTTTCACTAAGGAACTTGCTTTTGAACTCTACCTGAAATTCTATGAGCCTTTACAGCCGAGATAAGCTTAAAGTGCTGAGTCACTAAAGCTGTTATCAGAACCAGCAACAGCCAGCAGTTTTATGAAATTTAAATTTTAAGAAGAGATTTGGATTTTTACATCTATCATTGGTTACGTTAGCATTTTGGCTGTTGGTCATATTCTGAAAAGTTAACTTTGAAGTTGTGAGGTCTTTCTCCACTAACAAGTTATCTAACACCCATAATATGGCTCAATCAAAAGGACTCAAGATGCAGAAGATACTGTTCCCCCCCCAGCAAGCAAACAGAAAAAGATTATGGACTATTTTGCAACTAAAGAAACATCAGTTTATAATATCTCGACTGCAAATAATTATGCTTCTTTGATGGAAGCTGCTAACATTGTGGAATCTCCTCCAATGGAAACTGATATCTCACAACAATTAACTAAGAGCATGTGGGTGCCAGATAATTTTGGGAAAGATCTATGTATGCTAACGGCTGAAACAGTGAAATTTATTTTTGAAGCACTGAGTGAGATTAGAGTTAGCCTTGAGCAACTTACAAGAACAACAGCTGCCTTAATGGAATCAACAAATACCACCAGCAAAGAGTTGCTGGAAACAGCTGAGATGGACAAATTTACTATGGAATGCATGGTAAAAATGAGACAATATTCCAAAAAAGATGGCTAAGAGTGTATGAAGAGTGGGGAAAATATATTATTTGTAAGACTCCAAAATTATGAACATGTATATTTAAAAGTGCTTTTGGCTGTATAGGAAAAAACTGAATAAATAAAGTATTTTAAAAAAACACAAATACCACAAGTGCTATAGCAGCTAGAGAAGACTGCCTCCTTACTGCCTTGGCTTCAAAAGAGGCTAATTTGGTTTTGGGCCAGAGGCAGAGGCAGATATATGGTAAGAAACCTTATAATTTGACCCTGCAACCTTGGAAGATCTGTTTTACAGTGTGTTGCTATAAAGGCAGGATGCCTATTTGGAAGACTACAAAACAAGTCGTCTCACATTTGAGATCACTTTTTCCAGAGTATAAAGCTTCAATAGACCTAGCTTCACTAGAAACACTAACGAACGTTAGCCAAGCACAGAGGCTACTTCTGAATGTCAAAAGTACCAAAATGCCTGCATTGATATTGCGACAGAAGGCTTTCTTGGCAACAAAAGGAATATTTCTAGTCAGAGTCTTTGCTAACACTATTATTGCTCCCTTGTTTCCCAATATACAGCATGCATACACTACTACTACAGTTAAGAAGGATTCTGTACCACAAACTTCAGTAACAACAACAACGCAAGCTAAAATCAGTGCAAGTACATACAAAGTGATAGCGTAAGCTCTTACCTTGGGAATGCAACTGAAAAGGACTTAATTAAATAATTTCTGAACTTACCAGAGGAGGAGCAATCAGAAATAATAACAAGATTGGACTGGTTAAAAACTGAGCTTTTAAAAACTAAGGAAGCCAAGACACTTCAAAAATATCCTTCTTGCCCAGAAAACAATATAAAGGCAATGAATTTGACTACAACAATAGCTAACCATCTAGGAACATAGAGGACAACTCTAAAGGCCCTCAGAGACAACACTTGGTGACTGATGAAGTCCAACCAGAACTCAAGGGAAATGTCAATACAAGCTGAAATCCACATGTCCAATAATGGCTGAGAATCTCCCCTGAGCAGTAAGGGAGACATTGTGTGGCCAAGCACTAGCCAATTAATAAAGAACATATCAAGAGGTATGGGCAATGGGTCTGTGTTTTATGACACCAACAGCACCCTTGAACAATTAACCAAAGGAAACTGACTCATAAATTCTTCTATACTACCATCCTCTAAATCTCCTACTACTTTGGATCATCTCTTGGAACGTGGCAGGATGGCGGAATAAGGCCAAGGATGTTGAATTTCTAAGTTACCTTAATGATTTTGACATTATACTCCTTCAGAAAACATGGTCCCCAAATCAGATTCAGATTTAGGGGTATAAATCTTTCTCCCTCCCAGGGTATAGGACTAACCCTAACGGTCACTTTCAAGTGGGTTTGGCTCTGTTTGTTTCTCTATATTTAAAAGTAGAAATCGTCATGTTACTACATTGAACTAAGGGGTTGTTCAATTATATTAGATTATATTGTATTAACTGTTTTATATAAATGATTGATTGATTAATAATTGATTGGAGTATTATTGATTATAAACTGATTGATAAGAGTTTGATAGCTTTACGTTGCAGTTGCCATTAAATTGCCAGCCTTTATTTAAATTACTGGCTGGAAAATAGGAAGAAATAGGAAAAAGGCATCGTCCTTTGGGACTTCCTGATGGAACAGCAGGTAGATCTGGCTTGAGTGACCAAGACCTAGGTGTGGGATGGGGAGACAGTGGGTCTCTCCCAGCTTACCCCTCCTGGGGGGCGGGGGGGAGTGGCCATGTTCATTCGGGAGGCTTACTCCTTCAGGGCGCTCCCATCGATGGCGATCACGGGCCTTGAGTGTGCCGGTCTGGTACTGGAGGCCAGGGAGAGTGTGGCGATTTGGCTGGTGTACCGACCACCTAACGCGCTGGCTGGTAGCCTACCGGCCCTGATGGAGGCCATATCAGACTGGGTGCTGGAACACCCTAGGCTGATTGTCTTGGGTGATTTCAATGTCCATGCCAACGATGCGACTTCCATTCAGGTGGCGGACCTGGTGTCATCCCTGGTGGCGCTGGGACTCTCCCAACTTGTAATGACCCCCACTCACTGGGCCGGGCACATGCTCGATTTGATTTTCACAGCTGGGGTAACAGTGGACGGGATCACTGCTTTGGCAGTACCATGGTCGGGCCACCATGCTCTGAGAGCCTGTCTGAATGTTCCACCCCAACCCTGTTTAGGCAACGAGCAGATTTTAGCTCACCCGCAGAGCCAAATGGATCCAATGCGGCTTCAAATGGCTCTGCAGGATCCGATGCCCCCTGGCAGCTCATTGGATGAGCTTGTGGAAGACTGGCATAGCCGACTCTCCGCAGCCATCGATGAGATCACTCCCCAGTGCCCTCTGCGCCCTCGCTCTAGGTTTGCCCCCAGGTATACCCAGGAGCTGCAGCTTATGAGGTGAGAGCTTAGACGGTTAGAGAGACAGTGGCATCGGGGACAAAGAGTGGCACTAGGGGAACAGCAGTCCCGGAGGCACCTGCTTGAATGTGGAGTGCCTCAGGGGGCGGTGCTTTCCCCAATGCTCTTTAATATCTACATGCGCCCCCTTGCCCAGATTTTCCAGAGGTTTGGGCTGGGATGTCACCAGTATGCTGATGACACCCAGCTCTATCCGCTGTTGGGTGGTCAGTCTGACTCCAGACCAGAAGATCTGGACCGGGCATTGCATGCTGTGGCTGGTTGGCTCAGGCTGAGTCGACTGAAGCTAAACCTGTTGAAGACGGAGGTCCTGTGCCTGAGTCGGGGCAGTTCTGGGTTGGGGCTCCTCCTTCGATGGGGCACCATTGGTGCCTGCATTAGTGGTTAGGAGTTTGGAACCCTCCCTGGCAATGGAGGCCCAGGTAGCAACCACTGGTAAGTCGGCCTTCTACCACCTGCGGCTGGTTCGTCAGTTGGCTCCCTTCCTCAATCATGACGAACTGGCTACAGTGATCCACGTGATGGTCACCTCGAGGCTAGACTATTGTAACGCTGTCTACATGCGGCTGCCCTTGGTGCAAATCTGGAGGCTGCAGCTAGTGCAGAACGCCATTGGTACCAGGCCCTAGATGGGAGTACATCCGGTCGGTGCTGAAGGCGCTGCACTGGCTGCCAATAGCATACCGAATTCACTTCAAGGTGCTGATACTTACCTTTAAATCCCTATATGGCCAGGGTTCAACATACCTGAGGAACTGCCCTTCCCCATATATACCCCAGAGAGCACTACGGTCGGGGGCACAACATCAACTGGTTATTCCAGGCCCCAGGGAGGCCAGGCTCATGGCTCATGGCTACTAGAGCCAGGGCCTTCTCAGTGGTGGCTCCTTACTGGTGGAATGAGCTCCCAGAGGAGATCAGGTCCCTGCGGGATCTTGTGCAGTTCCGCAGGGCCTGCAAGACAGAGCTCTTCCACCAGACCTTCAATTAGGAGCTGCCCACATTACCATCAATGACCACTATTAATATCTGTGGTGGAGACTGCAGTGAGATTGAGCCAAACCACCCAGGAGCCTGTAATTGCCTGAGCCTGCGTGACATGTTACACCGTCTTGGTTATAATCACTGAGTGCACTTTAATTGGAAATCATTAATTGTTAGATGTTGTAAATGTTTTAACAGTGTTAAATGTTTTAAGTTTTAAATGTTTTGACTGTATATGAACCTTGGCACACTGTGCCAGGCAATGTGAACTGCCCTGAGCTTGCTTGCGGGGAGGGCAGGTTATAAATACAACAAATAAATAAATAAATAAATAAACTGGATAGTCCCACTGAGCAAGCTATTAAGATTGTTCTTGATCACCTTACTTTGATTATCGTGAATATATATGTTCCCAACTCCATAGACAGACTATCTCTTTTCCAACATTGGAAACGACTAACTACCTTTCTAGAAAAACTAGAAGAAGAACACCCCTTGGCTGAAATAATTCTGGCAGGTGATTTTAACGCTAGAGTAGGCAACGATCATAAAATATTCTTTAAGGCTATAGAAATTAGTCAGGATGATACACTCCCACCTTTTCTCACCTCTACAAGGTATTCCAAAGATTGCCATATAAACTCAGCAGGCATCTATCTTGCCAAACTTTGTCTCAACAAAGGTCTGCAGTGTAATTGACTATTTATAGTTTCTCCTTGTTTGGAATCTCATGTTTTAGACTTCACTATTGGTGATTATATAATCAGTGACCATCTTCCACTTATTTTAACTCAATGTCAGCCCTTTTACTAGAACCCAATGTTATTTCCAACACCAACCTGACAAGCACTCTATTGCCTTGGATCTTATGGAATGATAGCTCTATGAAAAAAACCAACAATTACTCAAATCAAACCTACTTCTAAAGTATAGATCCTCTTTAACTGATGCAAATGAACATTCATCAATGATCACAACCTATAATGCTTTAACATCTCACATAGATATGTTACTGGGCAAAGAACCTGAGAGTGGAAATAGGGGGAGTAGTAGACCTATAAATGGCTGGTTTGATAGGGAATGTAGATACTTAAAAACCCAAATATGCAATGTCTTTAGACAATACCATGACTCTGCTAACCCATATTTTCTGATAGAATACTTTAAACTTACGAACCAGCTACAACAGTATGCACAGAAAGAAGATTGAATATATTAATACACAATGGGAACAATTATACCAGGCCACAACTTTAAATAATACAAAAAAAATCTGGGCCATAGTCTCGTGGACATGTCATGCCGAGGCCCCCTCTATGTCTGGTACTTCTCCTAAAGTGTGGTTTCAATGTTTTTCGACATTATTCCATCAGGATTATGTCCGCACTATGGAACCCTCAGATCTTCTGTCTGAGGATTTACCTGACTGGCCTCCTGTAACACCCGACGAAATAAAAGAACTGATTGGCTAATTAAAACCAGGAAAAGCAGCTGGTCCTGATATAATTCTACCTGAAATTTTAAAACTGGACCCTGATTGGTGGGCCTTATTCCTGATGCATGGTTAAATGCAATTGTGGTTCCAATTCACAAAAAAGACAATTGCTCAATTCTTGCCAACTATAGACCAATCAGCCTGCTTTCCGTAATAGGAAAACTGTATGCCAAACATTTACTATCTAAGCTTACCATATGGATGACAGAACAGAGAGTCCTAGGCCCGGAACAGCTGGGATTTTGTAAAGGGAAAACTACTTTAGACCATTGCACTGTATTAGAGCACCTGATTAACAAGTATGTAAAAAGAAGCAATGCAAAATTATACGCCACCTTTATAGATCTTAAAGGGGCATTCGATTCAATCGATAGGGAACTCCTCTGGGCTAAACTGCAACAACTAAACATAGATAAGAGGCTCCTTAACCTTATAAAAAAGATATATACATCAACAAAATGCCAAATTAAATGTTAACTGACAGGGAAATTAACTTCAAAAATCCCGCCAAATAAAGGAGTCAAACAAGGCTGTATATTAGCACCCTTTCTATTCAACCTGTTCCTTAATGACCTCTCCCCTTATCTTGAAGCTGTTGATTGTCATGCTCCTAAACTGAGCTCTGTCCACGCCACTCTGCTATTATATGTAGACGACATGGTACTATTGCCCTGCTTCAAAGTTGGTTTAAAGCGTTCACTAAATAGATTCCTTTCATATTTTATAACAAATAAACTTTTAAATCATGAAAAATCAAAAATACTTGTCTTTTCCAAAACTTGGAAACCATTCAAATGGACAATTGGAGGCAAACCAATTGAACAAGTTAAACATTTTAGATACTTAGGTTTGCATTTCCAGTATAATGCACCTTGGTCTGTGCAACGTAAATTAGCAATAAATATGGCCAACATCAATGCCTCTGCTATTTCCCGATTCTTCTACACCAGGGGCAATCAATTTATACCAGTTGCACTAAAAGCCTTCAAGGCCAAAGTAATTCCCCAACTCATGTATGGTATTCCAATATGGAGAAGTGCACTTAATGGCACCATTGAACGTGTTCAATCTAAATCTCTTCGAAAGATCATGGGAAGGCCGTGCTGTGTACCTTATACAGCCTTATGTCTAGAAACTGGGTTAAACTCTGTGGAATCTGGTGCGTGGCTTACGACAGTAAAATATTGGCTGCGTTTACACTATAGTATAGACCAAGGGAGCCTTAAACAACAAATGCTCAGAGTCTCTGTATTGTAGCAGAGAAAAGCCGGGGACCCGAAGTTTAACGGAGCCACCTACTGGCGAGCACGGGGAACATCTTCACGTGCCAGAAGTGGCAGCTAGACACCTTCATCCTTGGTAGTTGTGGATACAGATGCAGAATCCTTCTGTCTGACAACAGCTTGGTGTGCATGTGAAGTAGTATATGTGGGTGTATGTTGGCTTGTCTGCTAGTGGGGATGTGGATGAGTGCTGTATGATGGATGAATGTGATGGTGTGATCGTGACTACCCGGGACTTAAAATGTTTAGGTAAATAAGACTCCCTGGTATGACTAGTTAGGTCAGGTAAATTGTACTTTGCATAGCAGCACTCAGATTGTATTCGATAGCAGAAGATTTAGATTGTATTATTCTGTTGTACGAGGAGTGGATTTTGCGGTCTCTCTGTCCTTTACCTCACTGGTGGTCTGAAGCACTGCGGAGACAGCCAGGGTAATAAATGGCTGGGCAGCAAATTCCGGTGCTTTTGGGAAGGGGGAAGTTTTGTGGTGGACCTAGGCGGGGCTTTAAGGGAAGGACACAGAGAAACAGAGTGGCTCGGTGCCCTTCCACCCTATGGCCCATCCCAAGGGTGGCAGGCAGTGGGGCCAGAAGGGAGAACCCCCCTCCGTCATTGGTGCTGTGTAACACCAGGTCTATTAACAACAAAACCACAACCCTTCAGGATTTTGTGCTGGAACAATGAGCTGACCTGGCATGCATGACCGAGACTTGGGTGCAGGAGGGGAAGACGGTAGCTCTCACTCAGCTTGCTTCACCTGGGTTCTCGGTCCTCCACCAATCACAGACTAGGGGGCGGGGGGAAGGAGTGGCGATCTTCATTCAGGAGGCTTACTCCTTTAGGGCACTCCCATCAGTGAAGATCGCGGGCGTTGAGTGTGTCGGTCTGATGCTGGAGGCTGAGAAGAGTTTGGCGATTTGGCTGGTGTACCGACTGCCTAACGCACCAGCCAATAGCCTGCCATCCCTGCTGGAGGCCATATCAGGCTGGGCGTTGGAACACCGTAGGCTGATTGTCTTGGGGGATTTCAATGTCCATGCTGAGGACGCGACCTCCAGCCGGGCTACAGATCTAGTGTTGTCCATGGCGGCACTGGGACTCTCTCAATTTGTCTCAGTCCCCACGCATCGGGCCAGTCACATGCTCGATTTGATCTTTGTGGTGGGGGTGACTGCTGAGGCAGTGCCATGGTCGGAACACTAGGCCCTGAAGGCCCATCTGAATGTTCCACCCCAACCCTGTTTAGGTGGTGAGCGGATTTTTGCTTGCCCACGGTACCAAATGGACCCTATGTGGTTCCAGATGGCCCTGTGGGACCCGAGGCCCCCTGGCGGCTCGCTGGAGGACTGGCATGTCTGACTCTCCTCAGCCATCGACGAGATCACTCCCAGGCGCCCTCTCCGCACTTGTGTTAGGCGCGTGCCCTGCTATACCCAGGAGCCTCGTGAGCGGAAGCGAGAACTGAGACGGCTAGAGAGACAGTGGCATCCTTCGATGGAGTGCCCTTGGTGCCAGCGTCGGAGGTTAGGAGTTTGGGTGTGCTCCTGGACTCCTCTTTAATGATGGAGGCCCAGGTGGCAGCCACTGCCAAATCGGCTTTTTACCATCTTCGGCTGGCTCGGCAGTTTGTCCCCTTCCTTGACCGCAATGACCTGGCCACTGTGATCCATGCGACAGTCACCTCAAAGTTAGACTACTGTAACGCTCTCTACTTGGGGCTACCTTTGTCGCAAGTCCAGAAGAGGCAGCTAGTGCAGAATGCTGCAGCTAGGCTGTTAATGGGTCTCTCTAGGAGGGATCACATCTGGCCTGTGCTGAAAACACTGCAGTGGCTGCCAATAGCGTACCGGATTCACTTCAAAGTGCTGGTTCATACCTATAAAGCCCTATATGGCCAGGGTCCAGCTTACCTAAGGGACCGCCTTTCCCCATATATTCCCCCAAGGGCACTACGGTTGGGGAGTCAACATCTCCTGGTTATTCCAGGCCCCATGGACATCAAATTTGGTGCTACTAGGGCCAGGGCTTTCTCAGTGGCGGCTCCTACCTGGTGGAATGAGCTCCCGGAAGAGATCCGGGCCCTGCGGGACCTTTCACAGTTCCGCAGGGCCTGTAAGATGGAGCTCTTCTGCCAGGCTTTTGAGTAGGAGTCGCTGCCACCACTATTCCACCTTTGTTATATCTACATCATCGCACCCCCCCACCATCCATGTGGGTACCATCAGGGTGCGAGACGACCCTGGATTGAGAAGGGATGACAGCGCTATTGGAACATACATTGGCTTGGGATTAACTCCATCTTGGGATAAATGATTGACATGATATCTAGAGCACCAATATTTTATTCGATTGTATTATATTGTTTTATCCTTTTTTAATCTGTTTTAATGTTGGCATTCAAGCCATCTTGTTAGCGGCCCTGAGCCTTCGGGGAGGGCGAGGTATAAATCTAAAAAATAAATTTAAAAAAACGAAAAATAGAGTCAAACATGTCTAACTGGCTATTACCCATTGAGAACAAAATAACTGCCATGGGTATCCCATTGGACTCACTGTTTATGCTCCCTTTCATGGGCGCTTTTCAGATGATTAAACGCAGAGTCCTTCACATTGAAATACAAAGGCTATACAGCTTAGCCAACAAATCTTGTTCCCCTCTGAACTTTGAGATCCCCCTCAGAGTAGGCCAAATGGCCCCATGCTTATCTGATATACAAGCACCACAACAGTGCAGAGCTTTTTCTCTAGCAAGATTCAATGTAATGCCATCAGCAATCTTGCATGGGAGATACAATAACATAGTATACACGGCCAGACTTTGCAATTGTAACTCTGGATGCACTGAGACAGTTTCACATATCTGTTTGCATTGTCAATTTTATCTAGACATACATTTTAGATATTTAAACCCTGTTTTAGCCAAAATGACGGACCTTCCTGTTGCTTTAAAAGTATACCGTCTTTTGAATGACTCTGCTCCTGAAATATCAAGGAAGGTAGCCATGTTTCTACAATCAGCTATGAAGCTACGACAGGAAAAACTGAGTAATATTTCATAACAAATTGTTTTATGCAACATTATGTAATATGCTTGGCTCTATATGTATGCTTTTATATGATTTTATATGTATAATCATCTTTTTTATAGTAACCCTCTTTTAAGGTATTGTTTTATGCCAATAAAGGCTGACTGACTGACTGACATTCACGCAGGCACCCACGCAATGGTTGAAGTTGGACACACTGGTTGGAGTGAAGCAGCAATATAGTCTGCGCATCTTACCACCCCTCCAAGACCAATGACTGTACCCAAACAATGGGGGAATGAGAGTAGTAACATTTTGTTGGCCAATACAGTCACCAAGTACGTGTATCCTGGCCTCACTGATCTCATACCATATAGCAAAGATTCAGAGTAATCTTGTGGCCACCCTGTGTGACTTTACAGGTGATGGGATCCAGGTGAGGCCATTTGTGAGAGAGGGCAACACTTCAAGGAGCATTCAACTTGTTGGTCAAATACATAACAGGTTTTTTTGGGGGGGACCAACTGGGTAGAACTGGCCCTTTACACCTACCCAGAATGCCACCTTCTCTCCTAGCTCTGTTTGCGGTGGTTTCTTCATCCAAGGGGGAAAAAATCCAGGGGGGCCCCATGTTGGTGGGGGGTTGAGAGTGGGTCTGTTTGTACTGCTTTCTGCCAGTTCCCGATGTAGGTTGTGGCTCATTCTCCTCGGCTTCACAGTTGCATCATCCCTCAGGATCTGTTGGAACTCCCTAAAGAAGGGGCAAGTTCGCAGGTCATTGCCACTTTTGTTATTGTGCGCCTGGCAAACTCGGTGTCTAATTTGACATAACTTACCATTTTTAAGGGGCCTTGAGCGGGTACTGGAATTCCATAGGGGATGTTTGATTGGATGCATGTGAGAATGGCTTTGTTGTAGTGGATGCATAATCTTTCTAAGTTGCCTTCCTTCTCAGGGCCTTTCAGGTGGGGGCTGGAATGTGCAAAATCTAGGTGGGTTGAATGTGGGTTATGATTGGACTGGACCCAGGGGGGAGCCTGTTTGAACTATCTATAACTTTGGGCCTAGGTGCCAGAAAACAGAAGTCTTAATTTGAAACATCTTTATTCCTCAATAAATAAATCACTGACACAGAGTGTTGTTGAGAGTAACTTTGTTCAAGAGTCTCACAGCACCGTCACTCGTTTATATTCTAAACATAGGCCCTTTTTGATTCTGCATTCAAGGGCAGTACGCCTGTGCCCCTTCTCAGCCATACCTTTAGCTATCTGTTTATAGATGTCTATGTTGCGGTGGCTCTGCCTCAGAGGTTCCTGAACCTTTTGTTCCCCCCACAGAGCCAGAAGATCCAGGGTTTCCTCATGATGCCACAAGAGGTGTCTGACTCCAGCCATTTTGAAGTTTTCCCTTCCGCCTGATTGAGGTTCTGGTCTCCCAAAATGGCCACCATATATTTCTGCCCAGGAACTATTTGCCCTTTAATGATATGTCAATTAACATACAAACACATGCGTACACAGCCACAACAGTTCAAGGAAACCCTTCCTCACTCCCATCCCCCCCAAATAAAGGAAGTGCTTAAGCACCCACACATATGGGGATGTGGTTATGCAGTTATGTGGATATGCGCACATCGCTAACTGTGAAAAAATGGTGCCAAAATGGAAGAGAATTTTCCCTTCCATCACAGCTCAATTGTGCAGGAGAACAGCTTGATGTCCAATGATCCATGGTAATGCTGGGAGCTTCAGAGAATGGCAGACTTTCTGCAGTGTCGGGAAAGTCAGCGTTAATGACGACAGGACGACGGTCACAAAACGAGAACCAAATGTGGCTTTCTGAACACACCCTTTAAATCTGTGAGGGGGGAGCAATGACCATGGATCAAAGTGCCCGACTGATCACAGCCAATGACTTGATGATTTGTGGTTTAGAAGATTCAAGATATTATGATGAGAGATCTGGTTCCGGCTTGACGAGAGCAGACTTGTGCAGGGGCAGCTCCGCGTGCTCTGCTATTCTAAAGGGTTTTATTTCTTAGGCATTCCAACCAGCCTAAAGTTCTCTCTCGGAGGGAGAGACTTAGCAAAGAACTCCAACCAGGTCTAGAAAGAGTGGCGACTCTTCTAGTTGTCTAGGTCTGTTCCAAGCAAGAAACCCTTTGAACACACAACACAACAAGTTTGTGGGCGCAAGAGCCAAGCTTCAAAGAACCAAAAGGAGTCTACAACGTGATACAATCACAAATATGGCAGAAACCGAAGCTAAGCGCCATTTATATACATTTATAAGGCTGAGAAATAAGCAAGGGCAAATGGAAGATAAAAGGGGGGGAAGGGAATAGAGCTCAGGATTCGGAAGATGTTCTGAGAGGCTACTAAGCAGACGTAACAAAGAGCTGCTGAATTAACATATAGGCTTAAATAACTCTTACTATTATGGCGAATAATCAGAATGGTGAAGCTGGAGATACTGGTTGCTACATAATTTTCTTTTGTCCTCCTTCACTTACAGCTGCTCCTTTAAAAGCTCAGTGCACAGATGGCGAATAGAGACGAGGAGGAGAGGAAATGGAGGGAGAGGCTTGGAAGAGTAACGAAGCGATTTGTGAGGGGGGAGAGACCGGAGAGTGGAAGATGGAAGGCGAGAAAGGAGGAGACGAGATACGAGATACAGGAATGGCAAGAAAGAGAAGAATAAAGGAAAAGCGCTCGACGGTGACACCCAGTGGCGGAAAATAACAACGCAATGAGATGGTGACACCTAGTGGTGGAAAATAACAACACAACAAGAAGGAGACGGAGAGCGGGGGGGAGCTTTAAAGAGACACTAACTAAAATATTGAAAAGGACTTAGAAAAATAAATGCATTTAATAGAAAGTTAAGATAGAAAAGACAATGAAAAAGTATTAAATGAGATAAGATAAACTGATTAAAATAATAGAACACAAATAGACAAGGAAAAACAAATAGATAAAGAGCATATATGGCATCAGGTTTAGGCAGTTCTAGCAGAAATTCAGTACCATCACCAGGACAAATAAGTGTATCCAATCAGTTAAAGATGAACGTGACACAAATAGTTAAAGACCTTAAAGCCCTTATTAAAGAATGTGTAACTCAAACAATGCAACAAATGACAGAAACAACCTTACCAACATTAATTAAGAAGGAAATAGAGCCTATTCAAGAAAAAATTGAGGAAATATCTAACCAAATTAAGACTGAAAAAGATGAAATTAAAAAACAAATATCAGAAAATAAGAAAGAAATAACGAATATTACTGCAACCACAACCAAGCTAGAAGAAAATGTCCAAGTCATAAATCAAGAATTACAAAATTTGAAAGACAAAAATGATAAAATGGAGGAAACAGTAATCAACCTTGAGATGGATAAAGCAGGTCTAATAATAAGATGGCTGTAGATAAAAAAATTAAAGGAAGAACTAGCCCATAATATAGCAGAACAACTAAAAATAGGAACCAAAGAGGATCTAATAGCAGAGATGGACACGGTCTACCAAGAGAGGTTCATATAAAATTTCACAAGAGAGAAACGAGAGATAAAATATTAAAGGCTTCCAATGAAAACAGAATGATAATAAAAGATACAGAGATACAAAGTTTAAAGGAAGTGCCTTGGAGAGTGTGAGAAAAGACAGAATTATACAATACTGACAAATCTCTTGAGGGAGAATGATATTACATACAAATGGCTTATACCTGAAGGGCTATTATTTAACTATAGAGACAGAAGACAAATAATAGACTCTGTTTTTTAATCCGGGAATGTTTTGGAGAAGTATGGAGAAGACCTAGTTTGGCAACAAGAGGGAGAGAAAGAGGGAGTGTCAGCTATGCTGCCATGATGGGGGGGGATCCGTTCTCGTGCTCTGTGGGCCAGATGCTGCTTCTTTACTTTTGCTTCTGTACTGCTTTCTTATCAATGACCTTGCAGATTGCTGGTGTAGTGTCTGGGATGCCTGGAACCATGGGAGTGCTTTGGGTTCCCAGCTGCGGCCTCTAACGGCCTGGGGACCCTTCTCCCGCACAAAGACAGAATTATACAATACTGACAAATCTCTTGAGAGAGAATGATATTACATACAGATGGCTTATACCTGAAGGGCTATTATTTAACTACAAAGACAGAAGACAAAGGATAGACTCGTTTTTTAAAGCTGAGAACTTTTTGGAGAAGTATGGAGAAGACCTAGTTTGGCAACAAGAGGGAGAGAAAGAGAGAGGAGGAGAAGAAGCTGGGGAAGAGGAGGAAGAGGTAGAGGCAGAAGATAAGGGCCAGACACAAAAATATAGAAAAGCCAAGAAGACAAGAAGTAAAACAGGAGCGAGACCTAAAAAAATAACTCCATCGCATATAACTACCAGATTTCAATACAGAAATAAGAACACAAGTAACATAAATGCAAACAATGGCAAATAAACCTCTGAATATAATATCAATTAATGTAAATGGACTCAATTACCCTCAAAAGAGAAGAAGAATTTTCCAACAAATAGGAAAATACCATCCAGACATAACCACATCCACATCTACAAGAAACCCATTTTAAGAAAAATGACACAAAATTTCTGATAACCAGAAAAATAGGAGAGCCATTCATCGCTGCAGATGACAAAAAAAGAGGGGAAGTTACATATGTGAAAGAACTTTTGCACCCTGAATTAATTTATAGATCAAAAGATGGAAGAATGGTAGCGGTCACAATAATGAAAGAAGGGGGGGATGATAATAATAAACATATATGCCCCTAATCAAAATCAAGGATTTTTAAAAATGGAAATAAAGAATATCTTGACCAAGGGAGATTTCAAAGATATATGTATCTTGGGTGACTTTAATGCAGTCTTTGATTCTAAAATTGACAGGAAAAAACAGGGAAAGAATACCAAAACAGGCAATACTCTACCCAAAACCTTTTTACAAACAGCAGAGGAATATTCATTGATAGATGCTTGGAGAACAAGAAACATAGAGGGAAAGAACTATACGTTTTATTCATCTAGGCACAAGACCTGGACTGGTCCAGGATAGGCATGGCCTGGATCACAGCAGCAATGATAAGAGAACTAAAAGAAGTAGAGATTCTACCGAATACCTTCATGGATCATAATCCTCTCATACTGGCATTTAATGTAACACATAAAAAAACTAGATGGAAAATGCATACTTAACTTTTGAGAGACCAAGAATTGATAGTAAGAACAAAAACAGAAATACAAGACTGTTCAAAAAGAAATCTACAACCAGAAACACCAATAAATATAGTCTGGGATGCCTTTCAAGCATTCCTGAGAGGTTGGTTCATCAATCAAAGTGCATGGAAAACAAAACTGAGAAAGAAAAAAATAGAAAATCTGAAAGAAAATATTAAAAATGAGGAAGATAAAATGAAGATGATGCCGGAAGAGAAAATAACAGAAAATAAAGTAAAAATGCTACAGCACCGGATGAATATTCTACTTACACAGGAAATAGCCAAAAATATAGAAATTACTAAACAATACTATTTCGAAAATGCCAACAAACCCACTAGATAGTTGGCCTATAAAGAAAGAGAGGAGGGAAAGATTAATTATATCACTGAAAAATGACAGAAATGAAATAAAATATTCCCCGTCTGACCTTAAAAAAAATAGTGGAATATTTTTTATAAAACTTTATACCAAAAGGAAACCCAGGATAAACAACAAATAGAAAAATTTCTAATGCAAAATAATTATAAGAAATTCAACGATACGCAAAAGAAATTTTTAAATGACTCAATTTCTCCATGTGACTCAATTTCTCAGAAATAAAGATAGATCATAAACACTTTTGCATTAGCAGGACATTCGTTCGTTGGGTGATATTTACCTGTCCTCATTGATTGAGACGTTCCAGTGGAAGAATGGAGGGGTTTAGAAATAGAAGATGGGGAACACGTGCTCTGAACCGGGAGAACCACTGGGACTCTAGCTGCAGACTAGAGTTTAAAGATGGAGGTAGGGTAGGACGATGCCGAATAAAGGGTGCTGGTAGGCTACCCCCTCCCCTCACTGCATTGTGGCCCTAGGTAGGATTAATTACTACGCTGTAGTACTCTGTGAAC
>NW_015162483.1:1370615-1382587 GCF_001447785.1 Gekko japonicus | reverse complement strand
TATGGAGCAGATGGTCACGGAACCTACCAGGGGAGAGGCGATCCTTGATTTGGTCCTAAGTAAGCGCTTCGGCGCGGGCCCCCAGAATACCTGGCTGTGGGGCTCTCCGGGCCAGACCATTTGCTCCCACTCCTGGGCTTCCCCCGGCCCCAGCGCTCTGGCGCGGGCCCGGGGAACCTGGCTGCGGGGCTCTCCGGGCTTCCCCCGGCCTCAGCACTTTGGTGCGGGCCCAGGGGACCCGGCTGCGGGGCTCTCCAGGCCTGTCCCCAGAGCTTTGGTGCGGGGAGCTGGGGGCAGGGCTTGCTGCGCCACCATTTGCGCTGGCTCCTGGGCTGCCAGAGCAGCGCTCCGGCGCGCTCCGATCCCAAAAGACCCCTGGTTATAGTATAGATATTGATGAGTGGGCTAAAATATGGAAGCAAATTAGATTCCTTAAATCAACATCACTCAAATAAAATATATATAAGATGTTTCACAGGTGGTACTGGACTCAAGATAGGATTACTAAACGTACAAAAACAATAGCTAAAAACTGTTGGAAGTGTAAAAATAACATAGGTTCATTTTTTCATATGTGATGGAAATGTGAAGAAATACAAAAATTTTGGAGAATGATGAAAAAAATTATATTAGAAATCTTAAATGTTGATCTTAGTTTACTACCAGAAATATACCTATTAAATATTATTCCAGATTGTTATGAGCTAAAAGATAGATATCTGTAAACTTATATCCTAACTTCATCAAGAATATTACTTGCTCGATACTGGAAAAACGAAAAATTGCCTTCTAGACAAGAAATAGCTTGGAAACTGCTAGAAATCGCAGAAATAGATAAATTGACAATGTTAATGCAGGGAAAACATGAAACTTTATTTCAAAAAAGATGGTCAAAAGTGTACAAATGGTGGGAGAATAATACGATGTAAAAAGACTCCAAAAAGATAAGGAGATTTTTCAACAAACGGTTGTAAATTATGGGAAAATGTATAAATAAAGTATTTTTAAAAAGATATTAAGATACAAAAAAGGAGAGTTCTTTATATAGAGAGCAAATCAATCAAAGTTATATTTGTTGCAGAGAAAATCAGATGCCTTCTTTTAGGTATGTTTTCCTTTTCCTTTTTCCCTTTCTTTTATCTTCTCAATAAAAACTTATTTTTTAAAAAAAGAAGAAGTCAGGTGTTCAAGACAGGACACTTAAAAGCTGAGTTCCAAAAACAATTACATTGATAGCTGTAGCCAAAAGAGGCAAAGTTGCTGGGTTTAGATTGAAGCCCCCCAAACCAAATAATAGCACAGAAGAATAATAAGGTTTACTAAAAGAAAAGTGGAAAAGTATACAAAAATAGAAGCAGTGCAAAACAAGGAAGAAAATAATAGAACTAAATAGCTAACCTAGAATACTAATCCAGACTTTAGTTCTATGTCTCAGACATTGCTTTGCCATATTGAAGACACAAAATCCAGATAGAACTCCAGAGTCCAAAATTCAAGAAGCAGGTATTCTGACCACACAAGGATAGTCAAAAGGATGGCTAAAAGTGCCAAACTAGGATGAATCATCTTGATTTATGTCTGACTACCACAGCTGGCCTGATCCCAATTGGTCAATCAGGTGTGTTGCTAAGACGTGACCATGTACCTCTGCAACTGACATGTATTCACAGTCAAGCAACTTTCCCATGCCCAGGGTTCCTTGCACTAATGAGATGGAATGTGAGTATGAAACTCTCTCTTGGTCTCTGGTAGGGTTGCCGGGTCCTTCATATTCCCCGACAGGGGACTTTGGGGGTATTTCTGGAGTGGGCAGGGACATCCCCAATGCAATGACATCATGCGAATGTGACATCACGAATTTGCCAGCTGAAGTTCAGGAGTGCGCAAATGTGACATCACAAATTTGCCAGCTGAAGTTCAGGAGTGCGCCTACCACACTTCATGTTTAAAGCACTTAAAGGGTCTCTTTAAATGCCTTTGACAAGAAGTGGGCAGGGAGGCGCACACCTGAACTCCAAGAGGCAAATTCACCGCTTGGAGTTCAGGCCTGCAGCCAGTGGCTGCCCCTCTCCCTCCCCTCCTGCAAGATTTAAAGGGCCCTCTGGCTGGTCTGCAGGCCACATGCTCCCACTGATCCGCTGGAGGGCCCTTTAAATCTCACAGGAGGGGAGGGAGAGGGGTGGCTGCTGTTGCAGCAGGGCTTAGTGCAGGCCCGTAGCCAGGATTTTGTGGCTTGTGGGGCAATTTTTTTCTGGTGGGGCTGGTGGGCTGCCACTATTTTTCTGTCTGTCTCTAAACGTCTGGTTGTCATTATTATAGCACTTTCAAGATCTCTGAAACAGCTCTTGTGAAGTAGACCAGTGGGATTAACCTCAATTTTTGAAGTTAAATATGAAAAAAACCCAGGAGGAATTCTTAGGGGCTGGACCTTTAACGAAGGCGCAGAGACCCAAATAGCCCCACTGTAGCTATGGACCTGGCTTAGAGGTGGGGCTTTCACTGCCGGCCAGCTGGCTGGCTGCAGGCAGGAGCCTGCCAAATCAGGGATCCCCCACCCCTACCTGGGGCTGGCATCCCTAGTCTCTGGCCTTGAAGCGCCAAGAGAGCACTGAGATCAGGGACACAGAGTCGCCTGGCTCTCCCTGGCCCAAGAGACGCTAGGTTGGTTGCTACTAGAGCCAGGGCCTTTTCAGTGGCGGCTCCACACTGGTGGAATGAGCTCCTGGATAACATCAGGGCCCTGTGGGACCTTTTACAGTTCTGTAGGGCCTGTAAAACGGAGCTCTTCCACCAGGTCTTCGATTAGTAGCCACCTCTGATGAATGTGCCACCGGAACAAGCTTTGGCCCATATAAAATACTGGTGGATACTGCCTCTCTTGAGGGGATTGTATATTGATGCCACCATCATCTGCACCGTTCCTGTTAGATTTTATTATGTTAGCTGGTTGTTTATATATATTTTAGTGTATTTTGGTGTATTGACTCTTTTACTGCTTTTAATGTTGTTCGCCGCCTTGAGCCGGTTCCCGGCAAGGTGGGATATAAATTGAAAATAATAAATAAATAAATAATGGTCATGATCTCACTTGCACCTGTGTCTGACCATCTCATCCCTTATTTCTCTCTCAAAAGCCTGAACTAAACTGGGAAAGACCAAGAAATTGATAAATATGGCCAGTTTCTTGACAGAGTGCAAGACAGACAGCCCAGCTTTGGGCTGCTGGTTTGGCTGCTTTGAAATTGCTGGAAGACACCAAGTGGGATGCCCCATTGCATTAGTCCAGGAGAGCTGATTTTATTTCCTTTATCTAAATGGATTAGATTTTACAAATATACTTGTGATTGTACTGCTTAGATAAAAAAGACAATTGCATTTGTTTTCTATTTAACATACTTGTAAAAATATGTTTTGAACAAACACAAAGCTTAAAATAAAATGGTTTTTGTTACTGTAAACCTTCCTGTTTTGTATTTTCAAATATTGGTGGATATGAGATCATGTTTGTTTATTTTCTCCTTCTAAATACATATGGCTGCATTAAAATACACAGTACTAGAACAATATCTGCTTATGACTCAATCCTAATCACTTGGTTTAATTTCCTGGACAGCATCACTGTTTACAGTCCCACATCCACCATTCTTGATAAGCTGTGATGCTGCATCTTTCTGAAATCATTTATTAAACACTGACTGGGTTTAAAGCCAGCTTGTGTTTCATGACTGCCATCCAGCAAGAATTCATCATTAGCAGCTACTTGTAGAGATCTGTCTGCTAGCTACATGTTAATTCAAAGTGTGCAGCTTTAATGATATTGCATCGTGCTGAAATCTTAACTAGAATATCTAGTCATGGGGAACTCCGTAGTAAGTTATAAGAATGTTATCAAATTTGTTTGACAATGGCCATTTTTCATAAGATCATGCTGGCTGGCATAAATTTACTGCTTTGTTGTTGTTGCAGGCAGCAGCTGGGGAAGCGCTCCTTAGGCTGCCACCACTCTGGTACAGGTTTCCTCAGGAGAGCCCAGGGCACCCACCCAACCACTTATGTCCATAAAGTCCAATTTATGTCAGATCCGGCCCCCATAACAAATGAGTTTGACACTCCTGATCTACACTGGTGATAGGTTTCAGGCTGACTCGCCTCTTCCTGGATGAGGGATCCCTTTGTCTGCAACAGCCTCAGCTCTGCTCCCTAGGAGTGAACCATCTCCCACTTTGGGTGAGGCCTTATATCCCTTCTTCTCAGGCACCACCCTCTACTCCTCTACTGGTGTACGTTTTCCCTCCAAACTCCCTGTGAATCAATCACAGGGTCTGGAGGAGGCCTGAGAAATGTAGGCTGTATAGCTACTCTAGTACAGGCTTCCCTGGGACCACTAGGCCTCACAATGCAGGCCCAGGCTCATGACAGTTGTTGTTGTTAAACCTTAATAATTAGGTAAGGTAGTATTCACTTCACTTATATTGTAGACTACATATATATACAATATATATATTGTACTGACATTGAGTCAGTGTTTCAAACAAGTGATTTCTTTATTAGCTCAGAACACAGACTAACAACACACAGAATGACCCAACTATACACAGTTTGAATCAGGAAAACCACACCCCCTGAAACAATAACAACCAAAGATGAGTGCTTGGGTCCAGTGGAAATTGTTCCCACTGAAAGTCAGATTCTATCCAGATTGGTCTGTTAGCAACAGTGACCAATCCGGTTGCTTCGTTTAGAATAGTGACATTCTATGGAGCTTGTGACCGAAGCTCACACTTTACAAAGAAACCAGATAACCCCATACAGAACACTCTTCCCCCCTAAGTTAGCACACATTGTCTTTTAAATAATTAGGGTGAATCCTTACTCATTGGGAACTCGTTGGTAACACTGTCGTTCCCCAACTGCCAAAGCTGGGTCTCTGCTAGAACTGGATGACTGACTGTAGTGGAGTCAGGGACCCCAGTGCCAGGACTCTCAGGCTCGATGGATGGTGCCCGTTCTAAAGAGTTCTCGCACTCCGAGCAGGGTGTTGAGACAGCAGTTGCCTCTGGCCTGGTGGTTGGCTGGGGAACAGTTGGAGTTGGATACGGCATGGGATTTTTCTCTGCTGCTTGGGTATCTATGTCTGCTGGCTCTGATTCCATGACCCAGCACTGCCTAAGCTGGTCAAGCTGTCTCTGCAGACATCTCCCATCCAACATAGTCACAACGTACGATACTGGTCCGGTAGTTGTTGTAACTGTAGCTGGAATCCAGATTGGCCCGTCACTGTAATTCCAGGCATAGACGAGGTCGCCAGGTTGGAAAGAACAGAAAGGCTCCGGAATCTCTCACTGCAGCAGACGATCCGATGTGAGATCTGGGTGCAGACGATCAAGCATCATGGATAAGCGGCAGTTCATCAGAAGTTCCGTGGGGCTCCTCCTGGTAGTCGTGTGTGGCATTATGTGCTGCTGCAGGAGGAAATCTGCTAGTCTCAGGTTCCAGTCACTGTAGACTATTTTTCGCAGTGCGTCCTTTGTAGTGCAGACCATTAGTTCGGCCTGCCTGTTAGTGGATGGATGAAATGGGGCTGCCATGACGTGCCAGATCAAGTTGGTGTCCATAAATTTCTGGAACTCGGATGATGGCAGTCCGCGCGTACTAAAGATGTGGCACAATGCCCGAATGACCGATGCAGAGGTCATTACAGACATCAAAATTACTTCCAGCCATTTAGAAAATAATTCCACAACAATGAAGGAAGTTTGTCCATCAAGAGGGCTGGCAAAGTCTATATGCAGGTGGGACCATGGCTCCCGGGTGGTTTCCCAGTGCTGTACTGGTGCCTGAGGTGGTTCTGGTCACGACTCTTGGAAGGGTTGGCAAGTTCGCACCCAACCTTCAATTTCTTGGTCCAACCCCGACCACCAGACTTGGCTGCGACTCCTGGGTGTCTGGCATGCAGGAGTCCGAACGACTCCTGGGTGTCTGGCATGCAGGGCTCCTAGCACCTAGTGGCGAAGTTTAGGGGGAATGACCACTTGGCTCCCCCAAAGTAGGCATCCTTTGTGGACTGACAATTTGTGTTGGCTCGACTTGTAAGCATGGAATTCAGCCTCTAGCTGACCGGATGGCCATCCCGTCCACACCCAGTTGAGGATGCGGGAAATCACGGGGTCTTTGGCAGAGTGCAATGCGACATCAGAAGCATGCAGTGGTGGTTGGGGAAGCTCCTCGATGGCCATGATTTGGTAGGCTGGGGATAGATCGACAGCTGGTTCCTGGAGAGGCAGGCGGCTCAGTGCATCGGCATGGCCGATAGCCTTACCGGGTTGGTAGAACAGGTCATAGGTGTCGGCCAACAGGAATACCGACCAATGAAGCATTCGAGGTGACAGGACCTGGGGCATCTGGTGGTCCGGCAGAACAAACCCAAGAGTGCCTTATGGTCTGTCACAATCTGGAACCGCCGCCCGTACACAAAATCATGGGGGTTTTTTTTATGCCAGCAACAAGGGCTAGGGCTTCCTTGTCGATTTGTGTATAGTTTCTCTCTGCTGACGACAAGGTTCTGGAGAAGTATGTGATCGGGGCCTCCTGACCATCAGGCAAACGATGACTACGAACAGCATCGATTCTGTAGGGTGAGGCGTCAGCCAGTAAGATGAGTGGCATGTGCTTGTCGTAATGCATGAGAATGGTGTTGGATGACAATAAGTCCTTGACAGCAGTTAACGCCCGAGCGTGCCTTGGCCCCCAGCTCCACGGTGCTTTTTTTTCCTAGCAGGCGATGCAATGGTTCGGCAACTGATGCCTTGTGTGGCAGGAACAAATGGTAGAAGTTGAGGAGACCTAAGAATGATTGTAGTTTCCTTTTTGAAGTGGGGATTGGTGCGCTGTGGATTGCTTTAACCTTGCTCTCCGTTGGTTGAATGCCATCAGCGTCAATAAGGAATCCCAAAAACTCGACTTGGGGAACTTCAAACTGGCATTTCTCCTGCTTTACCTTGAGACCCATGTCTTGGAAACGGTGAAGGACCTCTCAAAGGCGGTCTGCCAGCTCCTCCGTGGATGTGCCGGCTATCAGGACCTCATCAAAATACGGAACGACACCCGGAATGTCCCTTAACAGACCTTCCATGAGGCCTTGGGAAAGTCCCGGGTCGACACTAACCCCAAACTGCAGGCAGTTAACTTTGAATGCCTCTCGGTGTGTGACAATCGTTTGAGCTTTGGCCATTGCCACAGTGACAGGCAGCTGTTGATATGCCTGTGCCAGGTCAAGCTTGGCAAAAATCCTGCCTCTGGCGAGCGAAGCTAAAAGGTGGCTGATGACTGGTCCTGGATATGAATGTTGTTGCAATGCTTTGTTAATTGTGCATTTGTAGTCTGCACAGATTCTTACAGTCCCATTGAACTTAATGGTTAGGAGTCTCCCACCTGGCATGCAAGACTGGCTCCAGCACTCCCTGTGTGATGAAACGGTCCAACTCCTCATCGATGCGTGGTTTCAATGCGAAGGGCACCCGGCGAGCCTTTAACCAAACTGGCGCCACCATAGGGTCGAGGTCAAAGGAAACTGGGGGTCCCATATAGTGACCCAGGGAACCATAGAATACTGCTGGAAAGTCTTTGCAAATGGAATCCAAATCTGTGTGGGAGATTTGTTGTACTCCCATCACGTGGATGCCTAGTGCATCAAACCGATCAAGTCCCAGGAGACTGGCATGGTGCCCTTCAACCACTATAAGACTCAATGGGCCATAGAACTTATAGTGAACCATGAATTTGTCAGCTATGTGGAAACCGCAAGGCTTGAGCTGTTGTTTGTTCCCTCTGGGGAAGAGCTGGTGTAGAGTCTGTGTTGAGATGATGGTTAGCGCTGACCCCGAATCGACCTCCATCTCGCAGGGAGCGTTGTCGAGGACTACTGTCACCTTGATTTTGTTTTTTGTTTGTAGATGATTACTAGACACTGATGAGTGGTGGAGGCACTTGGATGTTGAATGACACATAGAGGTGTACCGTGGCAGCGGTCAGAGTCTGCTAAGTGATGTTTGAGGCATAGTCTTGGCCTTGGACAAACGGCAGACCTGGGCAAGGTGTCCAAACTTCCCGCAATCATGACACTGGGCCTCACGGAACCGGCACTTCTGGCGTTCATGGTCACCACCGCAACTGGCACATGGTGCTCTGGGAGCAGGTTGTCGATTGGAATATTTGCGATTCTCGGTCTGAGTTTCAGCTATGCTGCCATGGGGGTTGGGGAGTTCATTCTGTGTCTTGCTAATTGCTATTGCATTCCTGTCTCTGCTGTTTTGCCTGTGCTGCAATGCTTATCTCTACAGATGTGCAGGAGGTTGTTATGTTGGAAGTTTATTGTCTGGAAGTCTCCTATTCACTGTGAGAGACTACTGCTTCCCAGCTGTCGCCATCTAATGGTTTTCTGGCCGGTCCTGCGCGAGGGAGAGTTCCTAATTGGCCCATGCCATGGGGGGTGCATACGAATACCCTATATCCTATTATGCTCAATGGGTTGCCGCCATTCTCAACAGTGCCTGTGTTACTGCATCTGAGCTGTGGGTTCTGACACTGAGTTCAGTGGACTTGGTCGTCCTCGCTGTCAGAGTCTTCCATAATCTCCTGATGGACCGGCTGTGGCTTGCGTGATGTTGGTGGACTTCTGGACCGATGCATGTCTTTGGTTGACTGCTCAGCAACCTCTGTGGCAACAGCTTCCTTGAATGTGGTTTGGCAGGTAAGCGTTTTCTTGGCAAAAAGTTGTCGTTGCAGTTTCTCGTCCCGAAGGCCACAGACTAGCTTGTCTCTGAGTCTATCATTTAAGTCCACAAAATTGCACTGCCGTGCTGTCTTCCTGAGTGCCTTCACATAATTAGCTATTGACTCGCCTTGGGCTTGGTCAGGCTTGTGGAATGCGTTTCGACATGCAATTTCAGAAGGCTTAGGTGAAAAATGTTCAAGAAGCTTAGACTTTATTGTGGTGAAATCGGTTGCCTTGAGTTCAGCCGGCACCGCCAATATCCGAGCCACGTCAAAGATGTGTTTTCTGCAGACACTGAGGAACATGGCTTTCTGTAGATCTACATCAAATATTTTTGAGAGTAGCGTAGAATTCAAAATGGGAGACGTAGGTGTCCCAGTCTTCTGTAGCTGAGTCAAGCGGCTCGAAGTGGCCCTTGGCGGCCATCGTAGTTTCACGCTGGAGCAGCAGGTTGCTGTAAGCTACTTGGTGCTCCGGTGGGCCAAGGCAACAATTCCTTGCCTGCTGCAATGATTATCTCAGGTTCTGTGGGGCTGCCTACCCACTCAATCCAATCCTCGTTGCCAGTATTATGTACTGAGATTGAGGCAGCATTTCAAACAAGTGATTTCTTTATTAGCTCAGAACACAGACTAACAACACACAGGACGACCCAACTATATACAGTTTGAACCAGGAAAACCACACCCCCTAGAAGAATAACAACCAATCAAAGATGAGTGCTTGGGTCCAATGGGAATTGTTCATGCTGAAAGTCAGAGTCTATCCGGATTGGACTGTTAGCAACAGTGACCAATCCGGTTGCTTCGTTTAGAATGCTGGCTGTCTATGGAGCTTTTGATTGAAGCTCACACTTTATAAAGAGACCAGATAACCCCATACAGAACATATATATATATATGCCAACCTCCAGGTAGGGCCTAGAGATTCCCTGCTTTTGCAACTGATCTCCAGATAATAGATCAGTTCCTCTGGAGAAAAGGGCTGCTTTGTAAGGTGAACTCTATGGGATTTTACCATGCTGAGGTCCCTCCTCTCTCCAAACCCTGCCCCCTTCAGGCTTTACCCCCAAAACTCCCGGTATTTCCCATCCCAGACCTTGCAACCCTATTTTGACAGCTGTTCCATCTTTCTTTTTTTAGGATCTTCCTCCTCCTACCATCTCAGGTGAGCTCCCCACTTTATATCTGTGGCACAATTGCTATAGGAACATTGCTGATTCCTGAAGCAGAAATAGAAAACGAAGAATACTGGGTGACCTTAGGCCAGTCAATCATGGTGCAATCCTATGCAGAGTAACTTCATTCTAGGTACATTGGTTTCAATGGACTTAGATTGAAATAACTCTGCATAGGATTGTACTGTCAGTCACAGGGCTGCTTTAAGGGTAAAATGGAAGCAGGAAACTAATGTACGCTGCCCTGAGCTCTTTGGAGGAAAGGCAGGATAAAAAATGTACTAAATAAAGAAAGTACATTAAAAATGTGGCTGATATACCCATGTCTGTAAATATCTGTACTTTTGTATTCAGTAGCCCTGGACCAGTCAGGGATTCTAGGTGCATGGCAGTTTATATAAGCAAGTACACAGTACATGCTTGCTTGCTTTGAGAAATATTGGTGTTAAACAGTGTATCCAAAACAATTGTGTCTGCCACATAAATAATGGTGTCATCCTCTGTCCTAGATGAAATACTTAACCGAAATGGCTGAGCACCAGCTAAGGCTGTAAATTAGCAGAAATGTTTGGCACGTTTACACTGATGTTCCTGAAGGAAGCAGATAATGAAGGAGAAGGTGTGCATTTTCAAACACATGTAGGACATGCGCCAGGAATTCCCCAGTCATAGTTCACAGTGCATGTCGACCTTTGTGTCCCCCCCCCCCCCCTTTTGGAGTTGAATTCACCTTTTCATGATTTATTTGACTTCTTCAGGGAACACTTGTATTATATAGCAACAACATCCGCTGCTAAAAAGTGTGAATCAGCCCTGCATGACAGATGCCTGGTATTTTGGCACATGTGCTTTTGCATTTCTCTTTGAATAAGATCCATGCTTTTGTGACTCATTAATTTAGGTTTTGGATTCATTCAATGCTATTTAAATATTGCCATTTTCCTGTACTTTTTAATAATAGCCACCCAACAGTTCTCTTAAAATTGTACCATTTACATTTCATTTTTTCAGAAGTATATCTATCTTCATTTCATTGCCCTAAAAATAGTTTACATATTTGTTGTTGTTCAGTCGCACAGTCGAGTCCGACTCTTCGCGACCCCATGGATGAGCTCTCGCCAGGCCTTCCGATCTTCCGCCGTCCTCTGAAGTTGGCTCAACTTCATGTTCGTTGCATCGATGACACTGTCTAACCATCTCATCCTTTGCCGTCCCCGTCTTCTTTGACCTTCAATCTTTCCAAGCATCAGGGTCTTCTCCAGTGAGTGCTCCCTTCTCATTTGGTGGCCAAAGTATTTGAGCTTCAGTTTCATTATCTGGCCTTCCAGGGAACAGTCAGGGTTGATTTCTTTGAGGATTGACTGATTTGTTCTTCTTGCAGTCCAAGGGACTCTCAAGAGTCTCCTCCAGCACCATAGTTCAAAAGAATCTATTCTTCGGCGCTCGGCCTTCCTTATAGTCCAACTCTCACAGCCATACATGACTACTGGGAATACCATTGCTTTGACCATGCGGACTTTTGTTGGCAGGGTGATGTCTCTACTTTTTATCATGCTGTTTAGGTTCGCCATCGCTTTCCTCCCAAGGAGCAGGCGTCTTTTAATTTCATGGCTGCAGTCACAGTCTGCGGTGATTTGATGACTAGGGAGCCATGTACCTGATGTTATCTGCAGGTCGTCTTGAAGAAACAGGCTCTGAAGAACTGCTCTTCCAAAAGCAGCATCAGTTTTAGCACAGTGCATCACCACCAGGAACTTCTCAAAGGCTGAAGTCAGTGAACCAATAGCAGACCTGCAGAGATATGTCACCAAGTATCTGGAGAAAGTGGCAGAATCAGGAGCCATAATGACCCTTTCACAGTACTAGCTTGCTTGATACGTTCGCATCAAACTTTAAAGCCAGGCATCTTTCCCGGCATTTGAAAGACATGTTTGCACTCACTGGAGAAAACCCTGATGCTGGGA
Source organism: Gekko japonicus (assembly GCF_001447785.1). Lineage (NCBI taxonomy): Eukaryota > Metazoa > Chordata > Lepidosauria > Squamata > Gekkonidae > Gekko > Gekko japonicus. Next base: position 1,370,673 of record NW_015162483.1, on the reverse strand, counting down.
AAGATTGAAGGTCAAAGAAGACGGGGACGGCAAAGGATGAGATGGTTAGACAGTGTCA
>NW_015162483.1:1367785-1369854 GCF_001447785.1 Gekko japonicus | reverse complement strand
AAGCTGAAGAGGGAGGGGGGAATAAAGGTAGGTTGGGAAATTCCTGGAGATTTGAGGGGTGGAGCCTGCAGAGGGTGTGGTTTGCGGAGGGGTTGGGACCTCAGACAGGTACAATGCCATAGCTCACTCAGAATTACAACTGCTCTCCAAATGGCAGAGATCAGTTCCCCTGGAGAAAATGGTGGGCTCTGTGTCATTATACCCTGCTGAGGTGGCCCCTCAAGACAGCCAGTGTGATGTAGCAATTAGCACTTCAGAGCAGGGTCTGTCAGCCCCAGGTTCTTCCTGTGGAAGCTGATTGGGTGATTTCAGACCACTCACAGACTTTCAGCATAACCTACCTCGCAGGGCTGTTGTGCAAATCTAACGGGGGAGAGGAGATTGATGTGACCTGCTTTGGTCACCACTTTGGAGAAAGATTGTACTTTTACTAGGTAGATGCTACAGGGAGAGGGGAAGAGATGGAAACCTGAAGTCAGAGGGGCAGATAATGGCAGGTTGATGATTGGCTGGGAAGGAGATAGGGTTGCCAACTCCAGGTTGGTAAATTCCTGGAGACTTGAGGGGTGGAGCCTGGAGACGGTGGGGGTTGAGGAGGGGTGGGACCTCAGACAGGTACAGTGCCATAGACACCACCCTCCAAACCAGCCATTTCCTACTGGGGAACCATTGCTACCAATCTCCAGGTGAGGGGTGGAGAGCACTCAAAATTACAACTCTTCTTCAGGTAGCAGAGATCGGTTCCTCTGGAGAAAATGGTGGACTCTGTGTCATTATACCCTGCTGAGGTTGCCACAGCAAATTGACACTGAGTGCCCAAGGGCAGGGCACTCTCCAAGAGCCTCTTATTAGAGCTTGTTGTATTTATTTCCACAACGGGCCTTATTCCTAGTCAGTACATATTACTGGTGTCACCTATGTACCCTAAACATACTGGGTCTCACATTCAGGTAACCAGCCTGTTGGATCATATAGATGAATTATCATGAGGTGCTGCTGTGAGCAATGGAACTGACATACTATTGTAGCATCACCAATGCATAATTATGCCCCAAAGGATAAACTCATTTGTTGTAATGATTTCAGTTCAAAGCTTCAATTTTCATAATTAAACTATCACAGATTGTATTATATTACTGGAATGTTGGTCATATGTGAGTGATTTTTTTCATATTTAGGCTAATTCTCATTTTATTCCCACAACACAAATTAACACCAGTATATGTAAGACATGTTGACGATTTACTTCAGAGCCCCAAAACGTACAGGGAAAGAAAGATAGAATTTGTATTGGACTCTGCATTTGACTGAGAATAGACTATTTACAAGGAAGAAGACCCGCGAAACTCGCGGGGGTTCTCACCTTTTTCTATTTTACACTGATCTCACCATGGCCTCCAAAAAAGAGCAGTTTCTGTCAGAGCTCCCTCAGCTCCACCTACCTCACAGGGTGTCTGTTGTGGGGAGGGGAAGGGAAAGGAGTTTGTAAGCTGTTCTGAGACTCCTTTGGGTAGTGAAAGGCGGGGTATAAATCCAATCTCTTCTTCTTCATCTTTCTCTAAGCAACTGGCCCCAACCTACTCCCAAACAATATAACGAAACCCTAGGTTTTCTACCAAAATTATCTCTAATCACCCCCCATTCATAGTCACATACTTGCACTTTCACAGGAAGTCTTCTGTCCCCAAAGCTCCTCACATTCCATCTTTTCTAAGACATATGTTTAGTTTTAACCTTCCCTCTTCACTGGCCCACCCATTCCTTCTGGTCAACAACCTTAAGGGAAGAGAGTAAAGTTGAGTGAACACTGCACCTTCAGTCCTTTCCAATCCCTTCAACCCCCTCCCCAGCATAACTAAACCTCCCCTTAGTCTTTGAACCAATGTTTTCCCCACTTTCAACCACTTCTGCTTGGAGAGGAAAGAAAGCCTTCTACACTCCATAAGGGATGCTTCCCGACTTCCAACCTCTTCTTTGAAGGGAAGATAGTCCCAGTGGAGCAAATCTAAAATGAGGTTCAAACTGGTTCCCCCCCTCCCCCCGCCGCCCCCGGTGTTTGGCTCTCTTAA
>NW_015162483.1:1356134-1367200 GCF_001447785.1 Gekko japonicus | reverse complement strand
CCCCGCCCAGTTCCGAAGCGAGGGCCGAGCGGCTGTTAGCCGCCCGGACCTCGCTCTTCCCCCTCCCACCCAGCTCCCAAGCGAGGGCCGAGCGGCTAGCCGCCCGGGCCTCGGGGGCCCCCCAGCTCCCAAGCGGCGGCGGCGTTCAGGGGACGCTCTGTCACTTTTGGAGGGATTTAAGTATCCCCCGATACTTTTATCGCATTTTTAGATTTTTGTGCACACCTGGGGACCACCCCATGTGTGCACAAAACTCTCCCTCCCCCCCAGGTGCCCCCGGTGCGTGGATTTAGTTATCCGCACACCAGGGGGCGACTTGGCTATTAGATATATAGATTTATTTTACAAAATTTATATCCCTCTTTCTGCCCCCATAAGGATGGCCAAGACAGTTATGTGTTTTGCAATGCAGAAGAAGTAAGCAGGGTTGCCGTCTTCTTTTCTGGCAAAGCTCTTGTGCCTATTATAGATGTATAATATACTGGGTTCAGACGCATGTAAGTGATCAGCTCATAGTTTATTGGCAAAACACAAGACAAACTTGCAGGGACAAAGCCCTGCTTATATCTCCCAAACACACCATACCCCACACACGCACCACCACCCGTGATAGGCTATTTACAAGGTTACTAATCTCCATAGGTCGGGTGCTGGATCCAAGGTGGCCAATAGGTCCATCCTAGGATCATCGCCCGCTATTGTGTTGGAACATGAAGTTGTGCTTGCACACCTGACCACGTACGAGCCCAAGTGCATGTACACTCTCTATGGACACACAGCAAGATGTATGACAGGGAGAAATTCAAGAGATGAAACTTTCTCCATTACTGGAGGGAAGCCAGAACAAAGTAGTTTTGGAGTAGAATCAGGGACACCTGGGTTCAAATTCCTTGTCAGCCATAAAGACTTTGGGTGACCTTGGGCTAGTCTCTCTCTCAGCCTCACAGCGTTGTTGCGAAGATAAAATGTAGGAGGGAAAAACAATGTTCACTACCCTGAGCACCTTGGAGAAAAAATGGGATTAAAAATGTGCTAAACAATTCCCTGTATGGAAAATAGCACCTGTTGAATCCAGCTGTCAAGCAAAGTTTAATGTCACAGGAGCCCTGCAGGAAATGTAATGTGCCAATCCTGATTGCAAGGCACAGTAGAAGAGTAAATGAGTAAAGAGTAAAGGCCAATGTTGTTTACCTTGGCATGAGGATCACCAGTTGCAATTGTAATCTTTCGGTCAGTAAGTCATCTTCCTCGGCTGTCTTCTGTGGCTCTCCTTTATACCCCTCCCCTGTCCTGCTCTCCACCCCTCCCCTCCACCCAGCCTGACACAACCCCCAGAATAAATGTGCAGATACTGAGCTGGTGTCTTCCAGCCAACTCCACCCCTCTACTGATTCTGCAACCAGGTCTCAGGCCAGGTATGCTGAGCTGGCAGGAGGCTGCTGCCTGAGCCTGTTTGGCTGGTGTCCTGGCCTCTGTCTCCTCCCCCAGTCAACAGACATGCCACTAATGTGGCCGAGCTTGGCTGAGGCTTGCCCTGTGCCTCACTCTACCCACCCCCGGGGTCGGGGTGTCAGAGCGGCTGCCAGTCACACCATCTTCTACTATGGGCCTGCTGCCATTGCCCACCATTTCTTCGGGCCCTGGTGTGGGCCCTTTTGTTGCCGCTGCTCCTCGCAGCTTCTTCAGGCCCTGCTGCAGGCCTGCTGTTAGCATTGCTGGCCCCTTCCCTCCTCCTCCAGGTGAGTGGCTCATGAGGGTCAGGGTTCGTCACTGCTTGTTCCAGGGGGTGTGGGGGGTTGGTGGGCACCCCCACCATTGTGCAGCACCCCCACTGGGAGGGGACCTCACTTGGGCCAGGACTGGCCAGGCCAGGACAGACAGTGACTTCAATTGCCTGAATGGGAACCTGAACCTTGTTCTCCTCAGTACAGTCCAATACTCTACTGATTATACCAATCTGTGTCTCCACTTAGTAGATGGGGCAAGAGGGTTCGTATAGAAGATCTTGGTGGAGTGGGACAGCATGCACATTGTTCTTCCCAGCTAATATGGCTGGTGGACAGGATATGAGCCAAACTGTTGGTGTACAACCATTGAGTCACCCACCTGGGCCTGTAGTAAGTTGCTAGAGTGCTCCTAGCTCCACTGGAGCTTGACTTGGGCCTGCAACAGAAGGTGTATTCGATCTATGATGACTTGCAAAATCCCTTGAACTACTTTGTGTTACTATCCTGATTTAAAAATCTTTAAAAAAAATTCACCCTTGCATATAAGTGAATAAACAGCAAAATATGAAATCATCCAGGCAATCTGCCAAGAGTCACCCAAATGACCAGCAGTTGTGCTGTGTCATGGGCCACACCCCTTGGCAATTACCTTCTGAGAACTGGGGTTGGACTTTGCATGGAATCCCATTACTGTGCAGAGGTTACCCCTTGAAGAAAACGAACCAGCATTAACCTCAAAAAGTAATGTTTGGAAGCCCTTCTTCCTTATGCTATACATATTTAATTAGACCACCCTTTTCTTTTCATGAGTGAACATGGCGTTATAATTTCCCGTTAGGACATATTTCTTGATAATCTCATTTAATGCAGAGTATTCCATTTACAACTTAGGCCCCTGCCACACGGGGGGGAAATTGCTGCGGGCAAAGTGCGGCTTTTGAAAGCCGCACAAAAAGAGACACGCGGCGGCAGGATCACACAGATCCCCTGAGCCGCCGCGCAGTTCCTCCCCGGCACGATGAGATGCCGGGGGGAAGCCACTGAAGAAAGAGCGTGGCAGCTGAACTGCGCATGTGTGCGCTTGCGCAGTTCCGCTGGGAGCCTAGATTGCTACCGAAGACGAGCGCGCCGGCGATCCCACGGCTGCGCTTGCTGCAGCGTTCCAGGTAAGTCCTGCTCTTTTGCAGGTTCTTTTTTGATGCACGCTTTAGGCTTGAAGGGATGGATCAGGGACGGGTGCACGCCGATTCCCAGATGTTGCGGTGTGCTCGCGCCCGTTTGCTGTGCCCCCAATCCGTCCCTCTCCCAGGCCAAAACCTTCTGTGTGACCGGGGCCTTACTGACTCTTTGTGAAAAGCACTTCCTTATACTGGCACCTATTTGCAATAAATGACTGTGTCTTTGCCTACTCTCCATACTATCCACTTCTTACACCATTCACAACAGCCATGTTCCATTCATCATCAGAGCAATGACTTTCACAGACATAGTAATATGGCTCATTTTAAGGACCTCCTTGTTGGACAATAAAAGTGGCCTTCTAGAAGAAACAGGGTAGCATTTCACTATTGATTCTTTGCCTTTGTGGTATCTATCCTTTGGGAATCCTCAAGGACAAATAGCTGCCAACTTATTATTTTCTATTGCCATACCTTAGTGACACAGTAGGCAGCGAATCAGACTGAGTACAATAGCTTGCTAATTCACTAGAGTGCCTGAGATGGGCTATTTTACATTTTTGATTGCAGGCAAGCTTCCAGGACCCAGCAGGAGAGCAGGAAATACCTGTTAATGTTTCTTTTTTTGGTGGATGGTGTTTTCTTGATTTGCAGTGGACCTAAGGCTTTTCTCTCTCAGACCTGTACACCTGTATACATCTAGCCAGGTGTATACAAGCACTAGAAAAAGTCTTCGCTGTGCCTATTCCTTGGCAGATGAGGAACTGTGTATGCAACAGGCATTGTTCAAGCAGGTCCCAGTTCACCATCCTGGAATAGTCCCCCCAACCTCCATAAGCTTATCAGCTGTAATGCTGAATTGAATGTTCTTTGTTTCCCTTCTCCAAGTTTGGACTGGTAATATCACTGATAACCTCACCAGCCCCTGCAGGTACGTACCTCACCCCAGATTGTTACATGTGCCACTGTAAGATGTCCTCCCAGTCTTGTATTCTTAACCTTGTGAACTGGCCTTGTATGTTCATTTTAACCAGCAAACTAGATAGGAGAATACATTTCTTGTTTCTGCAATCAATACCTCAGAATATGTCTTAAATCTTGCTTTCACTCTTATTTTACTGCCAAGCAAATGGCCAGTTAATACAAAAGATAGGGGATGACTGCATGTAGAAAATACTTTTTGTAACATTAGATTAAAGCAGTTGAAATGGTTCACAGTAGAAAGAAGTACTTCCTATGTTATAAGAACAAAGTTCCAATAGTTCTTTATATATAAAGTTCATATTAATCCATCTGACATAGGCTGTGGTCAGACGACAGGCTTGGCGTGGTCTGGCCACACCTCTAATTTCTTCCGAACGATTTGTTCTGAAGAGTTTAGACCAGACATGCCACCCTAATCCTGCCTTACCCTGTAGTCAACCAATCAGACTACAGCTGCGTGGTCACCACAGAGTGGGCGGGCAGCTTCTTTTTTAAAAAGTCTACATTGCGCATGCGCGGAACTCCTTATTTGCCAGGGGTGAATATGCAGTTATGCAGATATCGCTAACTGTGGGGGGAAATGGCAGTCAGGGAGTGGAAGCTGCAGACCTCCCATATGGCTTGAGCGCACAACAGAGAAATCAGACTGCTGGAAATGCACAGTGAGAACAATTGGATTCATAAATACCAGACTTTCTCTGGTGTTGGGAAAGTCGGGGGGAGGGATGACTGGGGAATGGAAGATAGATGTTGCTGTCTGGGTGCACATGTTAAATCCAGTAGGGAGAAGTAATGAGATTGGGTCAAAAAGCCCATCTGATCACACCCATAGTTTGGTAAATGGCACCACATCATGATATGAGGCTGTGGTATAATTTGGTGGGTATGTAAATGCTCTACACATTATAACACAGGATGAAAGTGTGGGGTAGAATTATCCAGTTATTTTTGTGATAATTGCATGATTTAAAAATAGCTAAAATTTCAATTCAGAAAGTGATCATTGTTGGATAAAGGGTTCCATGTTATTCATGACTCCCCCCCCAATCCAAAAGAAAAGACTTTCCAAAATCACTACAGTCCTGTCAGTCATATATTTGAGAGGGAAGGGAGAGGGGAGGGTGAATCCATATTTTATTACATGGCTCATGTCTGCAGTCCTAAGAACATTTTCCTGGGAGTAAGTCCCATCAAATAAAAATGGTATTTACTTCTAATGGACCTGCTCAGGTGTGTCCCTTATAGTAGCACTTTTCTGCTGGATTGCAGGAAGAACTGTGCATGCAGAACCCATTTATGCATCTGGTACCCCATGCAGCTGGTATACATGTGTATGCTGCATGTGTACCTGTGGTGCCCCTATTTACATGAGGATACATATTTAATTTTATAAACATCCCAATAAGCATGTGCTGCCAGGCACTAACTATGAGTCTTAACACGGAATAATAACAACACAGGTAAGATGGTAAATGCCATCCATTTTCTCAAAATCCAGAAACCCAGTGTTATCTGTTGAGATGGGTGAAGCTATGAAAGTTCAAGCTTGTTTCAAACTACTTATTTCAAACTCAGAGTCATTGGTCAGCCAACCGAATACAAGACAGTCTAAAATTTCTGGACTAAATTCATTTCTTGGATATATATCTGTAACCCATGGGCACAGTTTGGCTGAGGAAGAACTCTCACATGAGCCTCAGTACCAGAGGTGTTATGTGGGCAACATATAAAAACTGAAGATAACACAGTCCAGCAAGAAACAGTTCTGGGAGGTAGAAAGGATAAACATAAGGAGATAGGAGTAGGGTGTTTTGGAGACAGAATGGACAACACACAGGTGGAGGCCAACAGAAAAGAAAGAAATGGGGGAAGCAGAACAGACTTGGTGTACACAGAGTTGTCTGTATGTATTCTAGGGCTACAGAAATATCCATTAAGCTGGCATAAATGGGTTTCAGCACCTGGTGTGGAACACAACAGCTGGAATGGTGCCATCATTGCTGTCATTCTGTAGGGCCTACAAAACAGTTTTATTTCACAGGATATTTCTTCATGAAGTTTCTGATTTGTATGGGGTTTTTTGGGGGCAAATTGTACTTTAATTTTTTTGTAATGGATTTTCATATTGTTATTTTATGCTGCCTTGGGTTTAGATTGAGGTGGGATGCTTTTTTAAAAAAATCAGATCATTCAATCCATCTCTCAGAAGAAAACTTGGTTTGAAAAAGTGTGGGATCAATTTATTTTAGACAAACTTACACAAGTCACGCAAAATACGGCTAAAGGTTTTGATCAGTTTGTTGCGGTCTGGTCAGGGGTTCTTCAATATATGTCAGAAAATGACATTCTTCCATCAAAGACTTCCTACATCCCTTGGGTCCGTTTTTAACTATTTGTTCATATTGAAAAGGTCAAAGAGATGCTAAAATAATACTTTGTGACTCTCTCAGGCTCAATCACCATTTTTGTTCATGAAGAGAGCTGAAATTAAACTCACTTTGGGTTGATTTTGATGGATGCGGGGGTTGCTTTGTGGGTTGTGTTGGGGTGTCTGGTTTGCTCCTTGTCTGTTCTTGGATTTTACAGTCCTGTCTTCACCTCATATCCTGCTGTTTGACTGTAATGCATTTTTGTTTTTCTTTGCTGTTCTGTTGCATTTCTCTCAATAATTTTTTTTTTAAAAAAGAAGAAAATGGGAAATCTGAAATTCCTACAGAAGCTCAGAAAGTCTAATTTGGTTATGAAGGTGGTAATGCTTACTGCATATATCCTGTAATACCTTTGAGATATCCTGCCAAGAAACACCAAATGCACATAGCACACTATTGAAAAGTAGAAATGGAAAGAACAGAAAGTGCCTCATCATGGTGGCCATTTTAAAGCTCAAGGGATTTTATTTGGATGAGAACCTGATCAAGTATTTGCCAAACCTTTAAGGTTTAAGCAATTCTTCTATAAGTGACACTTGAATAATTGTAAAAAAGAGTTTCAGAATACATTACTGTTAAAGGCATATATTTTACTTCATGTCAAAGGCAATATTTACCAACTTGTGAAAAATGTACGTAGATAAAAAGTGGGTGCAGGCAGGAATATCTTCTTCAACTTTTATGGAGGTTTGCTATATGTGGTAATAGAAATGATTGCTTCTTATGTGGCAATAAGAAACGATTGCTTCTAATGTGGTAACAGTCAGTGGCAAAAAACATTTCCTAAGATAGCAAATCAACCCTACAGTAAAAATATAATAATTAAATAATTTACATTTCTCTTTCCTTTAACAGAACCCCAAACTCTACCACCTAAATTACACTGTCCCATCCTGCCTAGCAATAGGGCTAACTCTGGTAGACTGTATTAGGCATCTCGTCCCAAGTATCTATATCCATTTATTTTCTTAAATTTAATAGCATAATGGCAATACATATGATCAATCCCCTTGGTGATTCTCTGGGAATGACCAACAACATGTCTTTCATTTTGGGTCAACTTGAAGTAAGTACTTATGGTGACAGAGTTTCCTGGGTTCTTCATCATATACTATTCCATTTTTTAAAAAGCACCCTTACATTCCATCTCTTGATTTCTTCTTTGTGACCTGGGATTTCAAAATCACACCACATTTATGAACCAGACTTGTACAGTGAATAAACAAAATGAAGAAGGGAGAGACATGGATTAACATTCAGTATTAGCAGTGATTTTCTCAGGTTCTGCAACAGTGAGCCAAACTCACAGGGTTTTGAGGGTTTTTTTGTATTTGTTATATATCAGCTTGATTAATGAGCAGGCAACATTTTAGAGAAGATCAATAATATCAGAGATGAAAGGGTATTTTTAAAAATTAGTACTCTTCTTAGTATAAAGAGGATTTGGATGCATTTAGATAATTAACGGGAAAACAGTGGCCCCATTTTATATTATCCATCTCTTCATAACTGTTCTTTAGTCAATATGGTAAAGATTAAACTCATGACATACATCTACAAACTGCAAGCCATTCATCTCCAACTTCAAAAGGCAATGTGGCTAGAGAAGCCAGTTGAGTCCCCAGACTGTTGAGTATACTGTAATGAATAGATGTTGAATTTATTTTTTAAGACACCTTGATACAGTAGATCAAAGAGTCAAGATTAAAAGGTGAAATACTGAACCATAGATCTCAGAAGATTTAAGAGGTAGTTCTGAAATTCTGCTCTGAGTGGTGGAAATAATTGCTGGTAGAACACAGGGTGCAATTGTCTTTAATTCATTGATTAGTTCAGCGTTTGGATGAACTAGAAAACTGCAGAGTCCTAATGCAAAATAAAGCAAAACTAACTTAAAGGAATAAGAACCCCCAACAACCCTAGTTTTCTATATCTCAGTTGTATATGTTAAGCTAATTGTGATACAGAACTATGAAATATCTATATTTTTAAAAGCTTAAAACTAGGCGAGATTCAGCAGATAGGTCACTGGAAATTATAATGCTACAAGGGATACGTGTGGGATTGTAAAGTTTAATGTTATGTTTAGGTTATTAATGGGGTTCCTCTTACAGGTGCTGCAGGCCCTGAGGGGAGATAAAGGGTCACCGTCTGCGGCCACAGCATTGTTTTTTGGGCCACTCACCGGGTCAGGAGGACACCCATCAGTTCTCAACTGGGCCTTAGTGAGTGGGCTGTTGTCGAATGGATGGGAAGGAGGGGCATGAGATGGCCCGCACTCCTTCCCCTGTTATTCAAAGGGAGGCGGGGGCTTCCTCCACATGTTTTGGTGGTGCACCTAGGGGTAACAACCCAAGAGCAAGGTGGCCCAGTGTGCAGATAGTCTGGTCAGATATTCTGCCGAGCCAGGTGTGGCGTAACTCGAGGGACCCCCACTGCATCAGCCGTACCAGGCGTAAAGCCAACCGGCAAATGAGGAAGGCCATGGAGGGTGGTTTAGGGAACTTTCTGCCATACCCTGACATACGGGTCGAGTTCCAAGACCTGTATAGGGCTGATGGGGTGCACCTATCAGACAAGGGCAATGGGTGATTTTTACAGGACTTGTGGCAAGGGATTAGATCAGCCTTGGGCTGTTAGATGAGAGCAAAGGCCAAAGCAGAGGCTTGGCCTTGGCAGTGGCAGGTTTGTGCGGGCAAGAAACCGGAACCGGTGAGCACCTTACGGCATTTTCCCCATTAGGGAACAGGGGGTCATCAGGAACTGCCTTCAGATTTTAGGGTCCAGGGTGGGAAATGGTGATCACCTCTGGGAACCTCTTAGAGTAAGGCTCCTCTCTGCAAGTTGTAAGGCTTCAGGGGTAGGTGCTCCTAGGTGGCAACCAGTTGTGCTGGGCTGCCAGTCATGAGCCAGACCGCTGGCTCAAGACCGGACCTGGGTGACCCACCTGTGAAAAGAGCAAGGAGGCTGGTCAGGGGATGATGCCTGTCTTGCCTGTTCCGTGCCCGCTTAGTTGGTCCCTTGCCACAATGTTACATTAGTGTTTGTTTTTTTACCACCAAGGAAGAATTTGCAGAGGAAGGTAATGGCAAACCACCTCTGCTTTACTACTTGCCTATTTCAAGTCAACTCAAGTCACCCTTTATTGGCCTATATCAGTAGAACAAAGTCCTTATAAAAGTATACAAATAGGACACTGTATTACAAATACATTGAATAAAATAATAGGTTACAACTGTACTTTTTCTTGGCATAGCAGCATGGCGGATTGAAGGAATTTAGCCACTTTCTCAGTTACTTTAACAGTGGACTCATTCAAAAGTTTGTAAACTTTATGGGAATCTGAAAAACCCATCATGTTGGACAATATAGAGTTTAGATATTTAGAGCGTACATTTACATAAAAGTGAGATTGCAACAAAACATGTAAGACCGTCTCAGCACATCCAGATTTACAAGGGCAATGTCTAGCCGCATATGCTGTTTTACTGAATCTGCCATATAGAATGGCAGATGGCATGACATTGCATCTGGCTAAAGAAAAAGCTCTGCGTAGTTGTAGGGAGGATAAATATGAAGCCATCCTACCTACAGTGAGGGGTATCTCAAAGCTCAGAGGAGAGCAGGTTTCGTTGGCGAGACTATGTAACTCCTGACGCTCAATATCCAACATCCTCTGATTGATCAACTGGAATGCACCTGCTAATGGGAACATAGTCAGCGAATCCAAAAATATACCCATGGCCTTAATTTTTTCCTCAATATATGTTAGCCTGTTTGACATGTTAGACTCTGAGAGCAGGGGTCAGTTGGCCCAGGAGCACATCGGAGCGGCGCTCCGGGAGTGAGGAGCTCAGGGGCAGGCACATGACCAAGACCCACCCCCCTTCCCGTCACCGCCGCGTTTACCAGCCTGGCACTGGAGCACTGTGGCCCAGGGGAGGCCAGAAGAGGGTCCCCCGCTGCCTCCCCCGGCCTGCGCCGGAGCGCTGCAGCCTGCGGGAGACCAAAAGAGGGTCCCCCACTGCCTCCCCAGGCCTGCGCCGGAGCGCTGCAGCCTGCGGGAGACCAGAAGAGGCTCCTGTGTTCCCGGGCCTGCGCCGGAGTGCTGCGGCCCACGGGAGGCCAGAAGAAGGTCCCCTGTTACTTTCTTGGGCCCGCGCTGGAGCGCTGCGGCCCGCAGGCCAAAAGAACCTCCTGCTGCATCCCGGGACTACGCCAGAGCGCTGCGGCCCGTGGGAGACCAGAAGAGCCCCCCTGCATTTCCGGGCCGCACCTGAGCACTGCGGCCCATGGGAAGCCAGAAGAGGCCCCCCTGCCACCTCCCCGTGCCCACACCAAAGCGCTGTGGCCCGTGGGAGACTGGAAGAACCCCTTGCCTCTATGGGCCTGTGCTGGAGCGCTGTGGCCCGTGGGAGACCAGAAAAGCCCCCTGTCTCTCTGGGCCCGCGCCGGAATGCTGCAGCCCATGGGAGGCCAGAAGAGGCTCGCTGCAGCCCGCGGGAGGCCAGAAGAGGCTCGCTGCTTCCCCCAGCTCACACCGGAGTGCTGTGGCCCACGGGAGGCCAGAAGAGGGCCCCCGATGCCTTCCCCAGCCCACGCCAGAGCGCTGAAGAAGCCCCCTCATCGCCTCCCTGGGTAAGTGAGGGATCCACAGGGGTGGGGGGGGCTTGATTGGGGGAGTGGGAGAGCCTTCCTCCTTCTTCCCATCTCTTTGCCCTCTTTCTTCTCTCCTTTCTTCTCTCCTT
>NW_015162483.1:1330051-1356117 GCF_001447785.1 Gekko japonicus | reverse complement strand
TTGCCCTTCTCTTCCTTCCTACCTTCCTTCCTTTTCCTTCTTCTTTACTTCACTCTCTTTCTTTCTTTCCCGCTTTCCCTCCTTTCCTTCTCTCTTTCTTTCCCTCCTTCTCTTCTTTCTTTCCTTCCTTTCATTCTCTCCTTTTCCTCTTTCCTTCCATCTTTCTCTTTCTTTTCCTCTTTCCTTCCTTCTTTCCTTCTCTTTTTTATTCCCTCTTTCTTTCCTTCTTTCCTTCTCTTTCCTTCCTTCTCTCTCTCTCTCTCTCTTTTCTTCACTCTTTTCTCCTTCTGTGACCCAATTCTAGTGAGAAGAGGTTTAAACTTTAAACCCCTTCTCTCTTTGCCCCCCCCCCCCGCATGACATCACTTCCAGTAATGTCAGGGGGCATTGCATATGCTAATGAGCTATTATGCTAATAGTTTACAGCCCTTTTTATACGAAATAACCTTTATCTGAGAGCATTTGGTATATGAGGCTCGCTGGGTCAAAATTATAATGTAGACGTAGCCAATATTTAAATGTCATAAGCCATGCTCTGGTTTCGACTAGATTCAGACCTGTTTCTAAGCAAAGAACTGCATATGGGACACACTTTGGCAAGCCCAAAACTTTATGTAGGAATTTGGACTGAACACAATCGGTGGTACTGTCAAGAGCTCTGATCCATATCGGGATGCCATACAATAGTTGTGAGATCACTTTGGCATTAAAGATTTTTAAAGTAGCTGGTACAAATCGGTTACCTCTACTGTAGAAAAATTGTGTTATAGTTGAAGCACTGATATTAGCAGTTTTATTGCATGTTTGCATCGGATAAACCAAGACCCATTGTATTGAAAGTAGAGGCCAAGGTATCTGAAGTGCTTAACTTGTTCTATTACTTTCCCACCAATTATCCATTTAAATGGTTTCCAAGTTTTAGAGAAGACTAGGATTTTTGATTTCCCATGATTCAGCTGTAACTTGTTAGTTGTAAAGAACTCAAGGCAACGGGTCAGTAAGCGTTTTAAGCCAACTCTGGAATGAGACAATAATACTGTATCATCAGCATACAAAAGTAGGGGTATGTGTAAAGAGCCAAGTTTGGGGCTATGATAATCAACTCCTGACAAGTGAGGGGCAAGGTCACTGAGAAAAAGATTAAATAAAAAGGGAGCTAGAATGCAACCCTGTTTGACTCCCATATTAGTAGGGATTTTCGGGGTTAATTAGCCTGCTAATGAGCATTTAATTTGGCAAGTGTTGGAGGTGTATAGCTTCTTGATAAGCATAAGAAGTCTTTTGTCCATATTTAGTTGATTTAATTGAACTCAAAGAAGTTCCCTATCGATTGAGTCAAATGCTCCCTTCAGATCTAGGAAAGCTACAAATAATTTTGAGTTATTTTAAATAACATACTTATTGATCAAATGAGATAGAATAGTACAATGATCTAAGGTGGTTTTCCCTTTGCAAAAACCTAACTGTTCTGGACCCAAAACCTTTTGCTGCGACATCCAGAGAGTAAGCTTGGCTAATAAATGTTTAGTATACAACTTGCCCATAGTAGAAAGTAAACTGATCGGCCTATAATTGGCAGGAATAGTATGATCGCCTTTTATATATATATCGGGACCACTATTGCATTAAGCCATGCATTAGGAATAAGGCCAATTCTATCTATCATTGTAAAGAGGGATAGAATAATAGAATCATAGAATGTTAGAGTTGGAAGGGACCTTGCAGGTCATCTAGACCAATCCCCTGCACTCTGTAGGAACATAGCTGAAAGATAGCCCTACAGCATTCCCAAAAGATGGTCGTCCAGCCTTCACTTGAAAACGTCCAGCGAAGGAGCATCCACCACCTCCCGAGGCAGTCTGTTCCACTGCTCAACCACTCTTACAGTTAGGAAGTTTCTCCTGATATTTAGCCTTGTAATTTCCACCCATTAGATCTAGTTTTGCAATCCGGAGCAAGAGAGAATAGATCTGCTCCATCTTCTACATGACAGCCCTTCAAATACTTGAAGACTGCAATCATGTCCCCTCTAAGCCTTCTCTTTCCCAGGCTAAACATACCCAACTCTTTCAGCCTTTCCTCATAAGACTTGGATTCCAACCCTCTCACCATCCTGGTTGCCCTCTTCTGGACACGCTCGAGCTTGTCAACATCCTTCCTAAAATGTGGTGCCCAAAACTGGACACAGTACTCCATAGCAGAATAGAGCGGAACTACCACCTCCCCTGATCTGGACACAATGCTTCTGTTAATGCATCCTAAGATTGTGTTAGCTTTCTTCGCAGTCACATCACACTGCAGGCTCATGTTTAGCTTGTGATCAACCAGAACACCTAGATCCCTTTCACATGTGCTGCCATTAGCAGGACTTTGCACTTATCTCTATTGAAATTCATTTTATTTGATGCAAGAGGAGTGGCCCACCAATCTGGATCTGATTTTAGAATCTCAGGGTACCACTATTGCATTCAGCCATGCATTAGGAATAAGGCCAGTTCTATCTATCATTGTAAAGAGGGATGCAAAAGATGACACAAGTGGCCAGTCAGGTAGGTCCTCTAGGACAAACTCTAGTGATTCACTAGCATAGGTTTGCTCTTGGTGGAATAGAGTTGAAAAATACTGGTACCAAACATACGAGGAGATGGCAGACGTGGAGGGATTCTCAGCACAAAATGCACCCAAGACTATAGCCCAAAATTTCTTTGAATTATTTAAAGTCGCATAGTTTAATTGTTCCCACTGGTTATTGCTATAATAATTCCTCTTTTTTTAAATGAGCTGCTGGAGCTGGTTCTTAAGCTTAAAGTATTCTGGAGGCAACGCTAGAGCTTTTGAGTCACGATAGTGACAATAAATGCTACGTAGCGAGGTTTTTATTTCTCTGCATTCCCTATCAAACCAAGGATTTACAGGGTTTGCAAAGTTATTATTTCTTTTGTTTAAGGTGTCAGATTTTACACACGGTGACTCAGATATATGAAGTATTAGAGTGTTATAAGCTGTTATAGTTGCAATGGGATTAGATGCATCTATTAGAGAAGATCTATACTCCAGAAGAGGACTATATTTAAAAAGTTGTTGAGTTTTTCCTGCTATACAATCATTCCAAGGGATTCTAGGTAGTAAATTATAGTGACAATAAATGCTACGTAGCGAGGTTTTTATTTCTCTGCATTCCCTATCAAACCAAGGATTTACAGGGTTTGCAAAGTTATTATTTCTTTTGTTTAAGGTGTCAGATTTTACACACGGTGACTCAGATATATGAAGTATTAGAGTGTTATAAGCTGTTATAGTTGCAATGGGATTAGATGCATCTATTAGAGAAGATCTATACTCCAGAAGAGGACTATATTTAAAAAGTTGTTGAGTTTTTCCTGCTATACAATCATTCCAAGGGATTCTAGGTAGTAAATCAGTCTCAGAGAGTTGTGAGATCAGGTTACAAGAAGGATAAGTATGAGGGCCAACTTGAAGAGTTAAAATGAAAAAAATCATCTATTGTAAAATCTTTGACATAAGGTTTCAGTGAGGGAGAAATTAAAACATAATCGATTACACTACAGCCCCTCGGGGAGACAACAGTAAATTCTCCAGAGTTTGGGAAGCCAATCAGACCATTTATCCCGAATCTGTTGAATTGCATGCAGAATCTGGCAAGACATATACTTGCTGGGTTTAAAAAGCTATCTTTAGAATATCTTGGATAGGAAAAAGTAGGTGGAAGGGTATCGTCTTGATTGACATCAAGAGCTTTAAGAAATATGCTGCAATCCCTTCCTACTCTAGCATTAAAATCACCCACTAAAATTATTTACGTGGACGGAAATGCTCTCTCTAATTACTCCATAATTGTGGCCAAGTGTTCCCAACACTGAGAAAGAGTTAAATTGACTAAAGTTAAATTGACTACATATATATTCACTATAATTAGAGAAGATTTACCAAGGACAAGCTTGATGGCCTGCACCATAGGGCTAGTCATCTTTAGAGTGATGTATTCTGAGAAGAGATATGAGGAGACAAAAATAGACAATCCTGCTTGGAAGTGACCCCTTGTATTACTTCTGAAGGAAAGAAGGGTATAGGACTTATACCCTTCAATCTGAATCTGGCATGGAGACCAAGTTTCTTGGACTAGTATGACATCAAACTGCTTGAGGTAGCTAATAAATTCAATGTCCTTGGCTTTATTTCGCCAGCCGGCCACATTCCAAGAGATGATCTTAATATCCAAGGTGGTAGGGAATTTAGATGGCGATGGTGTAGAAGTAGTTATGAGTCAGGCTCCTTTGGTTAGTTGTTCAAGGGTACTGTTGGTGTCGTAAAATATAGACCCATTGCCCATACCTCTTGATGTGTTCTTAATTATTTGGCTTGTGCTTGGACACACAATCTCTTCCTTACTGCTCTGAGGAAGATTCTCAGCCATTATTGAGGGCATATGGATTTCATCTTGTATTAATGTCTCTGAGTTTCCTTTGAGTTCAGGTTGGACTTCTGTAGTAGAAGTTAAACCAATCAGTTGAGGAGGAGAGTTATGGTGAGACAGGTCTGGGCTGTTTTCATAATGACTTATTTTGGCAGCCTCAAAGCTGTTTGCAGTCATCTTTTGTTTCCTAATATCATTCCCTAGCATCAGTAGCTTTGTTCACACTGTCTCCAGTCTGTTGACTATCACACCTTGAACCTCTTTTGGGAAATTTGGAAAAGTTTTTATTGGGACATCCTCCAAAGAGTTGTCAAGATCTATGCCTTCATACACTTAGACTGAAGGGGATAACTTATTTGAGGATTTAGCTGCCCCATGGACTGCATTCAAAATTGGAACCTCTTCCCCCTGACAAGAGAGGTCCATTAGATATTGCCTCCCTTTCATCTCATTATGTTTCTTAACCAAATGTGATACAGGTTTCAGTGTATTTTAAAAGGTATGGGCTGGGAAGATCCCCTTGCTCTTAAAAGTTGCGCTGTGTTTCATTATTAAAGATGGGATACTCTCACTGAAAAATTTTTATATTAAAAATTAAAAAAGGACCCTCTGCACCTGGTTTGGTTGACTAATTATTTATATTTATTTATTTATTTATTTATTCATTCATTCATTCAACTTTTATCCCGCCCTTCCGCCGAAGCGGCTCAGGGCGGCTCACAACATTAATAAAACCAACATAGATAAAACATTAATCCATAAAACAACTTACATAAATACAATAAATATAAGTAAAAGCAGTTTGGTAAATCATTACGACTGGACCTCGACCACATTGCTAACTACTTATACAAATACATGTCTTATGAGGTCAGCAGGCTTGGCTGGCATACCATCGCTCTCACTGGTATGCCTGGTGGAAAAGCTCCATCTTCACAGCCTTCAGTCTATGTGTATGAAGGCAGGGCTGGAGATCTCGCAGGGCCTGGATCTCACTAGGGAGCTCGTTCCAATATGCTGGTGCAGCTAGCGAAAATGCTCTAGACCTAGTTGTTGTCAACCTGGCCACTTTAGGGCCAGGAAGGATCAGGTGATGTTGCATCCCAGATCTCAGTGCTCTCTGGGGAACATACGGGGAAAGGCGGTACCTCAGGTAGACAGGTCCCTGACCATATAGGGCTTTAATGGTCAAAACCAGCACCTTGAAGCGGATCTGGACAGCTATTGGCAGCCACTGCAATGCCTTTAGCACAGGCTGGATGTGCTCCTGCATTGGGAGGCCCATCAACAGCCTGGCCGCTGCGTTTTGCACCAGCTGCAGCTTCCGAAGTTGCTGAAGTTGCGAAGTTCTAGTTCTTTCAAATCAATTCCAGTGATTTTTGAAATAATAGACTCAGATGATTTAACACCTTCCTTTTTGTATTCCACAAGGGTAATCCACCTTGGTATCTGCAAATTGACATATTTGTTTTGGCTGGAAAATCAAATTGAGTCTAGAGCTTTCATTAATCACTTTATGTGACTGAGGGGGATCTGCTGTGAACTCTTTACTCCTTGGTGGGACTAAGACATTTGGAAGCATGTTAGCAAAACTTACACAGCTACCAGACTTTGTCTCTTCAGATTTCCTAGTCTTCCTCTCTACCAACTTCTCAAGCTTCTCATTAATTCCATTTAAACATTCTGAAATATATGCAACAGTCCTGAAAGTCAAATCTATTAACTTGGCCAGCATTCTTCCATCATCATGACAGCAGATATCTTTGTCATTTAAAGAAACAGTTGCTGTAACTTCCAGCTTTTCAGCTTTTTCTCTTCAGCTAGAATTGCATATTTATTTGAAGTTGGAATATTATATGCAACACTTTTGGGGGAAAAGTCAGCTATCTTGGTCTGTTTGCTTGCTGGGGGAGAGATTCCTTCACAGTCTCTCAGACGTTTTGGGCATTTTCCAACACTCATTACAGTTTTGTTTATGGCACTCAGACTCAGAAACTTTCAACAGCTGATAAGAGAAAGAGTCACTGCTGAAGATATATCCAAGTATCTGAAAATCTGACAGAAATGAGAGGAATTAATTAGTGGTCAACTTGCAGGCCTCCCTGTTCACTGAGTCACCCTTCTCTCCAATTAAAAAGGCATAGGGTGGGAACAAAAGAAAGAAAACAGGTAAGGTTGTGAAGGCTGCCAAGTCCTTTGATAAAAACTTAAAAGAGCTTAAAAGAACAGCTTTGAGTAACATTAAAAAAACTGTTAAAAGCAATTTAAAAGCAATTTAAAATATCTTAAAACACTGGGGCTTTATGTGGGGAAAGGCGGTCCCTCCACTGAGCATTTTAGGAGACAAGGGAACAGCCGTCTGCAGCTGGCACCCACCAGGACCAGAACCCAATTTAATGAAGTCCCTGTGTTATGTTAAATAGTTAATAAAGTGGTCCTTGTTTACATCCAAACTGTTGTCTGTCTCGTTATTTCGACTAGGGGGGCCAATGTCCATTGCATGTTTATGTTCACAGATGCATGTTTCTCCGTCACACTTTATGGTGCTTTCTGTGACAAATATCAGTGTACACATGACAGAAACATGCCTCATAAAATGTTACATTAGCCATAAGTATGCCAATTGCACTGATGTATAGTAGTTTCTGAAGCTTCACCCTAAGCCATTCCCATACTGCCTGACTCTGTGCCTCTCTTTTTTCATTACTGTGATGTGTGAGACAGTTCTATATTGGAGCAAGTTTCCATTTTGTACAGAAAGGTATATCTTGGGGCATGTGATTAACTCAAACTACAGAACCAATCTTATTTTCCTCATGCTCCCCCCCATTTCCAGTTAAATGTTACTTCCTTTTAAGGCTACTGGTTGCACATTCACCACAGCAAAATGTTCTGCTAGGAAAGGGACGAAGCATTTTAGAAATATCGACCACACAATAAAAATAAGAGTTTCCTGAGATCATTTTATTAATAGTCATAAAATATAATCCGGCATTCATAATAATACTTATATGGTGCTAAAGACCATCATTTTGTGTTCTGGAATGTAATTTTTAAAGACAGAAAGGAATAGAAGGGATAAAGTTTTTCTAATAGTATGCATTCAAGACAATGGCAACATACAGCTGTCCCAGAGCTATATTTTATTTATTTATTTATTTATTGCATTTTTACCCCACCCTCCCCGCAAGTGGACTCAGGGCGGCTTACACGGGGGCACAAGCCCATGCATAAAGCAATATAAAACATTAAAAGCTATTAAATCACAACAAAGACAAATAAAGTGCTCCATACAACAAGATGGTCTCTGAAAATGGTATCGATCATTTCAATAGGGCAAAATTGTCCTGTTGATGGTCCGAGCCAGTCCAGCAGCATCAGTGCCATGCAGAATTATGGCAGTTCTTCTGGGGACCACTCCCAACCCCGTTGTTTCAATGATGGTAATAACAGAGGTGGCGGCCCCTATATAAAAGCCTGGCGGAAGAGCTCAGGCCCTGCAGAACGGCATAAGGTCCCGCAGGGCCCTGATCTCCTCCGGGAGCTCGTTCCACCAGGTGGGGGCCGCCACTGAGAAGGATCTGGCCCTGGTCGCAGCGAGCTTTGCCTCCCGGGGGCCTGGAATCACCAGGCGGTGTTGTGTCCCCGACCGAAATGCTCTTGGGGGTATATGTGGGGAAAGGCGGTCCCTCAGGTAGGTCGGACCCTGGCCATATAGGGCTTTAAAAGTAATAACCAGCACTTTGAAGCGGATACAGTACACTATATGCGCAGAATGTTTAATTTCTACAGGCGCTGAGCATTCATAGCTCAATTTGAACTCAACAGTTTGTTTGTTTTTTAAATTGCTTTCTATTTAATAGTAATAACAAAGAAAAAAAACTAGTCTAGATAATATGGAGCAGGAACTCATTAGCATATTAGGCCACATCCAGCAGCCTTCCCTTGGTTTGCCCGGGCTCCCTGTGGCTGCGGGGAGCCTGGGCAAGCTGGTCCTTGGACAGGCTGGGGGAGGCACGGGGAGGCATTTAAATGCCTCTCCGATCCTTCCAGTGCCCCTCCTGGCCCGCCCGCCTTGGAGTTGCTGGGGGGCGGGATGCTCTCCAGGCCTTCTCTCTGTAGCCATGCACACAGAGATTTTGGCTGTAGTGGGCGTGGCTACTGTTGAAGCCAGCCGGAACTCCGTTCCTGTGCGTTCCTGCCCCAAAATAGCCCTGATTTGCAGTAAAAGGTATAGCTGACAAATGGCATGGTTCTAACAAATTAAAACATTTTTATATCACATTGACTTCAACAGGAGCGTAAAATAATGTGCTTAACTTTCTCCCATTGAAATCAATGGGGCTTTAAAGTGCTTAACTTTGCCTGGATTGCAACAATTATTTGTACAGTTTCAGAGCAATTCTAAACAGAGTTAAATCTTTCTAAACCCCATTCAGCTGAGTTTTTTAAAAAGAAGGATATAACTGTGTTTAGGATTACACTGTTTTCATGAAGATGAAAGTTCTCCTGTTGATAACCATAATGAATGAAGCTTGCTATTCCTGCACAAAACAAGCTATACAAACAGAGTGGATGATTGCTCTTGAATGGATGACTCTTCGGATCATCTCATTATGAGAATGTTTCAATAGATGGACAAATCTCAACATTTACATACTACACAGAAGTCAGCAATAAGGGCATACATATCAGTAGTTATAATCAAAAACTTGTCTGGAGTCTGACATATATCATAGGCCGTTAAAGACTTTTAAAATCATAAATATAGGAAATGAAAATAATTTCTCATTTAGTCACATATAATTTCTCATTTAGTCAACTATAATTCAACATTGTGTGGAAGGGGGGGAAGTGTAAAGAAAGCAAAAAGAAAACACTGGCAGAGTGTAACAGACTCTCACTTCCCTCAAATGCATGCTTTTATTTATTATATTCATATCCAGGCTTTCCTCCAAAGAGTTCAGGGTAAGATTCACACAGTTATGCCATTTTATCCTAACAACATCCTTGTGAAATAGATTAGGTTGAGAGGCACTGTCCCAAGATCAGTAGTGAACTTTTTAAGCTAAATAGAGATTTGAATCCAGGTCTTCCTGGTCTAATGGGTGAAATTGCCAGGGTCACCAAGCAGGGCTGCAGAAAGCCACCATGCCCCCTCCAACTCCTGATCCAAAACAAATATCATAACAAAACAAATCATTTGGCTTTCTGTTTCTGTGTTTATAATAATAATCATTACTTGGGAATAAGCCACGTTGAATTAAGTGAGATGTCAGTCTCTCTCAGTCCTAAACTGCAAAACAGACTTCAAAAAAATTTCTACTAACCTGAAACAAAACAAACAAACAAAAAAAGCAGACACATAGGATGCTTAATAGGGGAGGAAAAGTGGGGGGATGTGAGAGGTTGGTTTTATTATCCAGGGAGAGGAGGCAGGTGAGCCATATCTCCAGATGGCATTGTCTCCACTAACTTTAGAAAGTGATTCTAGTCTCCAGGTGCTAAAACCCAACTAGTTCCAGCTCTCTCTTCTCATCCCATCCCATCCCATCCCATCCTCTTCTGCTGCTGCCTCCTCTAAGAGGAAAAAAGAAAGGAGAGCAGGGACAGATGGGGCAACTGAAATTACCCTGGAAATGATTCTCAAATCCATGCTCCTGATCAGACTTAAGGTACAGATCCTTAGTAGATCAAAGTATACAGACTGACCAAATCTTTTGGAAGTAATTCCAGACAAGTATCCTTAAAAGTAAGTCCTATTTTAATCAACAGGCCTTATCCCCAGTTTTCTGTTTTCCTTGCATATTAGCATTTAAAAATTTAACACATAATATTAATTAATTACAAGGGATCATAGCTCCATAGCAGGATTTTAGTAGGAATTACAGCTCCTTTTTGTTCTTACTAACAGACATATTTTCCATGTGTATAGCAATATCTGTGGACCAAGAATACACTTCATGAATCTGATGAAATAGATTCTAACCATGAAAGGTGGAACTACAATACGTTATTTTTGTATGGTGGCACACAATTCCTTTTTGGGTTTTCCCACAACAGACTAACATGGCTGCCCCTCTAGAATTCATCTTTTTTAATTCCTCAGTTGACACAAAGATCTCACTAGGACTTCGCCTAAGAGTTTGCTTTCAGCATGGCCTGAGTTCTGGAAGAAAAATACTTTTGGGCATGCACAGAATGCTCTTCCCTCGACATTAAAAAACTGCAGTCTCCTTTCTTCCCACACACTTTAATAATTCAGTAGCATACTTTAAAGACGCAGAGAAAGCAGTGGAGTCACTGAGTAATACTTTTAAAACCCTCTGAAAAAATGAGGATAGCTACATGCTCTGTACCTTTCATAGGAATATAATAAGAGGATTGTTGGATCACACCAGAGGTTTCTCTTGTCCGATGTCCTATTTCCCATGCTGTCCATTCAGATGCTTCTGATAATCTCATCAGCAGGGAATAAAGACAACAGTCATTCCCAAAAGTTGCCCCTCTAAACTGGCATTCAAGAATATACTGTCCCTGAACATGGAAGTTTTATTTGGTCATCATTGGTAATGGCTATTCGTGGACCTTTCCACCTCCATAAATCTGTCTAATCCCCCTTTAAAGTCTTCTGAACCAGCGGATGTCAACTCATAGTAGTTTATTCAATGAATTAATTATACAGCTATGTGATATAAATGGAAACTAAGGCATTCACCTAAGGCATCCACTATTCCACATTTATGACCTCTAATACAGATCGCAATGCATACAAAGTATGTGTGTGTGTGTGTGAGTATCACCCTTTCATTACTTTAATAGATTCTTGGGAAATATTAACTTGACATAGGTTTCCTGTTCTACTAGTAAGTATATTTTAACTTCCCAGCCAGCACAGAGATGAGAAAGAATGAGGTGGGGGGGGGAGACACACAGAAGAGAGAGAAGTAAAGTCGTACTAGTTTGGCTGATGAGCTTAGGTGCTAGAACAACTCATGATAGGAAAATGTTTTCCTCAGCCTCATAGTTTTAAAAATTTTGCATTCATAGAAAACTTTCTAAAATAAAAATTGCTGCTATTAAATGGCAGCAAACAGCATCAGGAATTCAGAAATTGTTTGCTCTGCTCTGCCCTGCCTGCACCCCTAGTGGCTTCAGTGCAGAACTGCATGAAAAGGGGGGGGGCTCCTGAAAGGTATTGGTTGAATGTAGGATGAGTCTAACTTCTTTGGACCCGCAAACTGTATTAGGCCCTGAGAATTTTGTATCCACACTCCCCTCCTCCTGACAGCCCTGTCACCAGGGGCAAACATAGAAACAGAGACAGGGAGACTGCATTCCTTGATTGTTCTACTGGCTATGGTATTAATTGGGTATGATTAGCTATCTATCAGGGACACTATACTCTGGTGAACTGGTAGATCAGTTCCAGAGAGTGATGCTGGAGGATAGCTGTTTAGACCCTGCCACTTGAGCTGATGACACTTACCTCTGTTCTTTTTCACTTAATTCAAATGAGGCTGTGGATCATCCTAACTAATGTGTGGAAGAAGTAATAGTTGTATGAGGGCCAATCAGCTGAAGGTTAGTCCAGACAAGACTGGGCTGCTGCTGATCCATCATATTGCTGGTCTAGGGAGTCAGCCTATTCTGGACAAGGTTCTGCTCCTCTTGAATAATCCAAGGTTTGTTTTTTTTAAATTACTAGTACATTTACAGTGCTGTCCTAAAGTCAATGCACTTTGATGGGTGTAACTCTGTTGAGTATTGCCCTGTCAGTTTATAGTATGTTCTTAAAAGAAATGGAAAACAATGGGTCTATAAGTTCGTACTTTGCACAAGGTCTACCAGTGCCATACTTCAGTTCTGCATCATTATTATGGGCCAAGTACAAACCTCTACAAGGGATTGCATACTTAGATGATCTCATTCCATACATGCCTTTTCATGAATCATGAAAACTAATTCAGTTTTATTTCTGGAATGCATTAATACTCCATGCCATGGGAATGCATTTACAACTGGGCTCCTTGCACTCTCCATGCCTCAGTAAATGCTATTTTATTCCCAATTATTTTGCCCTGGTATCTTTGGTCAGCTTTAGTTTCTTTGATCAACAGGCTATAGTCATGGTTATCCCTGCTGTGGTCATACTGAGATGAGGCTATGGTCCTTTCTGCATTTGCATGCCACTCTGGATTTTCTCAGTGTTTTAGTCCACAGCTAAACAGCATCCAAATAAACTGGGGCAACAGCAGGCTGAAACCAGGCTGACCACTGAAGGGAGGTAATGTAATGCAGAATTGGGGGGGGGAAAGAAGGTTGAACTCGATTTTGGTGCAGAATGGGGAAAAACCCTGGATTAAACCCTGGACCTGGCTACAATGATCCATGCAATGGTCACCTCAAGATTAGATTACTGCAATGCTCTCTACATATGTTCCCCAACGAGCACTACGGTCCGGGACTAAACATCTCCTGGTGGTTCCAGGTCCAAAAGAGGCCAGACTAGCGGCGACTAGGGCTAGGGCTTTTTCGGTGGCGGCTCCTACCTGGTGGAATGAGCTCCCAGAGGAGATCTGGGCCCTGCGGGACCTTGCACAGTTCCGCAGGGCCTGCAAGACAGAGCTCTTCCGCCAGGCGTTTGAGTAGGAGCCGCCACGACTGTTACCATCTGTCCTAGCCCTTATTAGCAACTCGCTGAGAGTGCAAAAATGGTGGTACTGCGTGGAGCTGTGGCCACTAAGGATACCATCCTGGTGACGTCATTGGTTCCCTTGTTAGTTGTTGTGGAGAGCAGTTATGTTGCACTGAATGTTTTTAAAATGCAGTTTTAATGTTTTGTGTATTGGGCATTGGCCCCATCTGTACGCCGCCCTGAGCCCGTTCGCGGGGAGGGCGGGTTATAAATTTAAATAAATAATAAATAAATAAATAAATACATGGAGCTGCCCTTGACCCAAATCCAGAAGCTGCAGCTGGTGCAGAACGCAGCGGCGAGGCTGTTGTTGTGTCTTCCTGTGTGAGAACACATCCAGCCTGCCCGAAAGACACTGCACTGGCTGCCCATAGCATACCGGATACGGTTCAAGGCGCTGGTTCTTACCTTTAAAGCCCTATATGGCCAGGGACCTATTTACCTAAGGGACTGGCTCTCCCCACATGTTCCCCAGAGAGCACTAAGATTTGGTTCCCAAAATCACCGGGATCTCCCGGGCCTGAAAGATGCCAGGTTGGCTACAATGAGGGCCAGGGCCTTTTCGGTGGCAGCTCCTCACTGGTGGATTGAGCTCCCGGATGACATCAGGGCCCTGTGGGACCTTTTGCAGTTCTGCAGGGCCTGCAAGTCGGATTTCTTCCACCAGGCTTTCAAGTAGGGTGCCGCCTCAACTTTATGGCCCTGGCCCTAACATTAACATCATTATCAACCTGGTCTTAACATCAGCACCACCGACAGCTGGATGTCTAACAGCTTGGCTGGAGGCGGCCATTCAGTGATAACAGAATGTCACTATCTTGTAATAACGCTAGGTATTGTGTAACCCTGGTTTTAAATTTATTTTAATGTTGTTATATTGGAGCTTTAAATGTATATTTATATCCGTTGTTAGACACCCTGAGCCCGCCACGGTGGGGAGGGCAGGATATAAATTTAATAAATAAATAAATATCTCTTTTCTACATAGACTACTAAGGTTTTCTGGATGCATAAAGGTTATTTGCATAAAACATGATGCTCCAATCAACTCCATATAAAAACAAACAGGTAAACACATAATGTCCATGTGAGGCATGCTTGTTCCCTACAGGAAGGCCATGCCACAGCTCCTGGGCTCGCTTTCCAGACTGTCGAGTACCGGTAATCTGAATATGAATAATATAAGGGCAAAAACTTTGGGCACCATCTAGACAAAGTTAAGGACTTTTACATACCGTTGATTTCAATAGCAGAACATGTGCTTAATGCCTAACACTCCTATTGAAATCTTGGTGGTAATAAAATAAGCATATATTATTGACCCTCTGTATCTATTACCTACTGTGTCAGCTGGAGGTAACTATGGAAACACAAAACAAAGATAAAATAAAAAGGATGTATCAAAAAAGATAAAATCTTACCATCCTGTTGCCCTAATACTGCAAGCTTCTTCTCCCTGTCCCTCTCTTCCTCCTTCTCCTCCTCATTCTTCTTTGCCCAAAGATTTAGCTTTCTCCTCAAAGATTCTAAAGCTATTAGATATGAATAAAGGGAAACTTCTGTCATGAAGATTGGAAACAAGAAATTCTAAAGTGAGGAGCCCGATTCTGTGCACGGCAGTTACATCCTGCTCAATCTTGGCTGCTGAACAAGGGGTGGATTCCCAAGCATCCAGGAGAACCGTTATGAGTTCGTTAACAGTTTGCATTTAATCTGTTTACCACTGGAAGTCAGTGGAGTTCTTGGAGGGAAGATCTTGCTTGCCAGCTCTTCATTTCTAACAGCAGACGTAATTTACAACTTTATACCTTGACACAATATCTAGCAAAGAAGAGTGATTAATGTTCTTCTCTTATTTCCTTGGGTTGAAAGCAGTTATGATCAGTACCGATCAAAATTCAAGCAGCATGTAATTGCAACAATAAAATCTCCCTTAAAAAAACCTTCCAAACCTTTGTGATTACGAAAAATAATTGGCTTGTATGCTGTCCAGAATGTTAATGCATCTTCCCCCAATGTTCTTTCAATCAGCAAAAAATGCATTCTGCAGCTAGCCAAATGAACTTTAAAGTGAGTGAGGCTGCCAGATTTAGCAAAACCCTCCCTGAATGTTCTGTTCCCTTTGTAGAATTTAACAGAGGTGAGAGAGCTACACAATAATTCCCACACTAGGTGAGTGCTATTTTTTAGAAGGTAATGTACCTTCCTCCCTCTAATTATAATGCACTTTTCCCTTACAAGTAAAAACACTGGCAGGTGAATAGCTGAGCTCACACAGATGGAAAGCAGACAGAAACAACAACAGAGAGAGAGAGAGAGAGAGAGAGAGAGAGAGAAATGGCTTGCTTGTTCAAATATGCCCAGCTTCACCAAAAAGTGGCTAACCTTAGAGATAATAACACATATCCATTCTTTCCCACCATTGCTACCTCCCCCTGTCTCTGATCATGTTACTCTATTTCTTTGCCTGTCTTGCAACTGGCAGCCTAACCTAAACAGGCTGGGGTTTTACAGGGGCGAGGGGGGGAAGATTCTGTACAAATTATAAGTGGCCAAATGCCCATTTATATTAATGGCTATATCTGCATACCCATTTAAAACAAATTGGGAAAAGAAAGCTAATGGGGAGTAGAAAGCAGGAGGCAAGTGTTAATCGGCTTTTATATACAGTCATCAAACTGTGCTACAGAGAAAAGGGAAAGCAGAGTACTGTTAACTGAGCAACAGGGAACCATGTAGTGCTGTATGACCGAATAGATCTAGGAGACTGTTAAAAGCAGAAATGAGAACGATAGGAGGAAATGTCATTCAAAACAAGAAACAAGGAGAAAGCCATAGCAAATTGATAGAATGATACAAAGTGGAGTGACAAGTATCTAGCCTTAGGTAACAATGAGCACTGTGAAATACCAGCTCCCAAAGCAGAAGTACAGAAGACAGAACCAGAAGAATAGCAATTATTCATGCGCAGTAGCAGAATTATTTTATGGTATCATCCTAGCAACACTAATGTAGTAATTTTGAGCAGGGGCCAATTGCAACAATAAACTATTTTTTCAACCTGGTGCAACAGAGAGAGTGTTGGATGTAGACCAGGGACATCTGTGGTCAATTCCTCATTTATCCATAAGCTCACTGGATAACTTTGGGCTGTGTATCAGCCTAGCCATTGTTGTTGGTAGTATTGTAGTGATGAGAAGATTGGGATTAGGATCTGGGACACTCAGGTTCAAATCCCCACTTTGCTGTGGAAGCTCATTGGGTGACCTTGGAACAGTCACTCTCTCTCAGCCTAGCCTGCCTCACAGGTTACTGTAGTTAGGATAAAATGGAAAATAACAGTGTTGTAAACTACTTTGCCATTGGGGAGGAAAGCAGGGTATAAATGTCTAAATAGATGAGGATGAAATTGTGGGGAAACCATAAATGTCACACCAGCAAGAAGGGAGAGATGAAAATGTAACTAATAAAAATGTGTACATTTCCATTATGGATCAAAAGCAGGGCCTTTTCAGTGTTGGCTCCTTGATTTTGGAATGCCATCTCTCTAGAGGTTTAGCTGGTACCTTCTTTGCTTTCCTCTAGGTTCCAGGTGAGCCTTTTTGTCCAAGCTTGTAACTGGGGGTTACATCTTTTAAAACTTTTTAAATTCTGTTTCCAGCCTGATCATGGTTTGATGGATATCATTCTTGGCTGCTAAATGTTGGTTTACATTGTTTTTATGTCCCTGACTTTTTGTGGATTCTTTTATTATTGATAATTTTTCTGTTGCTGCTGTGATTTTATTGTATCACTTTCAGTTTGTAAGCTGCCTTGAGCAGGTTTCTGCAGCAGTAGAACATACATTTTCAAAACAGATAAATAATCTCTGTCACATGAGAACAGGGTTTACGCCTTTCAATTCTCTCACTTGTTTATTATATTCATTCCACCAGTTTTCAGTAGGGGATATGATGCTCCCAGGCTCATAGCTGGGGGGGGGGGGTCCCAAGGGTGACACCCCCTCCTGAATTTGCCTTGCCCCCTCCCCATTGGGCCCAGTCTGACCCTGCCCTCCCACTCAGCTACTGCCTGCCACCCAAGAGCAGGTTGGGAAAGTGGCAGGGAAGGCCTCAGTGGGCCCGCCTGGAGCAGCTTCA
Source organism: Gekko japonicus (assembly GCF_001447785.1). NCBI lineage: Eukaryota > Metazoa > Chordata > Lepidosauria > Squamata > Gekkonidae > Gekko > Gekko japonicus. Next base: position 1,338,845 of record NW_015162483.1, on the reverse strand, counting down.
GGCGAACTGCTAAGAGAAGTGAGGGGCAGAGGGAAGCTTTGCTGGCCTGCCTGGAGGCCACGAGGGTGCCCATGAGTGCCTGGCACCCTCTCCAAAGCATCAGGCACCCTCCAAAGAAGTCAGCATGTCCCCCCAAAAATGTGCTTCCCCTTAGCCCCAGTGGCGGCGGCAGCAAGTGGGACATGCGCATGCGCAAGAGAGAGAGCCAGCCAGTGGCAGCAGGTTCGCGATAAAGCCACAAGAGCATCTTATAGGACGTTTATGAGATCCTACGAGATGGCAGTCAAGGCCACAGAAAGACAGTATTATATGACCATGATTGCGTCCGCAAGCTTGTGCCCCACCCAATTGTTTAGAACAATTCAGTCTATTACCACTCTGTCACAAGACAGGCTAAATTGTAGGGAATTGGATACTGGCTGTGAGGCTTTTGCGAGCCATTTTGCGGATAAAGTTTTGTTGCTCCGCCGTGACCTTCCCGTTATAGTTGACACAGTGAATGAACTCGAGGCTCCAAACACATCTTCTAGTCACATTATGGATTATCTCAGCCCACTGAGCCTAGAGGAAGTTGACAGATGGCTCCTAACTGTACGCCCTACCACATGCCCCCTTGACCCTTGTCCATCGTGGCTAATCAAAGCTGGCCACAATGGGCTCCGGGGTGCCTTGCGGGAGATTATCAACAAGTCCCTCTTAGAGGGGCAGTTCCCAGAGGCACTTAAGGAGGCAGTGGTGTGCCCCTTTCTGAAAAAGCCATCTTTGGACTTGGCTGATGTGTCCAACTGTCGGCCAGTTTCCAACTTACCCTATTTGGGCAAGATAATAGAGAGGGCAGTGGCAATTCAGTTACAGGGCATTCTGGATGACACTTCCATTCTAGATCCCTTTCAGTCCAGTTTTCGTCCGGGTCACGGGACGTAGACGGCACTGGTCGCCCTCACAGATGAACTCCAGAGGCATTTGGATTGGGGCGGATCGGCAGTGCTGATGGTGTTAGACCTGTCGGCTGCATTCAACACCGTCGACCATCAGCTACTGATCCACCGCCTCACCGATATTGGAATTCAGTGACTAGCCTTGCAGTGGCTTTCTTCTGCAGTGGCTTGCTTCCTTTCTCCAAGATGGGGGATAAAGAGTGGTGCTGGGGGATCAGCTGTCCTGAAGGCACCCATTGGAATGTTGAGGGCCCCAAGGGGCGGTGTTGTCCCTGATGCTTTTTAACATCTTTATGCACCCTCTTTCCCAGATTGCCTGGAGGCATGGGCTGGGTTGTCACCAGTATGCGGATGACACCCAGCTCTATCTGTTGTTGGATGGCCAGTCCGACTCCAAACTCAAAGATCTAGACCGGGCATTACAAGCAGTGGCTGGTTGGCTTAGGCTAAGCTGGCTGAAATTGAATCTGATGAAGACGGAGGTCCTGTGCCTAAGCCACAGTGCTCTGAGGGTAGGGATCCCACTTCTGACTTTCGATGGGGTGCCACTGGTGCCAGTGCCAGAGGGTAGCAGTCTGGGAGTGCTCCTGGATGCCTCTTTAACAGTGGAGGCCCAAGTAGCAGCCACTGCCAAGCCGGCCTTTTACCATCTTCGGCTGATTAGGCAGTTGGTTCCCTTCCTCGAATGCTGTCACATGGCAACAGTGATACATTCAATGATCACCTCAAGATTAGACTACTGTAATGCCCTCTACATGAGGCTGCCCTTGTCGCAAATCCGGAAGCTACAGCTGGTGCAAAATGCCATGGCCAGGCTGCTGATGAGACTTCCTATTCGGGAGCACATCCAGCCTGTGCTAAAGGCACTGCACTGCCTATAGCATACCGGATCCATTTCAAGGTGCTGGTTCTTACCTTTGAAGCCCTATATGGCCAGGGACCTACATACCTGAGGGACTGCCTTTCCCCATATGTACCCCAGAGAGCGTTGCCATCAGGGACCCAGAATCAGCTGGTCTTCCTGAGCATTAAGGAGGCCAGGTTGGCAACAACTAGGGCCAGGGCTTTTTCAGTGGCGGCCCCACTGGTGGAATGAGCTCCCAGAGGAGATCAGGGCCCTGCGGGACCTTCTACAGTCCTGCAGGGCCTGTAAAACGCACCTCTTTCGCCAGGCCTTTGGGGCCACCCCCACTACCACTACCACCACAATTACCACTACCATCACCAACAACAATTGGCACCCTATGGTGGAAGAGCCCTGATCTGCTGGTCCCTTTAATCATTGCCCAAGCCAACCCCCCCAAAACAACTGAAGCAGACCAATGGAGGTGACGTTAAAAGTGAAGACCTATGCTAGCAGTTTATTATTATGTTTTGGTTTTAACACTGTATTTATATTAACTGTTGCTGTGTTTTTATATGTATTGTCGGAATTTTTACCCTGTTCTGTAAGCCGCCTTGAGCTGGACTTGGCCAGGAAGGCGGGATACAAATTAAATCAATCAATCAATCAATCAATCAGTGAGAGTGAGTGAGCAAGCGAGAGCCACCTTCCTTTTCTCTCTCCCTCCCTTTCTCCCAGCCAAGTAGGCAGACACTCTTGTGGCTGGCTGCTTGCTTGCTTGCCTCCCGCCTTCTCTCACACCATGACTAGTAATTACGGGCCTTGGCTGGTGTTCCCGGGGTCCAGCAGTGAGAGCTGGTGTGTGTGTGTGTCTGGCTCAAGCAGCACTGGCTGAAGCATTATACCTGGCTGAGGTCTTTCCCCTCCCCAGGGAGCATCTTGGTGCACCCCCTCCAACAATTTTTTTATGGGCATGGGGCTGCCAGAGTAACTCCAGGCAAGCCAGTGGGAGTGGGAGAGGTGAGTTGCTGAGAGTGTGGGTCTGGGGAGAAGCCTCAATGGGAGGAAAGCTGGGTTGGCCCCCACCGGCTTATCTGCCATTGCTGAGGGTGAGCTGGCAAGAAAGGGGAGTGAAGGTTGGCTGGCCCTCCCACAGCAACTCCAGGCGAGGGAAGGAGATTAGGGGAGACAGATCAGTTGGCTCACCCAGACCTGCTCTGGGTGAGCCAGCAAGGGAAGGGAAGGGAGGGGCTGTTGGAGGTGCTGTTCCCTGGGACACTTAAGGAGGCAGTGGTCCGTCCCCTCTTGAAAAAACCATCTCTGGATCTGGCTGAATTGGCCAGCTATTGGCCAGTTTCCAACTTGCCTTATTTGGGCAAGTTAATTGAGAGGGTTGTGGCAGTCCAGCTACAGAGCTTTTTGGGTGACACTTCCATTTTAGACCCCTTCCAGTCCGGTTTTTGCCCTGGACATGGGACGGAGACTGCACTGGTTGTCCTCACGGATGACCTCCAGAGGCATCTGGATTGAGATGGATCAACAGTGCTGTTGTTGTTAGACCTGTCAGCAGCATTCGACATGGTCGACCATTAGCTACTGATCCACTGCCTCGATGACTCTGGAGTTGAGGGGCTTGCCTTGCAATGGCTTGCATCCTTCCTTCAGGGGGACAAAGGGTGGCATTAGGGGAACAGCTATGCTGTAGGCACCCACTGATCTGTGGAGTGCCTCAAGGGGTGGTACTTTCCCCGATGCTGTTCAGCATCTGCATGCACCCCCTTGCCCAGATTGCCTGGAGCCATGGACTAGGGTGTCACCAATATGTGGATGACACCCAGCTCTATCTGCTGTTGGGCAGCCAGTCTGACTCTACCCCAGAAGATCTGGATCAGGCGTTACAAGCTGTGGCTGGTTGGCTTAGACTGAGTCGACTGAAACTGAATCCAATGAAGATGGAGGTCCTGTGCCTGAGGTGGGGTGGCCAAAGGATAGGGATCCCACTTCTGACCTTCGATGGGGCACAGCTGGTGCCAGTGTCAGAGGTTAGGCGTTTGCGGGAATACCGTTATGATTGTTACCTATGGAGCATTGCTTAATCTTGAAATTTCTGCTCTCGCACTTTATCTGAATACTGTTCCAGCACTTTAGGATAATTGATTTGTTCATGGTTTTTGGTTATTTTTATGATGGATTTTAATTGTATTTATATATGCATTTTATGTAAGTTGCCCTGAGCCTGCCTTGGTGGGGAGGGCAGGGTATAAATCGAATAAAGAAATAAATGGAAGAGAGGTGGGCTGGCTACTCTGGGTGAGCCAACTGACCTCCCCTCCCCTCCATTGACTGGAGCTGCTCTGGGTAGGCAAGCCAAGCTTAGTGGATTGCCTGGAGCTGCTCTCGGTGGGCCCACTGAGATCCACCCCTGCTCTCAGCAGGTCACCTGGAGCTGGGCATACCTGAGAGGAAGGGAAAGAAAGGTCAGCTGGCCTGCCCAGAGCACCTCCTGGCAAGCCACCGAGAGCAGCGGGGGGAGGGGGGAGCTTGGCCTCCTTTACAAAAAATTGCCCTACAAAAATTTATTTTCTGGCTATGTATGCATTTTGGTTGCTTTTAGATAGGGACAACTCCCTGCTTTGCTCTCATTGCCAATGCAAATATAAAGGCACTCCCAGCAGCAATGCACAGGCAATTTATTCCTTATCACCAATGGCATTTTTGCTGGTGTTTGTGTGTGTGCAGAATGTGTGTGTCCTGTAATAGGTAGTATATTTACCAGAAAAGAAAATGACCTTGAATGTAAAACGATTCCCCTTCAAGAAAAAGAAGAAGAGATTGGATTTATACCCCGCCCTTCACTTGGAGTCTCAGAGCGGCTTACAAACTTCTTTCCCTTCCCCTCCCCACAACAGACACCCTGTGCGGTGGGTGGGGCTGAGAGAACTCTGACACAAACTGCTCTTTTTCAAGGACAGCTGTGCCAGAGCTTGTGACTGACCCAAGGTCACATCAGCAGGTGCAAGTGGAGGAGTGGGGAATCAAACCTGGTTCTCCCAGATTAGAGTCCGCACACTTAACCACTACACCAAACTGACTCTCCAAGAAGGTAACATATGAACTTTTAAAAATTAGTGTACATAACTGTAACTTGTATGCAAATTTAAGAGAGTCCCCCTTTTCTTGTCTTTTTGAAAAACATCACAAAGCCTGCCAGTAACAAGGGGGGGACATGCAAGGGGGGATGGGGAGGAAATGGTGCTGGGTGTGAAAAGGAAGCACAGAAACCCATATCTTCCCATCCACACATATTCAAAACCACCTTTGAGTAAGATCATAGTTGAAACATTGTGCAAAAGCTGGTTTTGCGATTCACACAGTGCAGTTGGAGAAAACCCAGAAGGTGGACGACTGCATGACGATGTTGTGAGGAAGCCCGGGGGAGGTGATGCCATTTGGGGCAGGTGTAGAGCAAGAGCTCCACATGGAAGCAACCTTGGAAAGATGTGATAGTAGACCTATAATGTTCCTTGCTACACTGAGCAGCAGTAGAAGCTGGACATTTCCATGCCTTTTCCACTCCTGCTGCTTCTATTCCCTTTGTGTCTGTGGACTGCTTCTGGTCATTTCATTCATCCAGTTTCATCAGGATATCCACAGATTTAAAAACTCTATACCAAATCCATGTCTCATCTTTGAAAACCAGAGTTTAATTATTGAAAAAAATACTTTTAATTTTAATATGAATTTTAAAATATTTTAATGTTGTTGTCGTCTCCCCCCCCCCAATTTGTGTCTTTAATACCTAGGTGTGCATTAACCAGCTCTTCCCGCCCTTCCACTTCACCTAATCCAATCAAATCACAGATAATCAGGCCATGCAACCAGTACCTAAGCAAACTCATAAACAACATTTGATCTACACCCTCAAATCCTCATCAGTCTACCCATTCACACCATAAGATCTTTCCTTATCCCATCATCTCTCTATGGAACCATCCAGTAATCTTCCTGTTCCTCACAGATTTTTTATCAGTCCATAGAGTGCTCTTTGTCATCTCATCATTTCCATGAGTGAGTTCCTATATTTCTTCTGTTTCCCATTAACAGTTATTAAAATTAATTTTACTGGTGCCTGGTTCTGCATTACTAGCTTCCTGCCCTTTCATTCATCCTCCATGCCCTCTTATTATTTTAATCATTATTTGAACCTTTCCAAGGTAGACCTTTTCATTCCCACAGTCACCCCTCAATGTCATCCTACCTGACATTCCTCCTTGCTCTGATCTCTTCTCTTGTCCTCTGTTTTCCCCATTCCATCCAGCTTTCTCCTTATTGGCCCACCATTGTCTTATCCACATCTGACAGCTCTGCTTTTAATGCCATCTCCTCCCTTGCCATTCAGCTTGTTTTTCAAGTTCTCCTCCTGGTCATCAGACCCCACTCACTGTGCCCTCAGTAGTCCCTGCTTTCGCTTTCAGCTCACCTTGATACATTCCTGCCAGTCCTCCACCCTGCTTTCCAGGGCAGCTTCTCCTGAATGACTACACTTGTTCCACATGGGTCAGTAATTATTCAGAGGTTCTCTCAACACCCTGTTCCACAGCCCGGGATGTTGTGCTGCTTCCATGACCTAAGAACCTTGTTGTATTTTCCCTGGTCCCACTGTCCATCTGTTTTAAGTACTGTCCTGTACGTGTTGTTCTTCCATAGAATGGCTATTGTCATTCCACTTTACACAAGCCCTTTTGGGCTGCGTTCCTCTGTCATACCACTCTGTTATTTTACTGTTGGTTTAGTTTCTGTTCTACTCTGCTATTAAAGCAACATTTTAATCTGGACATCATTCCACGCCATCCTTCTAATCTGCACAATATCATCTCACCTTAAATCTTTTCTAGATACTCTGATTCCACTGTTATTTTGTTTTTTTACATTAGTTTCTGATCAGAGAGTATAATTTGGGTTTGGACTCTGCCATTAGCTTTTGGACACCATCACTGCATTTTTGGTATGCATTCCCCCCCTTTAGAATGGTCTTTGCTATTTTATCTGTTCTTTGTTATCCTCTCCTTGCATGTTTTCCTCTCTCTCTCTCTCACACACACACTCACGCACACCTACACTCACACACATCTCTCTTTCCTCGGGGCTCCTTGAATCCTACTGAGATCCCCATGGCTCAGTTACGGCTGACTTTCGTTCCCTTTTTCTTCTGTAGTGCATTTCTGGTGCATTTAAAAAAGCCCATTCATGTCTACTGTCATTCAGTTGCGTTCCATTCCAGACGGGCTAAATATGACTTTCAATTACCATTCAGTTTTTTGTCACTGGATAAAAATGTCCAAACCGGAGGGGGGGGGGGTAGATGATGTTCAAAACATATGACTGCATACTCGCGGCCATCAGGCATCCCCTATGGTGACAAAGAAACGAAAGCAGTTGAAGCTCTTATCACCAGGATCAGACAGACAGAAAACAGGGCAAAATTTTCTTTCCTCAAATTTCCCCACCCTCCCATCGACGTTAACTTGGGGGGAAGGGGGAGGGCAGAGGCAGACGGCAGAAATCACAGGCTTCCGGAATCACTGTCTGTTGCCAACTGATTGCATATCTCCAGCCGTGAAAATGCAGTCACGATCCTAAACGGAGCTCCTAGATCTGAGGCCAAGACCCAACAAAGTGCAAACTGCAGCCTCGCTGAGGAAATGCCTATTGTTCCCGCCCGTGGAAGGGGGCACTTTGCAAGCGGAGAGCCGCGATGTTTTCCCTTGGAGCGCCCGATCATTTAAATCTGCATGGCGGTGGCGAAGTGACAGCTCTTGGGGCTGCGGCAGAGGGCTTTACGCTTTCAAAAGCAAAGGCGGAAGGCGCGAGGGAGGGGGAGATCAAGGGCTGCGCTTGCTCTCCTCTCGCGCGCTCCCCTTCGCTCTTGCCCAGCCTCCGAGTTTCGCTCGCAGCCAGCCGGGGTGGTGGGAACCGAAGCTGGAAAAACCTCCCAGACGCAGAACAAGACCGGTGGGGGGGGGGGGGGGAGAGAGAGAGAGAGAGAGAGAGAGACGTGTTTGGGATTGAGTAGCTGTGACGTGCAGCAATCGCACCGCGACGGGCCCACTTGCCGAAGCCCAGGGGGAAGCCTCCCTCAAACACGCACACACGCCCGCAGCGCAGGGAAAGGCGCCGAGAGGAGAGCGCTGGGCTGCCGCTGAGAACTCGTGCTGCCAGCCTTGGGCGAAGGGAGAAGAGCGAGGCGCGCGCGCGCGCACACACACACACACACACACACTCACTCAACGGAGGGAGAGCCCCACGCACCGGCCACAAGAGAACGCGCGCAAGAGCGTAGCGCGTGCTCGCTCTCTAGCTCACGCACACACATCCCGGAGAAGGATGGGAGCGCACAGGCGCACACTGGAGCGCACGCACATCTTCGTTCTCCCTCACGCGCGCACACGCACGCACCCTGACTAGCTCTTCTTCCCGCGCTCTCCCACAGCTTCATCACCCGTCCTTTCCTCCGCTGGTGTCCGCCCGTTTGAACAGCTATTCGGCAGCCTTGGCCGAGGATCTACCCAGATTTTTGTCTCTCTCCCCCCACCCCCCCCAGTCGGTGTCCTTCTCTCACTTACCTCCGAGCTCGAGGGAGGAGGAGGAGGAGGAGGAGGAGGAGGGCGAAAATAAATAGGAGGAGACCCAGTCCGCCTGGCCACCGCCGCCGCCGAGAGCCAAAGCCCGCCAACCAAGCTGCAAGAAGGCAGCCGGATCCCTTTTGAGTTCGCCTCCTTGCTGGTCCCTGGCGCCTGTTCTCGCGCGGCCGTTGGGCTAGACTTGATTTCCAAGTTAGAGAGAGAGGAAACCTCTGCTATTAAGACAAGTGCGTTTTAATCCCCCTCCCCTTTCTATCGTGGTCGGCTTCTGCTTTCCCCCGTGATAAGTGGCTGGATTTCGTGGATCTGGAAGCAATCCCTTTGCCCGTGCCGAGCCCTCCCCCCTTCTGCGGCTTAATCCCCCCACCCCC
>NW_015162483.1:1278741-1329801 GCF_001447785.1 Gekko japonicus | reverse complement strand
GGGGGAGAAGGGCAAGAAGCTCAGGATGGCGGGGAGGCTGTCCATGAAGGGAGAGGGAAGGAGTCACGCAGTCCAAGAGGATCCCTGCAGCCAAGTGCAACCCCCCCCCCCTCCAAAAGTTAGAGAAGTCCCCTTGGCGAGTGGGCAGGCAGTTGCCACGAAAACCACCCAGGGAGCCTCCCCAAGCCAGTGAGGTTTGTGCACCGTGGGGGGTGGGGAGGAATGTTACTGCGAGGGGAGGAGGGGGAGATCCTGAGGTTAATAGGAAGTTTAAGGGAAGTCTTCAGTTCTGGAGCAGATCAGTGGAGTGATGGCGCCGTCTAGGTTCCATTAAACTACAGTGTCACCTAGAAGGGGGAAGAAGAGAAGACATTGGGGGGAGGGAAGCAGGTGAAAAGACTGGCCCCCAGTGGGCAAAGCCTAAATTTTTAGGGACCGACCTTTTAAGCGGACCCTCCCTGCCGTGCTCCATTGAAGCCTCTTGCTTCTGAAATGAGTGAGAACTTCTAGTCCTTGGCATTGTGCTGCATCGCAGCCTCCCAATACCCTTCTACTTGATTCAGTGTGCCCCAAAGAGAGTCCTGTTTGTAGGTTATGGAGGGTTGTCTCTTTTGTCTTCAGACCAGCCAAAATGCTGCCTCATTTGCCCGGTTTCTTAATGGAAAGCAGTCGAGTGCTGCAGATACTTGTATTTTTTTATTTTACTGGGATCCCCTCCCCCCAATACACACTACTATTCACACAAACTCCATTCTTCAGGTTCTTAGTCTCATCTGAAAACCAGCAAATACACTCCTTTCAGATGGTGAGGTGAATCCCCTCTCACTAATGGAATCTCTAATTTAGAGCCTTCATGTCACATAGTCTTTCAACCACTACACCCTCCCGAATAATACACTGCGCAGAGCTGCAATGTCTGCAAAGTACTCCAGCTTTACGTTTGTAAAGCTTAGGTGATTATTGGTAGGTTTTACCAAAAGCGAGTTTCTCACTCGAAAGGCCTAGCAGCCTGCATTTGCAAAGAAGCCATTTGTTGTTTCTTGTGACTGTCACCAAAGAGAAAAATCTACTAATTGCTTAGGTAGGTCCAAGTAGAAGCTATTTCCCACAAAAATACTTTCAGTCTTCTCCAAATCTCTCTTTAAAATAACAGTTTTAAAGAGAACAAGAGCTGATACTCTGCATTTAGAGTGTACAATTTATAATCTGTGAAGTGCAAAATCTCTTTGAGGAAACTGTATCCTGGGATTTGTTCAGCATTACGCAATTGGGGGTGGGAGATGCTTGGTCATTCAAAGGGGAGATGAGAGCGAGAGACTTTTGTCAGGAGCTCTTCATATGTATGTCTGTGAACAAACAATAGTGTCAACTAAAGAGTTTACAACTATTAAACTGGCCTCATTTATGTCAGCTATCACTTATGAAGAGAGTAAAGATGAATAAGGGTGCAGCAACTTCTCACAGATGTTCATGAGCCTGCCTGGCAGGGAGGGAGGGATATAAATCGAATTAAATAAATAAATAAATATGTATGTGATATATTTATAAAAAGACACATTCTGGAGGTAAATACAGGCATGATTCATGTCTTCTTCTTCTACTGCTATGAGAAAGGAAATCCAGATGGGGTTGTAAGTACAGAGGGGACTAATGCAGTTGCTGTATTTGTGATAGAGCTGGTAAAGAGAAGAGGAGATCATCTCCTTTGTCAACCAACACAGCTGCAAAACAAGATCAACAGTAATAAAGGGCAAGGTATAGCTGAGAAGACCTAATCCATGTCCATATTCAGAGGGCCATCCAAGCACAGCAGTGCTGTCTTTGGCTGCATGTTTTATAGATCCTCTTCATGTATCCCAAGAGGCTGGATCATGCAGAAATGCTAGTGTTCAAAATTGTGAATCTGAGCCTTGCTAACAGCTAGCCAAAGTTCTTGCTGTCTAACTAGGCATATTTTACGCTAAGATAATACTTCCAGTATTTTAATAAATGGTTGGATCTTGCTGTATATCATCCCAGATTCTTATTTTTAAAAATGAGATCTTAGTATATCCAGGTTGCTACTGCAATGGCATGTGACCACATAGGAAATAATTCCCCATCTATAGCAAAAAATAATGTGCATTTTTCATTCAAGAATATAACTCATCACAATTACTCTTAAACCTAACAGAGATGATGTAATAGAATAGTAGCTGTTCCTGGTTTTTCGTTAGGACTGAGAATTGTTTTATGTATAGAAAGTTCCTTATTTTAAAAATCAATGTTTCTGTTGTGAACAGATTAAGACCACTGGGTTTTAATGTGAATTAAGCATTAAAAAGGAGGGCCTTTGAAGCTGAATATGTACTAAACAAGAGGGGACATTTCAATTAACAATGTAACAAACGTTATATTTTTTTTAAAAAATAGAATGTGGGGAATTTGACAGTTAGATTGGCCACATGGTGGCACTGTTCACACAGTATCTAATTTTTCATGTGATATAATTCAAAAAAGAAATTACCTGCCATTTGGAAAAAAAATCTATCTGAAATCTTGAAAACATCTGGCAGAAATACTGGAAGGAGTTTGATTTTCATTGCATGGAGAATTCGACCTGCATTTTTCTTTCCTTTCCTGCAGGCCAAATGACATAGGATGAAGGCTGTTCGTAATTTGCTGATTTATATATTTTCCACCTATCTACTGGTTATGTTTGGATTTAATGCTGGCCAAGACTTCTGGTGTTCAACGCTGGTGAAGGGGGTCATTTATGGATCATATTCTGTAAGCGAAATGTTTCCCAAAAACTTTACAAACTGCACTTGGACGCTGGAAAATCCAGATCCGACCAAATATAGCATTTACCTGAAATTTTCCAAAAAGGACTTCAGCTGCTCTAACTTTTCTCTCCTGGCTTATCAGTTTGATCATTTTTCCCATGAAAAAATTAAGGATCTCTTGAAGAATAATCATTCTATAATGCAGCTCTGTGATTCCAAGAATGCTTTTGTATTTCTTCAATATGATAAGAATTTCATTCAGATACGCCGGGTCTACCCCTTTGAATTTGTAGGATTATACAAAAAGGAAGATGATCAGAAATCTTTCTTTGAATTTTTGGTATTGAACAAGGTGAGCCCAAGCCAATTTGGTTGCCATGTTTTATGCACTTGGCTGGAGAGCTGCTTGAAATCTGAGAATGGGAGAACTGAATCTTGTGGGATCATGTATACAAAATGCACCTGCCCTCAGCACTTGGGGGAATGGGGAGGAGATGACCATTCCCTGATGTTGCTCAATAATGTAGTACTGCCCCTTAATGAGCAGACGGAAGGCTGTCTCACCCAGGAGCTGCAAACCACCCAGGTCTGCAATCTTACCAGGGAAGCCAAGCGGCCACCGAAGGAAGGTAGGTACTCTTTAGTAGGTCTTAATTGTTCAAAAGCCCTATCTTGCTTTTGATTCCCCTGATCTCTGTCCCCACCCTCTCTCTCCCTCCCCCCCCCTGAAGGTCTGCAGACACTCATCCTCTGGACTTCTTCCAGAAGGAAGGATTTAATTTTTTGAAATTTAATCTGATATCAGTGCTTTGTTTCATTTTAATCTCCGTGGAAAAGTTTCCTCATATTTCACTGAGGACTTCTGTTCTTGTTCTCAGCCCTGCTTACAATAATGCTAATAGAATGGAAACCAAGTTACTATCTCTCTCTTGTTCTCACTGCAACCACCCAGATACCATATGTTTATTCACATGAAATCCTGTTGTTTTGGCTTTGCAAGGAAGATATTTCCAAAGGCATGTGGGCAACCTGAATAAAGTTCTACACATTCAAAGTGCTCAGGACACCAGAGGTTGAGGGTGAAGGGCAATCCTGATTACGTTTAAGTCAGTAGCTAAAAATATTTTGGGTTTAACAGAGTTAGCTGTTGCCACTGGCACTACTGGTCCAAGGGTGTGATTGTGAGGTATATAACCTCACTGAAGAAGGCATGATGAGATGGGTCAATGCCTGGATAGGAGAACCTGTTATTGCTGCCTTGAGTTCCATGGTGGAAGAAAGATGGGACAGGGATGTAAGCAACTAGTGTTGCCTCAAAAAATGTTTTAAAAAATAAGGTAGAGATGGGAGATGTGTTCTGTGGTATGTTGAAATAAGGAAACATCTATTATGCATCTTTGCTGATGACTTGTGAAAAGGAACATGAACCCTAAGTTGCACACGTGCACACACATGCACACACATGCACAGAGGAGAAATTCACCAAGTGTTCATCTTGTCCATAGAGAAACAGCCCCAGGAGAGCAAGTTCTCTGCCCCCAGCACACCAGCAATAAAAGTCGCATAAGAGGTGATGGTATCAAAGTGAAATAATTATGCAGGTATGGAGGTTGTATTTTCATAATGCTAGCTATTAAAAAACAGCAAAGCAACCTTTGAGCTATGTCAGGTCTTGATACTAAGTGTCAGGTATTTCTGGCTGCCACCTGTATCTATTGATCATAAAGATTCATTCATTCTCTCCTGCCTTCTCCCCCCACCTGTAGACATACAGAGAGCAAGAAGAACTGGATGTAGGAAAATTTTAGAAAAATAACCACCTGGACCTTAAAGCTACATAGGGAAGAAGGGTTGGGACATAAAAATAGAGTTGTTAAAATATAGGATTGTTATAGTTCAGAGATGCAACATGTTAAATATACTGAAGTATGAGGAAAATATGATCTGATATCTAGATGTACATTACCTAATATAGTTAAGAAAGTGTGTAAATGAGGAGGTTGGTTATTTCCTGTGAAATTATATAAATTTCATATGGAACTAGGGAGTGTATATGTGCGTTTGTATGTGAGAGAGAAAGGAAGACTGTGGAGAGAGAATCTGCACCCTATCTAAGCATAGCTCCCTGTGCTGAAGGAGGTTGCATTTTAATGCAGGAAATGTTTTCTCTCTCCCTGGTTTCTACATGGTCACAAAGCTCTCTGTCTATGGGGAGGCAGAGCCAAGCTGCTGGTCTCCCTAATAGAAGTTGCCTTTGTAAAGGAATGCAAAATTGACACGTTGTTCTGTGAGGATTTTCTTTAAGGGCAGCCAAGGCTGAGTGGTGTGGGAGAAGAATAGCTGAAGCTGCTCTAACTGTTGAGTTGCCAAAGATACTCTTAAGGGATGGGGGCAGGGAGGGAGTTTTCTCTGCCACTATATTCAGGCTAAAGGAGGCTAAAGATTAGTGATCTCTGGGGTGGGGGGGCAGGTGGAGAAGGAGATACAGGTTAAAGTAGGATGGGAACAAGACTTGTGTTGACTTTCTGTGGGTCAGTGTTTCTCCAGATATAGTCTACAGCTGGGGGATGAGGGCTGCAAAGTGATTTTAAATTACTCAAATGCTTGTTTCTTGTAAAGTCCCATAGAAGCCCTTGTAACGGCAGGGATGGTATTTAACATCATTTAAAGCTAATTAATGTCCCTTAGAATAAGAAATTTCCCCCCAAATTGTGATGCTTGAAGCTGACTATTAAGACAATTAAACTGCAGAAAGTGTCTGAGAGACATGGGAACTTATTAGCATTTGAAGGCTGTAATTGTTTTTGGGAACAGTTGTGGACATTAACCCATTCCTAATGGCAACAGGGAAAACCACATTCTTTCTTCCACCCGCTCCACTCTCCAAATATCAGTTTTTGTAGGAAAGCAGCAGCTGGCAGGCCAGTTTTCTGTTAACTCAATTGGAGGAGAATGGGTGGTTTTACAGAGAGCTTGCTAGTTATGTTTGTGATGGATGCTTTAAGATAGTCTTGGGATTGATGAAAAGTGTGATAAATGGCTGGCAAGGTTCTTTGTTGACTCATAATAAAGATTAAATGGAAGACAATGAGGAATTTCACATTACCCTTTTTAACCCGTTTTGAAGCCGTTTTTTATCCGTCATGGAGTAAACCGGTATAGGGCTGCCATTTCACACATGGCTTTCCCCTTCCGGTAAAGAGCTGGATATGAAGCGGTTTGCCATTTCAGCCTGCCCCCCTCCCCCCCCGCCATTTTTCGCCCGTGCGGGCGATCTTCGCCTTTTTTTTTTTGAATTCGCTTTATAGCGCTATAGCACTATAACAAAACACTCCAGGCATTCCAATGGGGTTGATATACTGCTGTTCCGTTATAGCGGTATAGCGCTATAAAGCAAAGTTTTTTTTAAAAAGCTGGAGATCGCCTGCGCAGGCGAAAAACGGCGGGAAAAAGCACATTGGAACCGGGAGAGGAAACTGAAGACTACTTGAAAGCGGTTGACAGGTAAAACACTTCAGCCCCATTTCCTAAACGGTACAGAAGCGTTTGTGTCTGAAATTACAAATATATTATGGTAGGGAACCGGTTCTAAAACGGTTCTGTCTGAAATGACAGACCAGAAACCGTTTGGGAACTGTTCCTCTTTCGGATTATATTGTCTGTCTGAAATTCCTCATTGTAAACACAGGTTTAATTTTTTTTCTCTTCTGGGGGAAAATAGGCGATGGTGTTAGGGAATACATGGTCTAGAGGCGGCTAATATGAGTAATAGGTTACTGTGCTATCTTCTTACATTTTATACTTCACAATTTCATCAAGTTACACTCCACAATTGAGTTCTGTGTCCCACAGAGCAGTGCATGCGCACCAATGATGTAGTCAGCTGTCATACTGGGGGATAAAGAAGATAGCTAGCAATCATTATGTTCGTGTTCCAGAAGTTACTTATGTACAATGTTGCCAACTGGACAGGGAGAGAAAGAAGTCCTTTCCCTTTAATAGAGGGTTAATGTGAAAATGGGCAGCAGAAGCTTTTCATGTCATGAAGTTAAATAATATTGTCTGATAATTGCTTGCAGATCAAAATACTAAAGGGACAACTACCGGGAACACAGTTGGCAACCCTGCATTCTGTATCTCTTCGTTAAGTATTCTAGATTAGGCTGACAGCTATCATGCTTTGGCAAATTGGGGTTTATCACTCCCACAGAGCTTTAGATGAAACAGCAATCCAGTGAATGCAGAGGCTATGCAGTATAGGCATTTGTAGTGTCATTTCCTCAGCTGCTATATTTGGGGAACAATTAAATTTGCATTGCAAAAGAGCTGTCATTCCTCTTGCTATACATGCTTCTTTCAGTACCCATCCCAGTTAAACCACAGGGTACTTAGGAAATGAAGATGTGTGTGGGTGACAATTATGTTTGCCAAATACATGTTTCTACCTATTTTTGTTTTTTGACATAGGTGGAAATTGTGACTCAGTGCTTGTGACAATGTACCTAGTAGAATGCAGAGCTAGTGAAAACTAGATTTTTTGGGTTGTTTTAAAATACAGGAGTCCCAGACTTTGAGGAGAAAATATATTTCTATTTCAAGTGTGTTTTTACTTGCACTAACTGTTTGTCATTACTAAGCAAATACTTAGGGCCCTATTGGGTTGGAAAGTTGAGATAAAAATGTTTCAAATTAATAAATATTATATCATATTCATATGAAAACAAAGCTTCCACATTCTTTTACTAGAAACCAATGTATGTAATTTCTATTTCTTTCTCTAGGGGTGTGGTGCTGTGTGTTTTTTTAATTGTGTGCTCATTAGGTATACTTGAATTTCGTCTAGGCTGTTTTTGAAAGCTGTCAGTGAAGGGGAGCTAACCACCTCTCTAGGCAGCTGATTCCACCTTTGAACCACATAGATCATAGATAGTATATGTATATCGATTATCATCAGTTACTTCTGGCTTTCTGTTTGGTACATGACACATAACACGAGTATGAAAATAATTAAAAAATCACAAAGTAACATTCGAGGAAAAGGTTTGTTTTGCGTATATGTCTGATTGTGTATTTGACATGATGAACATACAAGGCCTACTGACGGCAAAGTCATTCTCAGAACCAAGTTACTCTTTTTTTTCAGCGGTGGTGACAGTAGAATTGTTCTGGTAGTATAGACTGCAAAGGCTACCCTCCCTCCAAAAAACGCCTGAAGTTGGTCTGTTTGATACACTTCAGATGTAGTATTTTAGGACAAAAAAGTCTTATAATCAATATACCTAGTAGTCAATGTGGCCCCATCTGTGGATTCTTCAATCAGGGCCATGGAGGCAGAAAACTTGGGGGGACTCCCCCTTCTGAAGTTTGCAGAAAAATCTGAAAACTTTTTGAAAAATAGAAGAGGGTTTAATCTCACCCAGTAGGGGATCCTGACTGCACTCCATTTCAGATGGGCAAGTGAGCAAGCCATGGGGGACAGCAGTGTAAGAACACAGGGGAGGAAGGCGCCTCTGCTGCTGACCCCCAATGCCACTGTGTGAAGCCATCGTCCATAAAGGGGCATGCCCTTTTTTTACTAATGGATGTTAAAGAGATATCTGCCATTAGAGGAGGCACTATAATGTATACAGGAGTAAATGCAAAACCAAAAGTAATATCAATAGGTTTTAACACAGGTGTATTTCTTCCTTGCTGTTAGCTTTCACAGGAATTTCAAGAGCTACTTAAGATAAAAGTCAAGCAGGCAGTCTTGTAAGTAGCAAGCAAAGGAATTCAGTACCTCTTAAGTCAGGGGGCTTTTTCCAGTTAACTGGGAGAGTCTCCCTCTCAAGGTTACTCTGATACCTCTTCTACTCCCACTTAAAATCTTTCCTTGGCAGCTCCAGAAGTCAGTTTGTTAGTGACCGGCCATCTGGGAGTTGTACGGCAAGTTATTATGTCTTTGCTGAGTTATGATGCAGATAAAACTTTATAAAAACTTAGAAAATCCTTAATTAAATTCAGAAGCTTTCTTCAAACACGTCTCCCCACACCGGAAGCTGACTGGCAGAGGATTGAAAACCTAGTTCACACAAGAAAACTTGAATCATTTAATGTGATTCACAAATTTTACACACTGCAATCTTTCTTATTTGAATATAATCTAACTTCTCTTACGTGGATATACTCTATTTAGGTCAGGTGTCCATGGCAATATCAAAACATGTTGCATGCTCAGCAATGCTCCAGAAATATTTTACTCTCAATATTTACTCTCAATATTTCTGAGTCTATTTAATTCAGAACATACACACTGTGTTGTACAGTTGAGCTAATCAAGATGACTCCCAAACACTTTCTTCTTTATACATTAACATGTATCTCTGAACATGTCTAACAACTCTACAATTTTGGGGATGTGATACTTCAAAGCCATGGGGCATAAATGGTGAGGCAGTTTCCTTCTTAAGCAGCAATGTGTTTTACATGATGCTGCCCATTAAAAGTGTTTGGAAACTTCATTTGGTGCAGAATGCTGCAGCAAGGATGTTGATTGGAGTGGATCACAGGGACCATATCATTCCAGTCTTGGCCAATCTACACTGGCTCCCAGTCTGTTTCCAGGCACAAATCAAGGTGCTGTTATTGATCTTTAAAGCACTATATGGTTTGGGACCAACCTGTTGGAAGGAACACGTACTCTGTTATGATCCTACCCAACCACTGCAGTCATCTTCCAAGGTCCTGCTTTGAGTTTCTCTGCCTTCTGAGACTGGGCAGGTGGCAGTCATGGAGGGGGCCTTGGGATGTGTGGCAATCACTCGAGATAGTGGCTGCCTGAACCTGGTGCTCCCGTCTCCATACTCCCCTCGCTTAATTTTAGCCGTAAGTTGAACGTTTGATTCTTCATTAAAGTATGCCACAGCCTGGGGGTGTGAAAGGGAAACCAACTTCTAAACCTCTCCCGGTGTATTTTAAAGTGATATAGAGAAAAGAAACTCGGTCTGTAAAAGTAACGGAAGAAAGCAAAATGGTGGACGCGCAGAAACACGGTCCCCAGCTGCTGTAGGGACTGTTTCTAACCGTTTCTAACCACTGAAAACTTTAATATCTCCATCTCAAACTTAGAGAAAAGACTATTAGAGACTTTCTCCTCCTTATTTGAGCCAGTTAAGGCTCAATTAGAAGAAATTAAAGTTTCAGTCAATCACTCAGCGAAGGTAGGGGTAGAGGCAAAATTACTACAGGAAGATATACGTGCTCTCGAGATGGTGGATGTCCAAATTAAAGAGAAAATAATGATCCTTGAGTCTGTCTGACCTTAAAAACTGCAACTTGAAGTTCTGTGGATTTGAGGAGGACGCGGAAAACACAACGGAGCTAAGGTGCTTCCTGTCTTCCTGGTTAGCTGTAGAACTTGCTCTTGAGGAGGGTGTTGCCCCAGTAATCACTAATGCATATCAAAAAGGTCTCCCCAACAATCCGGCCAGGGAGCAAGCTAGAAACATTGTCATCTCGTTTGGGGACCTCAGGACAAAAAAAAAGATCTTAGAATTGGCAAGAGCTAAAGATGCCCTACGATTCCAGGGTAAAGAAATACAGGTGTTCCCAGACATGCCGGCTGAAGCAATGCAAAAGCGGAGGGAGCTCAAACCCTTTACTTCAAAACTCCTTGCAGCGAACATTAAGTACAGATGGGTGACCCCGGCAAGACTCCGTTTTTCACACCATGGCTCAAGAGACGAGATCTGGGATGAAGATTTGGCTATTGCTACTTTAAAAGCCCTCCGCTTGGCCCCGGTGCAAGAGCTTGAGCAATGCTCCCCAAAAAGGAAGTTACAGTTCTCACCTTCCTTGCCGCAAAGTCCGAGGCAGCAAATTCATCCTGAAGCAATTATGGAAGAAGTGTGACTGTCGCGGTGAAGAGTCATAACAAGCTGTTGTTGACTTACAATGATCTCTCGGCTTGTTCTGTGCACATTTCAAGCAGTTCTTTGTTATTGCTAATTTTATTTTTCTTTGCCTATATTAGCTCTAAGGGGAGAGGGAATGGGGTGGGTTAGGACTGTTCTTAGTCCCCAGTGGTGTTGAGGGTCTCACTACAAGAGGATAGCTCTGTGTTCCTTACCTGTCTAGCTAGAGGGGAAGAGGTTGGTGGTTCTCTCTTAATTCCAGACAGCAGGAGTGAATAAATCAAGAGAAATGTCTTAGAAGTCTCAGAGTTTAGAGTGGGGGAAGGGCATTTTATCTCTAGTGTCCTGGGTGAGTGTTAGTTTTAATTTGGAGTTTTTTAATACTTACAACCGTTCTTAATAGTTAGTGGTTAGGAATTTATATAGGTGCAAGACAAGATTAGGAGAGTGAAAGAAGAATGGGATGCTAAATTGAAGTAACACAGTGAAACAAGAAGGGAGAGAGGGAAGTATATAGGGTACTCTTAATCTAGAACACGAAGTAAAGTGTATAACAAGGCTTGATTTTTTATTTTTGTTTTTTTATTTTTAAAGCTCTCTGGTATTTTTATAGTATAAGTTTTGTTGTACAGAGTTATAGTACACAACTTGAAGTTATTGACATGGTGCATAGAGGAAGGTAAACAACAGAATAGAGGTGGGGGGGAAATTGCAATAACAATTATAAATTATAATTATAATTAAAAATGTACAAAATGATAGATACATACAAAATAAGAACTATTAACATCCAAGGCATACGCAACTGCATTAAACAAAAAAGGTTGACTTCCTTTATTCTAAAATCTTGCCTGGAAATATTATTTTGCCAGGAAACACACTGACAGGCAAAAGAGAAAATGGTACTCAAAACAAAATGGTATGACCAACAATTTCATGCTGCTGGTACCAATAAAGTAAGGGGGGTGGCAATTTTGATAGCAAACTCATTGCATTTCAAATGTGAAAAAGTAACAGCAGATCCTATGGGTAGATATATTTTTGTGCAGGGCATCTTGGATTCTGAACCGATAACATTAGCATCCATTTACGCCCTAAATAAACAACAAGCACAATTCATTGAGGAAACTTTAAATAAACTTAGATATTTTCAAGAAGGTGCAGTAATTATAGGCTGGGACCTTAACAAGATAGCGGACAATCATCGGGATAGATCTAGAAAAAATACAAAACAAGAAAAGCAATACACGGCCTTAAAAGAGATACTTAAAACACACCAGCTACATGATGCATGGAGAGAATTTCATTCTGAAGAAAGAGACTATTCTTACTTTTCACCAAGACACCAAATATACACGTGTTTTGATTATATCCTAATTTCAGAAACACTACTGAATAGAATCAAAGAATCTCTTATAGGCTCATTCGTGTGGTCTGATCATACTTATATAGAATGCAAACTATCAAAAGCTATCAAAAAAGTAATGACAATCAGAAAGAACACATGGAAATTAAATAATTCCATTTTATTAAGAGATATTTACAAGGAAGACATAAAAATGACAATAGCTAACTATTTCAAAGAAAATTATAATGGAGAGGTGGACGAGTTCAACATCTGGGAAGCTTTCAAAGCAGGAACTAGAGGGAAGCTGATAGCTTTAGCAACTAGAATAAAGAAAGAAAAGGAAATCCAAATCAGTACTATAGTACAAAAAATTCAAAGGTTGGAAACATTACACACACAAAAAACGAGAAACAAAAACATTTACAATGAATTGTTAGCTGAATGCAGAATTTTAGAAAGTACAGAAACAGCCAAAATTCAGAAAAATATTCTTTTTTTGAAACAGAAAAAAAAATTTTGGCAGAAAAATCCTCAAATTTTTAAAATGGAGAGTAAATCGGAAAATTCTTGAATGCAAAATCTTTTCTATTAAAGATTCAAAACACTAAAGACATACCAACCGGAATAAAATTGTTAATTGTTTTGCAGACTTCTATAAAAAATTATATACATCAAACAACCCCCCAAAACAAGACATTAAAACTACTTTTGGAGAAAAATCTGTGCAGAGAACTCACACCTGAACACAAACAATTTTTAGATTCCATCATCACTTCGAAAGAAATTACTGAAGCCATAAAACACCTAAAAGCCAATATGGCACCAGGTTGTGATGGTTTCACCCCTGAATTTTTAAAAATCTTTAGCTTTGATCTATCAGAACCCTAAGCCAAAGTCTGTAAACCACTGTCATGGGGACAAGCATATATTATTACCATTCCTAAGGAAAATAAAGACAAGGAATCACCAAGCTCATACAGATCAATTGCACTGCTAAACTGCGATGCTAAAATATTCTCAAAAGTACTGGCCAAAAGGCTACAAAAAATCATAGCAGAATATATTAACCCTGATCAAACAGGTTTTATCCCGAACAGATGCATGACTGATAATATCCATAGAACTCTGAACATAGTATCTTATTGTAAACAATTATCCTCACAGTAGATTTGGAGAAAGCTTTTGACAGTGTCGAAGTCAATTACCTACAACAAGTACTAAAAGTAATGGACTTTGGGGAAAATTTTCAAAATGAAATAAAAGAAATATACTCCAAATCCACAGCCAATATCAGCATAAACAACACTCTAAGCAGATCAATAAAATTAAATAGAGGAACCAGACACGGGTGCCCAATGTCACCTATATTATTCACATTAGCAATAGAACCTCTAGCAAATGCAATTAGACAGCACTCTGAGATTACTGGCATGACAATAGGACAACAAACACATACCATCAGCCTTTATGCAGATGACCTTATAATTTACCTCTCTAAACCAAACTCTTTGTTAACAAACCTCCAAAAGATATTTCAAGAAATACAACACCTGACAGGCTTGAAGGTAAACGTAACCAAAACAAAAATCTTCCCTATCCTAATAGTGGAAACGGAAAAAAATGAACTGCTTAAATTCCCCTTTGAATGGGTGACATCTCACTGGAGATGCTTATGGATCTTAAAGACCTAGTAAAAACCAACTTTCAACCTGTCTACAAAGAAATAAACAAACAATTAAAACAATGGCATAAATCAGGTTTTACTTGGGCAGACAAAATTACTATTCTTAAAAGCTTCATTTTACCTAAATTCTTGTTTCTATTCAGGGCAATTCCA
This sequence comes from Gekko japonicus, assembly GCF_001447785.1. Taxonomy (NCBI): domain Eukaryota; kingdom Metazoa; phylum Chordata; class Lepidosauria; order Squamata; family Gekkonidae; genus Gekko; species Gekko japonicus. The sequence goes on along the minus strand of NW_015162483.1, from coordinate 1,315,959 downwards.
ATCTCTATTCCGTATGCAACAATTAGAAAATGGCAAAAATCCCTAAACAATTTCTTCTGGGACTATAAAAAACCAAGAATCAAATTTAACACTGTAACACGTGAAACAAAAAAGGAGGCTTAGAGTTCTTAGACTTACATATTATGTTGCAACTAACCTTTACAATATAGTACGAGTCCAAACCAACAATAGCAAAATTAGTTGGAAACAAATACAAGAAACAGAAACTCAATCATACTATCTTTCAGAACTATATTGGAGTAACCACAACAAAAAATATATTTCAAGTATAAACAATACATTCCTCAAATTTGCCTTGGAAATCTGGGATTGACATAAAAAAATATTTTACCAAGAATCTCCCAACTCTCTACTTTCTCAAACCAGGATTGGTTCCTGCTGGGCCAGAAAAAGAATGCATTTCAGAAATGGAGAGACGCAGGTATACTGTGTTTAATTGACTTAACAAAAAAAGTTGTCCCTCTAAGCAAACTGGAATTAGAAAATAAACTAAATGGGAAGACCTTCTGGTTTCAATATTTACAAATTCAAGACCTCCTGTATAAGCTTCAAAAAGATATGATATTCTCTAGACCGCTTAATGAATTCGAACAAATCCTAAAAAGCTCAAACGGAAAAATTAAAGGAATGATAGGCAAGCTTTATAAACTTCTTATAAAAGGAAATAAAGTTAGACTGTCAAAAGACATTTACAGAAGAGTACTGGAACTCAATTTAGTAATCTCCTAGCAACACATCGAATATCTTTAACATTAGATTTACCTTGTTTAAAATATGACCCCAGCTGTCCTACACAAAATAAATCCAAAAATCTTAAATAAATGTTGGAAAAATTGTGGAGCCATCGCAGATTTTGTTCACTGTTGGTGGACCTGTCCTCAAATAAAAAATACTGGGATCAGGTAATAAAACAAATCTCACCATAAACACATATAGACTTACCTTGCAATCTGGATTCCATTTTCTTGGAGACATGGTGCACATCTGTAAGTAACAAAAGCAGGGAAATGTTAATATCTACTTTATTAATGTTAGCAAAAATAACAATTGCACAAAAATGGAAACAAAAAAACATCCCTACACTAACCTGTTGGCAAAACAAAATTGGGAATGCTTCATTTATGGGCGGACCACATATAACTCATCGGCATTGCAGTCGGAAAAATACCAAAAGTGGTTCCAGGCGGTATGGTTTCCTATGATCAGTTACTTAGAAAACAGTGGGATAATTCCAAATAACCCGATATTTAGGAATTTACTTTTCTTCTGATTGTACTTTAAACCAAAAAAGTTTCAATGTTTGTAAGTTTTCACATTTGTACCCTAGTACAAATTATCATCTTAACTGTTAAATCTGCTTATGTATGATTTCAATCTTCTTTCTGTAACCCTTCTGATTGTTAAACAGTGTTGAAACTGCTGATAAAATCAATTAAAATAAATTTAAAAAGAGGGGGCCTTATAGACATATAATGTCTCTCAATTTTCATACTAAGCATCTTTTGTAATAGATGTTGGATTGAAGCCAAAGACTTCTATCCAGTAGCAATTTCCTGTGACAGAAAGGATTTCCACCAGATGAATGGGGCTTCTCACCTCCCCTGTCCTGCTGCAGCCTGAAATACTCCCTCAAATGCTGCCTCTGGAGGACAGGAATCCCCAGGAACAACATGAAGGCAACTCTGAGGTCTGCACTGGAAAGGAAGAAGAAGAAATCCACTACTGGATACAACCCATTAGTTCTCTTTTGTTGAGGACCTTCCTTCCATAATGAGGCCTCCTCTTTTGGAACAGGGCTTCCATTTAGCAGAATGTATTCATTGGTACAGCTCACTGAAAATATTCATTGGCTGTTGAATTTTTTTAAAACATGGTTTTTATTTTATTCATTTATATCCCCCCTTTTCTGCCCAAAGGGGATCCAAGGCAGCTTACATCATTCTCATCTCTTCTATTTTATCCCCACTAAAGCCTGTGAGGTAGGTTAGGCTGAGAGTGTGTGGCTGGCCACGATCCCCCAGAAAGTTTTGTGGCAGAGTGGTGATTTGAACATGGATCTCTCAGATCCTAATTCAGTTCTAAGCACTACAGCACACTTTTTACAACAGGAGAAGATAATTAGGTCCTTAGTGAGAAGTAATTAATCCCATTTCTGCACTCTTATTTCATGGAATATCTTGGGGACTAGTTTTCTCCCTGCCCATGAATGTAGTGTTTTGCTTTTGGTACTCTCCTGATTCTAATATGAATAATTAAGCCTTCATTTTTATTGCCCCAGTAGCCTGAGCAGATGCTGTATAATTTCTTTGAGTCAGTAGCAACATGGACTGTAGAGTGTACTAGATTGCATGATAGCAGAAGAAGAAGAAGAAGAAGAGATTGGATTTAAACCCCGCTCTTCACTTGGCGTCTCAGAGCGGCTTACAAACTCCTTTCCCTTCCCCTCCCCACAACAGACACCCTGTGAGGTGGGTGGGGCTGAGAGAACTCTGACACAAACGGCTCTTTTTCAAGGACAGCTGTGCCAGAGCTTGTGACTGACCCAAGGTCACATCAGCAGGTGCAAGTGGAGGAGTGGGGAATCAAACCCGGTTCTCCCAGATTAGAGTCCGCACACTTAACCACTACACCAAACATAGCAGGTATGCTGGAGTATCCTGTGCCTGATTCCTTTGAGTGAGTGAAAAAATGTTCGAAAGGCTAAATAAGAAAATGGTGGCTTCACATTTCAAATTCACAATTGACTAATTTGCTTTAAAGAGCTACGACTAAACTCCTAGGGCAGTTGTACTTACCGAATCTTGACAGCAGCATGGTAATATTTTATAAGGTATTTTTATTTCTTTTGTATCAAGTTTTCAAATGTCTTTGTCAATTCTCTCATGTCATTTTTGATATTATCATCTGGAATTATCAGCATTGTAGTGTTCAGTTTTCATTTTTAATTTGTAGGAGAATGATTGGTTTAACATTTTAATACACAGCAAGTAATTTATTCAGAAAAGAGTTCTTTCTTCTGAGGGAATTAATTTTTATTAAGTTTCCCCCCCCAGTCATACAGTATGGGCTCTATGAAAGCATCCAGATTCAAAGTTGTTGTGACTCTTTAAATCTCAAGTTGAGGTTTAGCTGTTCTTCTGTAAGTCTGTCATAACTGCAATAAAATAAAGGTCACAGTAGTATTCTGCTGGGCATTATTTGTATTTATTATTAACAAGAAATATAAAACAAGGTAAAGAAGGCCATAGTACAGAGAGAAAGTGCAAATTTACAATGCATCAGTGGTTTGTTCATATATTAGCAATTACATTTGTGTTATGCTTTTTTGTGACCAAGTTAAATTATCAGTGGGAAATTCAATAACATTACTTGTATGGAAGGTAAATTTCTTTTTTTAAAAAAATAGTTGTTGGCAGAGCAGCTCAGCTCTGGCCTTCAGCTGATACCATATTTGTGAGCATACAATATGCAGTATGAAGCTACTGCCCACACAACTGCTGTTCTGTGTACAAAACCATGCCTGTAATCCAGCTGTATATGAGGGGATGGAACACATCCAATTGTCTGCCGTCCATGCCCCCAACTTGGTATAGAATATCACCAAATGTGGGTAAAATGACCAACAATAACTGGTGATTTAGTTTTGATTAGTGAGCCCAAATGTGCAAGCAGATGCTGAAGCACATGTGATCAATGCAATCGAGATTACCTGTAGAAGATGTGCTTAATGAGATTGGGAATACATAGTTTGTACTCTGTGGATTAATACAAGTGCTATGGCATGTGTTACATCTTGTTATACTTGACTATCTTTTAATATGAGCCCATTGCAAAATGTTCATTTGTAAAAAACAATGTATAGGCTTATGAGTGTAATTGGCTCAGGTGAAAATATTTACAGCTCTTGGTCAGTACGCAGTTGATTTCACATTGTATAGTTTATTGGTTTCCTTTCTGGTTATATAATTTGTATCTTTTCTTTCCTTTCTCCCATCGAAGCTTCACAAGATAATGTTTTTGAGCACCAAAAATAGTTATGACTTAAAGGATGAAAGGACTGGAAAAAAATTGGCTACAGATAAAGTAATTTTAGGGTTTTTACCAAAGTAGAAAATCTAAAGCAGCTGAGATTGAACATTTAAAATCTAAAAACTAAAAACAGGGGAATAAAAAGAGCTCTGAGAACTTCTTAAAGTGGACTCTTGAGAAGAGTATGAAAAGATATATCAGTCTTAGCTAAGGGCATGGACAGATTTGATCAGAATACAAGAGATTTATAAATCTACCCTGGCGAACCTGAGAAGGACTAGCATTTAATTTAGCCAAGCAGAAGGCCCTTGGACATTGAGGGACAGTCAAATAATATGCATACAATGAAATATTTTTTGGAGGGGAAATGCAACGATTGAGAGGAACAAACATGACATGCTCTGAATCTGGAAGTGTGATCATTAGGGTTCAGAATTCATTTTATAACCAGAGCATAAATCTCATGTTTCCCATGACTTTTAATCAAATCTGATGTTATACCAAGGTCCATCAGCTTTTCATCCAAGATCCAGTCCAGTGTTTGCAGGTACCCCTTCTCACTAAAGACCAGCTAAACCTTTAAATTAAGCACAGAAAGCCAAGCTCTGGCTTCCAATGATTTTTGGCCAAATTCTGTGTGAAGAGCAAAAATCTTTGGAAGCCATGGTAGATGAATTACTTCTGAACCTTGTTAGTGCCCAGCCCAGAATCTCCTGTTGTTCAACCCAGTTCAGAACTCTGAGTACAAATATGAAATGTAAAGCTTACATAAAGAGGAAAGTAAGCTAATTAGTTGGTAACATGTAGGATCAGATCTACAGCCCTTCTTAAAAACTGGAACTGTTATAGAATATTTCCATACATTGGGGATTTTACAAGAAGAGCTTCTGTATATGAAAAGAGGAGATATGATCAGTATATTTTTCACAAAAATAAGGAATCTCGTTGCTTCTTAAATCCTAAAAAAATGTTGTGCCATAAGTTTTTATGGGCCTGGACCTGATAGTAATAACTAAAAAAAAATGCTTTAAAGCCTCTTAGAATGTAAGGATGGAGGATGCAAAAATATTAAGTGGTTCAGTGAGTTTATAAATTCATGTTCAGCATTGAAAACCTGCAACAAACAGTATAGAAGTATTTAAATGCCCATACTGATTAGTAGGTACAATACTTGAGGACAGACTTTATTTAAAAAACTTAAATGATGGAAGAATCAAAAAAGTAATGCAGCATGCTTACTTCTTGCTTGTAATACAACCACCCATATTTCACCATGCGCCCAGCAGCTTCTAGTTTAGGGGAACATGATAAGAATATCAGAACATTGGAGGCAGCCAAACAAAAATATGTAGGTAATGCTTTCAAGCAAAAGATAAGGGAGCAAAAAAAAAAAAAGGAAAGAAAAGAAAAGAGAGAAAAAGAAAGGAAGGAAGAAAAGAAATGCCTAGTTTATGCCAGCCACAGATAAGAAAAAGGGCTTTACAGGTGGAAGGAGAGGGAACATAAAATTGATAGTTTAGAAGAGACAAATGAGAAAAAATATATTAGATTAGTGACAAAGGAAAAATGTCAGCTCATTGCATGAGAAATTCCCAAACAGAAGTTGGGGCAGCATCAAAAATATATAAAAAGAGGTAAGGATAATGAAATAAAATATCTAAAGAAACAGGTGAACATGGCTAAAGAGACAAGAATGGGCACTTCTGCACTGTCATTTTTGTCACTCGTTTGTCCCTATTGCTTTGGGTTCGCCCCCCCTTTCCACATGTGTTTTGTTCCCTCTGGGACTACTAGAGAGAGCAAAACACATTGAGGGGAAAAACCCTGAAGCAATAGGGATAAACGAGTGACAAAAATGACAGTGCAGAAGTGGCCGAAGAAGAAGAAGAGATTGGATTTATACCCTGCCCTTCACTTGGAGTCTCAGAGCGGCTTACAAATTCCTTTCCCTTCCCCTCCCCACAACAGACACCCTGTGAGGTGGGTGGGGCTGAGAGAACTTGTGTCAAACTGCTCTTTCAGGAACAGCTGTGCCAGAGCTTGTGACTGACCCAAGATCACATCAGCAGGTGCAAGTGGAGGAGTGGGGAATCAAACCCGATTCTCCCAGATTAGAGTCCGCACACTTAACTACTACACCAAAGAAATAATGGACACTTCTTAGACATAACTTTTCTGTGCAAGTGTATGTATAGTTGTCTTTACAGGATATAACATCTACCAAAATAGATTGCAGTATACATATTAAAATCTACTTTTTTCAATGGCCAACGATTTGCAAGCCACCACAGTAAAAATAAAACAGCATTTTAAATGAAATTATCAGTTTCAGTAGACAGGTCCTTTTTTTAAGGAGACATGTTGTTTTTTTATTCTGTAGTGTTTTTGTTTTGCAGATCCAGACTCTATAAACAAGTAAAGAAAGAGCTCTCTCAGCCCCATCTACCTCACAGGGTGTCTGTTGTGGGGAGGGGAAGGGAAAGGAGTTTGTAAGCCTCTCTGAGACTCTGAGTGAAGGGCGGGGTATAAATCTAATCTCTTCTTCTTGCCTTCTAATATGTACTATCATCCCAACCTCCCCCCTCACAACAAAGTAACAGCAAATCACACTAGTTTATTTTATAGGCTTTTGAAGTCTGTGCCTGGAGGTATGTCTGCCAATTTTGGAAAATCAAGGAAATTGTATACTAAAATCTATTGGGTTGAATCTAAAGGTGCTATTATGCAAGAATGGCACTCCTGTTGGCAGAGGAGAAGAAAGTGATATTTTTCATTGATTCTTCATTCCTATTGCAGACTACATGCTATTGCTTGAGGGTCCCTGTCTTGACCCTCAGGAGCAGAATTTTTGGAGTGCTCAGTGTGCTGCAGGGGGAGATGGCTCACTTAATTCTACTGACAGTGCTTTCAATCCCACTGTTTTCTGCATGGTCTCTAGAGAAGGCCCATATAGGAAAAAATCTTAACTGTCTGCCTTGCTTTCTGTCCTTTGGACAAACTCAGAAAAAGAGCTAAGCTCTTGAACCAGGAGTCTTGAATTATTGAAAGGTTCAAACTTTGCTACGGTCCTTATGTTTCTATGTTGTAGGTTAAGAAGGAAAACATTTATTGTTTCAGTTAGTAAGCTGAATAGATTTTATAATAAATCTGGAATTTGCATAATTTGTTAGATTCACAGGAACCACAAATGACTAACTGTTTGCTAGAGAAAGAATATACTCAAATCTGAATTTAAATTTGAAAAGTGTATTTTCCTTAAAACTGAAGTCAGTGCTATATTCTAGTTTACAATAGCACATACTGACTAAATGAATGAGTGGCAAAGGCAGCCCGCGGAAGGGGCCAGATAATTGTTATTTTATTGGTTGGTTGCTTTGGTAGTTTTGGGAAACACACTGAATAATATTAATACAAGGTCATTCTTACATCAGTACATACAGTCTGATTTTACACAGTGTAAGTTTCCAGATCATCATATCAGGCCCTTCTTTATGCTTCCATATTTAGAGATTATGTAGGCAAAAAAGGATAAGGTCTTTTCAGCGGCCATCTCCTCTTCATGCACTTGATGCCATCCCTGGATATTTTTGCAGTACCGAGGCCCCTGCCACACGACAGGAAAAAAGTCTCTTGAGGTGCGGCTTTTAAAAGCCGCGCCAACGCTGAGGCGCCGCGGCGGGATCCCACGGATCCCCTGGCCACGGCGCCGTTTCTCCCCGGCGCGATCAAACGCCGGGGAGAAGACATGGCTCAGACCGGGTGCCGGCTGAACTGCGCATGTCGGAGCATGCGCAGTTCGGCTCCGGGCCGGGATTGTGCCGGCGCAAGGGAGCGCCGGCGATCAGACACCCAGATTGCAGCGCGTCTACTCGTTGAACCACCGAGGTAGGTGGTGTCAACTTGAGGCGCTTTTTCCCGGGAAGGTCCAGTTCGGGGGCGGAAGCACGATGCTTCCCAGATGTTGTGGTGTGATCGCACTGGTTTGATCCGCCCTCGAACTGTCCTGCTCCCGGGCCAAATTGCCTCGTGTGAACAGGACCCAAGTGAGGCAAACTTTTTGTTGATTGGTGAATAGTTTGCTTCCCTCTTGATTTGTTGTTTTCCTGTTAACCTATAGTTATAATTAATTGCTGTTACTTTAAAAATGCTGCTGCTGTTTTTAATTATTTCACAGAGCAACCTTATTGTTACTCCCATTAGTTTCAGTGGGCTTAGACTGGAAAATGCTTATGATTTCATTGCAAGATGATTTGAATGATTTTCATTCCCTTTTAGTCTCAAAAAAACCAGTTTGGTGTAGTGGTTTAGAGTGTCAAACTCTAATCTGGAGAACCAGGTATGATTTCCCACTCCTCCACATGAAGCCAGCTGGGTGACCTTGGATCAGTCACAGTTCTCTCAAGAGCAGTCCTCGAAAGAGCTCTCTCAGCCTCACCTACCTCACAGGGTGTCTGTTGTGGGGAGAGGAAGGGAAGGTGATTCTGAGACTCTGAGTGAAGGGTGGGATATAAATCCTCCTCCTCCTTCTATCATAAGTAGGGATCTGCACTTGGGGGAAAATGGATTTGGATTTGGGGAATGCGTTCCATATCAGTATTTTGGAGTATAGGGTCCCCACCTATCATTTCGCAGTTCTGACTTGGATTTTTATTTTTTGAATTCTAATGTGGGGGAGGGCATTATTCCCTATAGAAGATATTTTCTGGGAAATTGGAGGTGCTGTTTTTTAACCAAATTATACCAAAATACCAAGGAGCCCAGTCCAGTAAAGGCTCACTAAATTTAAAGGAAATTGGATCAAGGGGTCAACCAGAGAATCCAAGCCAAATTAACCTGGCAAGTCTCTCTCTCTCTCTTTTTCCCCACCGCCTTCCCTCCCTGACTCCACTAACATCACTTCCCCAAGGAAGGTGTTATAAAGCAGTCTGTACTTATATCATCACTGGCTCATGGGGGAAGCCTTGGTAGCTGCAGCTGGCCTTCATCACTGGTGCTCCTATTTCCTCCAATAGACCATGCATGAGCTTCAATATAGGTCCTTCTCTGTGTTCTGCTTGTTTAATTGACATACTCATCTAGTTTCCTAACACCTCTTGTTCCAATGATATTTGTCATTTTTTTTCCCTTTAAGAGCATGGCAAGAACAATATTTTTGGCACCTTATTTATTTATTTTTAGCACAGAATTGTGCTATGGAAAGCTGAGCCTTGCTAACATCCTCCTATGCCACACAACAACTAGGGTTCAGTTGAGGGATTATTTTAGAACACAATTTGAAATGTGGATTTTATACATTGCCAATCAAACTGGATTACCTCCCTGCTGTTTCTTGCTACTTCAAAGTTTCAAGCAGCCATGAAATTAAAAGACGCCTGCTCCTTGGGAGGAAAGCAATGGCGAACCTAAACAGCATGATAAAAAGTAGAGACATCACCCTGCCAACAAAAGTCCGCATGGTCAAAGCAATGGTATTCCCAGTAGTCATGTATGGCTGCGAGAGTTGGATTATAAGGAAGGGTGAGCGCCGAAGAATAGATCCTTTTGAACTATGGTGCTGGAGAAGACGCTTGAGAGTCCCTTGGACTGCAAGAAGATCAAATCAGTCAATCCTAAAAGAAATCAACCCTGACTGTTCCCTGGAAGGCCAGATAATGAAACTGAAGCTGAAATACTTTGGCCACCAAATGAGAAGGGCGCACTCACTGGAGAAGACCCTGATGCTGGGAAAGATTGAAGGTCAAAGAAGACGGGGACGGCAAAGGATGAGATGGTTAGACAGTGTCATAGATGCAATGAACATAAAATTGAACCAACTTCAGAGGACGGCGGAAGACAGGAAGGCCTGGCATGATCTGGTCCATGGGGTCGCAAAGAGTCGGACTCGACTGTGCGACTGAACAACAACAACAACACACAGTTGTAACATTCCCCTTAATATGTGATCCCATGTATCTGGGAGAGATGCCTCCTTCTCTCTCCTACCCATTGCTAGGGAACCTGTTATATGGTGAAAAACAGGCCTGGGATCCTTAAAATGCTGGCTCCATACATTCCCAAACGAAGAAGAAGAAGAGGAGGAAAAGAAGAAGGAGGCGGCGGAGATTGGTTTTATACCCTGCCCTTCACTTGGAGTCTCAGTGCGACTTCCAAGCTCCTTTCCCTTTCCCTCCCCACAACAGACACCCTGTGAGGTAGGTGGGGCTGAGAGAGCTCTTTCCAGAACTGTCCTTGAGAGAACAGCTCTGACAGAAGTATGGCTTGCCCAAGGTCATCCAGCAGCAGCAAGTGGAGGAGTGGGGAATCATACCCAGTTCCTTGGAGGTCCATTGTTAGTTACAACATAGTAGTAGGTGTGATAGAGGAATTACTTGATTTAGTAGAAAGCAAGTCCTTATTTTTCCAAACTGCAAGCACTTTAATAGTCAAGATATAATAAATCATGTAGTTATTCTGAATGGTGTTGCTCAGCAAACATAACTGTTGGTTTTCTTTTTCTTTCATCTGAAGGCATTCAGTAAGCTCGTGCAACCCTGTCATTCTGAATTGTTGGCAAAACTGTTGGAGGGTATCATGCCTTTTGATGTTTTCAGGTAGCAGAATGAAATAAATGTCAACCTGAACAGTGTACAAATTAGAGAAATACTAAGGAGCTTGATATCATAGTTTGAACTCTAAAAATGTACTATTCTCATCAATTTTGATCTTGTATTTTCATATAATGGCTATCCATTTGTCATAGTATAACTGTTGCATTAGATAGTACAGTTCATTATTAATTCATTATTAATTCCAAGGTGGGAGATGTAGCGTCAAAAGTAGTGGTGTTGAATTGTAATTGGAGCAATGTTATGCTGATGTTAGAGGAAAATATTCCTGCACAATCATGTTGTTTAAAGGGAAGTTGTAAAAGTTTAAGACCTACGACTGCGGGAGATGGGAAATTCATTCCGAGAGCGAAAGCCTTCAGTGTTCTTAAGCAACTACAGCAACCAATAAAAAACATCCTGTGCTGCATTTTGTTTCTGTGAGCAGCAGGGTTATAAACTTCTGATCTAGTTCCTGATTAGTAATGTTGTATGTATTTTAATTTATTAATTATTAAATCTGCATAATTAAAAACTGAAAATATAATTGGTATCATGTTTACTTAATCCAGTTGAATCTAGAAGAAATTCTAGGAAGTGTTAAGCCTCACATGTTTCTTCCTTGAGGTGTTTTATTTATAGCAAACAGGTTTTCTGAATATTCACCATGAGCTGAGTATTGTGTTCTATCCACATTACATTTAGTAGAATAGCAGAAATAAGTAAAAAAGATCATTAATATGGAGCAATCTGCTAATGCAGTATCTATCAGTATTACCAGGTTCCAGGATGTAATCTGGAAGCATGTGCCTGACAGTGCAATCCTGAACAGTTACACTTTTCTAAATTGATTGAAGTTTGGAAGGATGTTAGCTCCTTTTGTTGTTGTTGTTCACTGGCACAGTCAAGTCTGACTCTTTGCGATCCCATGGACCATATCACGCCAGGCCCTCCTGTCTTCCATCGTCCTCCCGAGTTTGCTTTATTTCATGTTCATTGCATTGATAACACTGTCTAATCACCTCATCCTTTGCTGTCCCCTTCTTCTTTGACCTTCAGTCTTTCCCAGCATCAGGGTCTTCTCCAGTGAGTGCTCCTTTCTCATTTGGTGGCCAAAGTATTTGAGCTTCAGCTTCAGTATCTGGCCTTCCAGGGCACAATCAGGGTTGATTTCTTTTAGGATTGACTGATTTGATCTCCTTGCAGTCCAAGGGACTCTCAAGAGTCTTCTCTTAATTCCAGTTTGTGATTCATCCAGGCTGGCATTTTGCATGATGTAATCTGCATATAAATTAAATAAGCAGGGTGACAATATACATCCTTGTCGTACTCCTTTTCCTATGTTAAACCAATCAGTTGTTCCATATCTGGTTCTAACTGTCACTTCTTGACCCTTATACAGGTTTCTCAAAAGACATGTGAGATGGTCTGGTACTCCCATCTCTTGAAGGACTTGCCACAGTTTGTTGTGATCCACACAATCAAAGGCTTTAGTGTAGTCAATGAAGCAGAAGTAGATCGTTTTCTAGTACTCCCTTGCTTTTTCCATGCTCAGCTGGGATACCATCACCTCCACTAGCTTTGTTGTTAGTAATGCTTTCTAAGGCCCATTTAACTTCACATTCCAGGATGTCTGGCTCAAGGTCAGTGATTATACCGTCGTGTTTGTCAAGGACATTGAGGTCTTTCTTGTATAGTTCTTCTGTGTATTCTTGCCATCTTTTCCTAATCTCTTCTGCTTCTGTTAGGTCCCTACCGTTTTTGTCCTTTATCATGGCCAGCTTTGCATGGAACGCTCCCTTTATTTCTCCAATTTTCTTGAAGAGATCTCTAGTCCTTCCCATTCTATTGTTTTCCTCTATTACTTTGCATTGTTCATTCAGGAAGGCCTCCTTATCTCTCCTTGCTGTTCTCTGGAAATCTGCATTCAGTTGGGTAAATCTTTCCTTTTCACCTTTGCCTTTTGCTTTCCTTCTTTCCTCTGCTATTTGTAAAGCCTCATTAGACAACCACTTTACTTTCTTGCATTTCTTTTTCTTTGGGATGGTGGTGATTGCTGTCTCCTGTACAATGTCACGAACCTCTGTCCGTAGTTCTTCAGGCACTCTGTCTATCAAATCTAGTCCCTTAAACCTATTCTTCACCTCCACTGTGGATGTGATGTAGGTCAAACTTGAATGGCCTAGTGGTTTTTCCAACTTTCTTCAGTTTAAGCCTGAATTTTGCAATGAGTAGCTCATGATCTGAGCCACAGTCAGCTCCAGGTCCTGTTTTTACTGACTGTATAGAGCTTCTCCATCTTTGACTGCAAATGATATAATCAGACTGATTTCAGTGTTGCCCATCTGGTGATGTTCGTGTGTAGAGTCGCCTCTTAGGTTGTTGGAAGAGGGTGTTTGCTATGACCAGCATGTTCTCTTGACAAAGCTCTGTTAGCCTTTGCCCGGCTTCATTTTGTTCTCCAAGGCCAAACTTGACCATTATTCTGGTTACTTTTTGACTTTCTACTTTAGCATTCCATTCCCTTTGATGATAAGGACATCTTTTTTTGGTGTTAGTCACTTCAGCCTCTTCTGTGTCAGTGGTTGGGGCATAGACTTGGATTACTGTGATGTTGAATGGTTTGCCTTGGATTTGGACCAAGATCATTCTGTCGTTTTAGGATTGCCCTAAAAGTAACCTATTGAAGCTAAGTAAATATTGGTCTGCTCAAAGCCTGGATGAAGGACCACCCAAGAATCTTGTATGTACCACCATGAGTGAATTCCAAGATGGAAGAAAAGTGGGATAAATATAACTAGTCACACCATAAATAATAAATGCCGTAATTTTTTAGCTATGGTATGTAACACTTATATAGAATGAGGACAGATGTAAATGGGTAATGTGTCTTGTTGGCTACAGTGTCGGGTTAAAGACATTTAAGCATATGTGGTAGTCAGTCAATCAGTTTATTATTATGGTCTTCGACCAGTACATAACAATTTAAAAGACCAACGGAAATATGTGGTAGTCTTGTAAATATGTTCAGAATTTCTGGCAAAAAGTGGTGGATTACATTTAAAATATCGTAGATCATGGTATTCCCCTATCTCTAAAACAGGACTTGTTAAAAGGTCTTTGGATTATTAAGGAACAGTCAAAATTATGTGTATTTTAATATTAGATAAATGTTTAGACTCTTATGGGCAAAACATGAAAAAGTTAATGGATGTTATGCAGATAGTTCAAGGTCTTCAGAACGCAGACTTCCGGCGGCATGGCGCTGTGCCGCGGGCGTGTCTCTCGGGAGCTCCCGAGAACGCCCGGCTCGTGTGCGCTTACTCGGAGCCCCCCGAAATTCAGAGGGCTCCGCTTGGAGCTTCTGTAGGGAGCCCAAGGTAGGAGGCTTAACCGGCCCTCCCGTTTCCCTGGCAAGAACGGGGGGTGTCCGGTCTGCCCCGACGCAGGAGCGCCACGGAGAGCGGAAACATGGCTGCCATGTTTTTCGTTTAGCAGCTGCCACCCGTGCTTTTAACTCTTCTTTTTGGCTTTTTTGTGAGTATTTTTATTTTTCCTTTTCCTTTTCGACTCACCCATACGCTACCCCAATGGATACCACCATCCGATAAACTGACAGACACGAAGGAATACCCCCCGTTCTTTGAGGTTTCCCCCTTCCCACATCGGGAATGAGAGCGGCCGGGAACTTTTAAACGGAGACGGGGAAACAAGACGAGATTGAGAGAAACAAGGTACGGGGGAAACAAACAAACAGCCTGGCTGGACACAACAGTATATGATCTTTCCTAAAGATTATAAAATATTGGAAGGATTTGAGGCACAACGGGTGTACCTTTAAGAGTGTGAGAGATAAGCGGACCCAATCAGGTGTGGAAATGGCGTTAATTGAGGCTTGTGCCCAGATATGGGACGCGATACTTACAGAACTCAAATCAGACAGTTTTAAAGAGATACTGAGAAGAGAACTAGAGAACTCTCTTGCATTGTTCTGGGATAAGACACTGAAAAATGCACAATTCATTGGTATAGAGGGAAACCTCAAGACGAAATATACAAACGAGCTACAAAGACAAACAGAACAGCAGGAAGTTGAGCAGGAAAAAGATTCTCGGGTCTCTCAACATGTACTGGTACGAGAGGCAGAGTTGCAAAACACGGACGTTATAATCACGGTTTTGGAAGATGAAAAAACATTGAAAAGACGTGGTGGAGGGAAAAGGCTATCATACACCACCCGGAAGAAAAAGAAAAAGAGCAAAAGGATCATCGTACAGGTGAAACGACTAAGAGAAGTTAAAGACTTGGAACCAAAGCGATATAAGAATGACGGCAAAGGAGTTAACTTAAAGGAGTACAAAGATCAGAGGCATCTGAAAGAAAAGAAGGAAAATCAGTATAAAAAAGAAATTACTTATATGGTGACTGTGAGCGAGCTCTATAGATTGGGGATGAGCAGAGGATGGATAAATGTGGTTCAATAAGATATGCAAAGAGATATGATGTTTAGAAATTGAAACATTGGTTGAATTAAGTTTAAGGTTAAATGGAACTTAAGGTGGACAGAAAATGTGGATTGCTGTTATTGTTTATTAACTTCATTTATTTATTTTTTATGTAGATATATGAGCCATAATATGATGCGTGGAAATACTGGATGAATTAAGTATGGAATCTAGGATGGTCAGATGGATTGCTGATACTGTTTATTAATTAATTTCTATAAATTTCACTATACAGATGCATGAGGGACAAAGATAGGAGGTATACTAAAAAAAAAGATGTTGGCAGATAGGATATTCAGTTTTTGATGTAAGTTTTGTTGTTTGAAGCATATGGGCTTGTTGAAACTTGAAAAACAAAAGATAAACTGCGTATAACAAAAATAATATGAGCGAAATTGTACTAAATAATAGCATAAACTTTTGCTCATGAGACCTGAGTTAAAAACACTGCGAGTTAGCCACTTGATCCTTTATCTTACAGAGGTAAAGAGATAGATATTGGTTTCATTCCAATGTAGGCCAGGTTGTACTTATTATTTACTGTTGCTGTATGCATATCAGATTATGCTAGTCATATTAAGAATATTAATTGATTACATTAAGCGTATTAAGCATATTAAGTGATTATATTAAGTTATATTAAGTTTTAAACTAGATGAATTTATTTTCTACCTGATTGGAAGGTGGAAGTGACTTAATTATTTGGAACATGGCTGATCAAGAGGAGCATAGACTTGATTGATTAGAAGTTAGGTTTTTTCTTTTCGATATTGTTATATACGAGGGAGGTATGGTGAAGGAGTTATGTAGAATATGCTTATATGTTTGTTTGTTTTTCTTGTCTTGATTTATGTCTATCTTGTGTTTAAAAACCCAATAAAAATTACTTATATAAAAAAAAGGTCTTCAGAACGCAGTTACATTTTTTTTTAAATTAGGTTCCCTTTCTGAGTTATGCAGCTGTTGATAAATGATAATGGTATAATCCTATACAAAGTTATTTGTATTTTGTGGATGGTGTGTATGTAATGTAATCACCATCACCCCTGCATCTAATATGAATGGTATGTAATCACCATCACCCCTGCATCTAATATGAATGGATAGCTATGTTTGTGCAAAGGGAAAATGGTGAAGATATAGTGATTTTACTTCTCTTCTTTCTCATGTCTTCTTAGGTACTTATAGTAAAATATAGATACTTTATGACTTTATAAAGGAAAATTGTGTTTGCTCCTGATTTGCTCAAATTGTCAAGATACCATGGAATATAGTCTAAACTTGTGGTAAAACATGATTCCCCTCTTTCATAACGGTTGCAATCTATCGGTTGATAGCTATCCCTTTGTAATGGTGATGTATTATTTACCTTGAGCTAACTTACCTGTTAATGTTTGAATGGTTGTTTTAGTTTGTAGTTTGTATTATTTCTGGATTTTCAATAAAATTTAAAAAAAGATACCATGGAATATATTAGATGGCATCGTACGGTAAATTCTACTGATGTGTGCCATAGATGCTATCATTTATGCCGTACTTCCAGAGAACTGTGTTTTGCCATGACTAAAGTTTGTGGGCTGCTGCATTTGCCAACCTTTTCAGCAAACCCTCTAGATTATCCTAATTTATGATGCATATCTGAGAGGAATTAATAATCTCTGTAAAGAATCAGAAAAGGTAGTGGACATATTAATTCACCTTCCACATGGTTAATCTTGCTCTGTATCATTCCAGTGCTTTTCAATTCATGCTCCTGGTAGAGGTATGCTTGTTGAGACAAGCAGAGATGTGTGGAGCAGTAATACACAAAAAAGATGTAGTTTGCAAAGAGAAGCCAGACAATACTGAAGAGCTTACTGTCTGAGTGAAATATAGCTTTTCTAGCAGCACAAGCAATTGATCATAATTCAGCATGTAAATGATATTTAATGATACAGCATAAAATATTTGTAATTCTACATTACAGTATGCAAAGCATAGTAAATTATTGTTTTAACTGTAGATCACAATGCACAGAAAATGTATTTATTGTACATGGCCAAAGGCTGTTACAATCAATTACATAGAGCATAACACATGAATCATAAATAGCATCATTAAAATGACCAGACCTGAAGGTGCGCATTGAATGAAAAACTTCTTTGGATACATCTTCAACCCATAATGTTTTGGCTGTGAAGGCAAAAAGCAATACTCTACGTGCAACAAGGAAGTCAGTATCTGAGAGAAGAAAAATCAGCTTCTCTGCTTCTGTGTAAAAGTCTAAGTTTCCCAGAGTGCTGTGTGAAATTTGATTCTAGGCTCTGCATGGAGGAGTATGTAATGAGACAGATCCTGGGACTGGAGCTTTGCAGATAAATGAAGGTGAAACAAATGGTTTGTAGGAGTACTGACCAGCAAACAGAGCTGTTGGCATTCTCTGGAACTGAATAGATATAAATTCTATTCTGGAATTGTGAAGGGTAATGCTAGGCAGATAGCGGCTCTGCCACGATCCCTTTTGATCAGTTTAAACCAGGGAGAAAATTCAGAGACTTCATGTTTCTTCAGAGGCTTATTTTCTAAATGAGATGTTTTATTTTACTTATAGTAATTGCATGTACCAACGAATTAATTAATAACGTGCATATTTAAGCAAATGTGAGGGAGAAAAACATAAAGATTCTCCCATGGCCTACCCAGGACTTTTAATATGAGATTAACTAGCCTGCAACCAAACTAGATGTTACCGCAGCCATTGTGAGGACCTGTGGCCACCATAGTGTCTACTTTGGCTCTAACTTGCCCCCATTACTGGTTCTTGGGGCTGGAGTCTGCCTATATGAAGAAATCTCATTCTGTGAATGAGAACGATTGATTTTTAGGGCTTGCCCACAAGCCATGGGAAATGCCTGTTCATTACTACTTAGCTACCACTGCAAGCTTTCATATCTTTGGAATTAGAGGAAAGGGCTTCCCCAGCAGAGTATGGCTTCTGAGATAGCTTAGACTTTTTTAACGTCACACATTGTAGCCAATTTAACCTACAGAGCCTGGCAACTGTATTCCCAAATGGTGATATGTTTGTCTCTCCTATATGAAAAACATCCTCTTTTCTGAAGATTTAATTCTGAAAGAGAAAGGAATTGTTTCATATCTTTTCATGACTTCAGATCATCCTCTACTACTCTAGATTCCTCTACAGATATTGCTTGTATTAAATAAATATCAGAGACCCTTTGCACCATTACTGATGGCTTCTTATTTTCATGAAAGGCAAGTATGTGTGCCAGAAGGCAGAGCTGTACCTAGAGATATGGTTACAGATAATGTGTTTGAAAACAGTTCCTTTTGACACATGTAGCTGTTTTGAATAATAAATGATGTTCCACTCTTTTTATGTATGTAAATAGTCTTTTAGAAGTCTACTAATCTTGGGTATGGGATGGATTATTTGGGGGAAAGTATAGTGTTTTATCTGCTATACCCAATTATTTATATAAATTATAAAGGACTTGGAATGAAAATCCCACAGCAGAAAGGTTTTGGTACAATTTAATTTTCTCTAAAAGCATGCAAGTCAATAGAAAAATTGCTGTGTCAGTAAATTTTGCACAAGAAGAAGTCCTTTCAAGGAGATAAAAGGATTGTAGAAAACCCAAAGCAAAAATAATGGATGATTTCTGTATGCATGAATTTCAGTCTGTACATTGATTTACCTACATTCAAAGCACAAAAAAGTCATGACCAATGTGCTTTTTTGTTGCTTTCAGTTTTATAAAAAAAAATGGCTATGTTCTTCCATTAAAAATCTGTACACATAGAGAACAAGATAACCTATTTTTTTTAACCTAGAGAAGGGTAGGCTAGAACTCTTTTACTTGACTGCTGATTTTCTATGAGGAGGGAAACTTTTATGTGGAAGAGCAGATGAGAACCTGACAGCAGCCTAAAGTGTGTAGCCCAGACACAGGTTTCTCCCTCTGTGAGGACTGCAGCTAACACTATGGTCATTTCTCTTGAAGTGTTCTATAACAGTGTTTCCAAGTCTGTGAGTTGGAACCTTTTGGGTCATGAACCCTCTGAAAGTGGGTCCTCTCTAAGGGTTGCTCCTGCCCTTCCATTGCTCTCCTTTGTATTTCAGAAACCAAGACCTGACCCTGGACAGTATGTTCCAAATGGGTTTTTTTCCTCACTGAATATACATGTTGGTCAAATAAAATATGTCCTGATGGTTACTAGAGCAAGCTTCTTAGAATCGGGGGGGGGGGATATAGGGAGCAATGGAGAAGGAGAAAGTGGTCAAAGGCTGGAATGTAACCACTTGCTTGGAGTTCATATTGGGGACACCTGCAACCTTTGTGTGATATTTGGTTTCTCAAAGACATCTGGTTAGCCACTGTAGAAAATGGAATGCTGAACTAGATGGGTGCCAATATCATTGTTTGTCTAGAGTAACAAACAAACAAAAACCTTGGGCCAGATCTGGATGGGTCACCATATGAAGTAAATTTGGACTTGTGGGTCACCATACTGAAACGGTTGAGAACCATTGATTCTTGAGGGCCAGTCGGGTGTAGTGGTTAAGTGTGTGGACTCTAATCTGGGAGAACCAGGTTTGATTCACCACTCCTCCACTTGCACCTGTTGGATGACCTTGGGCAAGCCACAGTTCTGTTGGAGCTGTTCCTGAAAAAGAGCCGTTTCTGTCAGAGCTCTCTCAGCCCCACCTACCTCACAGGGTGGCTGTTGTGGGGAGGGGAAGGGAAAGGTGTAAGCCGCTCTGAGACTCCCTTGGGTAGTGAAGGGTGGTGCAGGGCTCTTTTTGTAGCAGGAGCTCCTTTGCATATTAGGCCACACCCCCTAATGTAGCCAATCCTCCAAGAACTTACAGAGCTCTTCTTACAGGAGCTACTATAAGCTCTTGGAGGATTGGCTACATTAGGGGTGTGTCGCTTAATATGCAAATGAGTACCTGCTACAAAAAGAGCCCTGTAATAAATCCAATCTCTTCTTCTTCTTCTTCTTGTGTGTGTGTTTGTGTGTGTGTGCATGCCCGCGCTTGCATGCCTGGAAGTCATGGTGACTTCTGATTACTCCTACTGGGGTTTGGATGTTTCAGAGAGGTGGATTGATTCAGAGAGGTCTATGTCCCAAGCCCTGGTATTCCTTGGAGGTCTCCCTTCCAATAACTTGCCAGGGTCGGCCATGCTTAGCTTCCAAGATCTGATAAGATCTGGCTTGCCTGGCTATCCAGGTCAGGGCTGGGAACCACTGCTGTATAGGCAACTAGTGTGGAGAAACAAGGATGTATTTATTGCATGTTTTGGTTCAGTGTCATTCTTTAGCAGTGGGTTAACCTGTTCACATGTCTGGTGAGAGAGGCAAGGAGGCAGCAGCAGGCAAGGTGTGTTCCTCTTTTGGAGTGTTGGGGAAAGGAGTATTTAATATGCAAAGGTGGGGGTGACACTGAAAACACTGGATTTCCCATAACTGTATGAACAAAACAATGATAATTCCAGACAATTACTAGTCCTGCTTCTATGAGACTGTGTGGTACAGAAATTTTTAGCACAGATGCGGAGCCATAACAACAACAACGACAACAACAACAAAAGTGGCAACCCAAAGCCGGAGGATTTCTGTATAACTCAAAGATTTGCATACTACATTGTTGCATTTCTTACATACAATGTTGATTAGTTCTAACAAAGCTGTTATTCTGGTGTGTCTGATTTTTGTTCTGGTAGACCAACATAGTTGCCTGATCTTATTCTGCAAATTAGAAAAATGCAGTGAAATAGATTCCAATCTAAATGCCATAGACTCCTTATATTATGTGTCAGCACAGCAAACTGCCTTTGTACCATGCATTTTAAACCAGTGTGTTTTTATAAAAAAAAAGCAAAACTTGCAGCGGTTGAAATTTAAAATTAAAATAACCTAATTTAAATAAAATTTTAATTTAAATAACGGTATTGAATGACTAACTATCTTTAAGGTTTACATCCTTAAAGTCTCCACTAGAGGCATAGATGTAAGATTGGAGAGAGAGAGAAAAGGGAGTGAGATGCAGAGAAAATAACGATTTGGTTTCTAATATAACTAATCCCAAAATATGTTTGGAGTTTTATGCACACTTTTATTTTGTTTTTCTTTTCAGTATACACTTCATGCTGTCTGGGATTTGCTTACAAACTAAAACAATAAAAATAACAATCCTGACCTAAGAGTTCAATACTAACTTTTTTATTCCGGAGTAAATCCCTCTGAAATCAATTGGACTTAGTTCTCAGTAAACATAGGTAGAATTAGGCCTCTTACACAAGCACAAAACAAAATTTAAAAAATGCACTCTTACATGCCTGCGTGTTTCACACATATATACTTGGACACCATTTTCTCTTTTTGAAAATTGCATGTATTTCTAACTTAAGAATTCTTTAAAAAACATTCATTCATGTATTTATCTTTCTCTCTAGTGGGGATGCAAAGTGGTTTAAGCCATTCTCTTCCACTCCAGTTTATCCTCACATCAACAGCCCAGTGAAGTAGATTAGCCTGAGAGTTTGTGACTGACCAATGTCACTTAGCAAGCTTCCAAAGCAGATGGGGATTTGAACATGAGTCTTCCAGATCCTAGTCCAACAACTCTTAACTGCTATGCCATGCTTAATTGAAATCATAATGCAATTGTGGAGATCGCCGGAGCTTGAAATCAACCCTCATATGTTAAAACATTCCCTCTTAAATTCAGATTACTTGCGGCTCAGAAAGGGTGCCTTATGGTAATGTATTCTCATCCTTGTGTTGCAGGTAGGTGGCGACCATGCTGAAGCTTAAGAATGAATGGTTCACAATAATGCTGCAGTACTGGACGTTGATCATACTACAGTATGATGCTTAGTACTGGACATTGATTATTAAGTTGTAGTTCTTAATGATGATAAATGTATTAATTACTATGAATGCCAATTCGCTTAGTCAGGCAAATGGATTCCTGTTTGACTCTGTAAGCTACTATCCTGAAGGCTGAAGGTGAAAGCTTAGATGCATGCAACTTTCCCAATAATCTTAGACAATATGTTGGGGAACTTGGGGAGCCCTGGGACAATCTACCATCTTTGCTGCCCCCCTCCTTCCCACCCTGCACCCAACCTGAAATAGTGGTATCTGCTAGCTTTCTGACATTGTAATTGTTAACATGCAAACTTCTGTATACTAATAGTATTGAAGCAATGCATTCCACTTTCTGGTTGTATTACAGCAGTGGAAGCTGTTGCCAGAGAAGCCTAATGACAGAATTAGCGCAAGGAAAACCACTAAAACCACTAAGCACCACTAAATCACTTTAAAGTGTCTATCTCCATTAAGCTGATTACTATTCCTATTAATCACTCACTGTTGTATCATTAGATTTAAACCTTCTTAGCAACAAACTAACTGGCAATAGCTTGCCTATTATGGGACACATTTTGAGTGATACTTATTCATGAATCCATTTGTTCTTATGAGCACCATGGAATCTTATGATTCTTAGGAATGATTTTCACCTTTGACCTGAATGTAGCTCTTATTTGAGCTACTCCTTATCACTGAATCCTTCTTTTAGAACTCAGATAAGTTTGTAACTTCTGTAAGTATTTGCTTTTCAACAGGAAATGCTAGGCGAGATGTAATCAGCAGTCACACTTATGAATGACCTTTCCGAATCCACATGGAAGACATTCCAATACCCAAACAGCTCCATGGAAAATTGGTAGAATTTTCCATATATTTTATCATACTGCCTGCAAATCCCAAAGACTAGTTGTTTCTGAAACCTGAACACAGTTACAGAATGCATTTTAGTATTTCCAGTTTAAATATCTGATCCTTGCAAGAGAGTCTGAAAATTCTGAAGCTTGCAAAAAATAAAGAAAACAACTAGGATTCCAACAGTTGGTGATCTGTTACTTAATAGTGCAGATCATTTAACTCTAGCTGTAGAGAGTATTGGTCAGCAGCATCAGTTACAGGATCAGACAAGTGCTTCCAACCTGCAAGTGCTCAAAATCATAAATTGCTGAAGAAACCATGACATTCTCCTTATTTATCGTATATCGTATTTATCGTATCATATTTTTATCCCACCCTTTCTCCATGGAGCTCTGGATGGCATAAATGGCTATTTTCTTTATTATGTTGTTATAACAATGCTGTGAGGTAGGTTAGGCTGAGAGAATCACTGACCAAGTACACCTTCGGTATACCTTTGGAGTGCTAAAATGTAGACTTTCATAACCTTTTCATATCTGGCCATGGCATGTGCTGCTATCTCTGTGCATTGTTAGTTCCTGGCATGATGGCCTCTGGCATTCTGTGAGTGATGGCCTTTTCCTGCATGTCTCAAGAAGTGTTCCACTACATTTCCAAGGTTAGCCACATAGCACATTGACATAACACAGCGATGCAGCATATGATCCTGGTTCAGAAAGGTGTACCGTTGATCTTTAGAAACTGGTATTCAGTGTACCACTACTTGCAGAATCTTCCAGGAGGTGATACATGTCATCAGTGATTTTTTTCTTGGTTTTCTGACATGCACAACTGCAAGCCAAGAGGGGACATACTTCTTGAGGAATGTCCTGAACTTTACTACTGCATGAACCCAAAATCTGCTAGCAGCCTTTGCAGCTGTGGATTCAAGGGCCGCATACTGGCAGACATTAATTGCTCCCATGTGGAAGGGAGGGGAGAGAAAAAAAGAGCAAAAGCAGTAGAACAAGGATTTGCCAATGTAAGCCAGGATTAAATTATTTTGTCAGCCAAAACCCAATTTTAGAAGTTCAACACAGCTAAAATAAATAATAATTTTGTGTTGCATCTGAGCAGGCTCAAAGCACTGGATACAAAGCTTTTACATTGATGGAAAAGAGTCTCATTTGACCACTTTTTGGATGTGCTGGAGATTATGGGACCTACAAGCCACACGGGAAAGGAGTATTGAGTGGGACTGAGCAAAAACCTGGCTGGATCCAATCTAGTGAATGACAAAACTGTTTTCAAGTTTACAAAGTACTGGCATATTGGACAGTATTCCAAAAGTGTTTCAGAGGGCAAGCTAAAAATGAAGGGTTTCAAGAAACATCCAGTCAAAATACTGCTAATTATTCTGGAAATGCTTTCTAATTAACTATTGGTGACTTGTTGGAATTATTCTGAATATCCTTGCCTTGAGCTTTTAATAATTGAATGGATGACTAGTAACTGAAGTTAGATTCCTACCAAATGCAGCTGATGTCTGCAAGCTTCCTCTTCATTTAAAAAGGGCAGAGGGAGGGTTGCCCTGGAGCATAATAGGGCTTTAATAACAAAGAAGATGAGAAATGTACATTTCTGTGAAAAGAAGGAAATGAGGAGTGATGAGAACTCAGGTATCATGTCTTATATTGTTGTTTCTCCTCTGTGAAGAAGACTGTGAGATTACTGTTGGTATCATGGGAAGGGTTGTATAAAGGAGAAATTATTTCAAGTTTCAAGGAGGCAACTGAGATTTGAACCTTGCATCTCTCCGCATATATATAAATCCATTTAACTTTTAGAGGGATACAAGAAGACACAGGAAAGCCTGTGAGCTCAAACTTTCTTCCTTTTTTGATATGTGTTTGAGGAAAACTGAATGTTGCTTTATTTATTTAATTAATTTAGAGATACACCACCCTCAGAGACCTGCTTGACTTATTGATATTATAAAAACATAACATCATAACAATTAATAAACCATTAAAAGCTCAGCCAATAAAAACCCAAAGCATAAGAGTACATAAAACATTATCAACCTAAATGGTCTTTGCAGCAGTCCTCAGTCTAGAAGAAGTTGTTAAAAGAATCAAGTCAACTCCCTGTCAAAGTTTGTATTAAAAAAAAATTATTAATACCTTACAATACAGAACACATAATAAATCTAACTACATTTCACAACAATTAACAACTTTATCCTATGGGGGAAAAAAACCCTTAGCAACTTCTAGATACAAAATATAGGGTAAATCAATTTGCCAAAACGCAGGGCTCTAGTCGGGGGGGAGCTCTCAGGTACGGAGCTCCGGAAGAGAACCTCTAGGAAGCGGGGCGGTCACGTGGTGAAGCCCCGCCCCTTCTTTACCCCGCCCTCTGCTTCGATCCTCATTCCGTTTGGGAATGAGGATGAAGCTGGAGGGTAAGTAGCCGGGCCTTCTGACACACTTCCGGTGATGTCAGGGGGTGTGGCCTTCTGTCACTTCCGGTGATGTCAAGGGGCGTGGCATATGCAAATAAGTTATGCTAATGAGTTATGCTAATGAGCTCCGGCAGCTCTTTTTCTACAACAAGACCCCTGCCAAAACGTAAACATTTACAATGCTTCCATGAGAATTGCCCATCTTTATCATATACACCCTTATCAATGGCTAAATTGAGTAATTGCTACTAACTCACATCTTGTATTATACACACACACACGTAAAGAATTGTGATCTGCCCATTCAGAGTGTGGAGTGTTGGGGACAAAGTTGTTCTGTGCTTCAATAAAAATGGTCCGATTTTCCATTGATCTGTTAACATTGTCAATATTGTCTTGTTGAGCATCCCAGTCAGATATTTTATCTGCTACGAAATAATCCTAAACCTTAACATATCATTGCTTTACTGTTGGAGCATTCTGATGTTTCCATTGTGTAGCGATGACACTCTTAACGGCTGTGAATAGAATAGAAATCAATTCTCTTTCCTGTTTTGGAATTTGAGTTTTGGCCATAACTTTAAAAGAATAAGGGCATGGTCTTTAGGAAGTGCACAACTTGTCAGTCATTTAATTTCCATTAGGATGTTATTACAAAATTTCACTATTTGAGGGCAATCCCACCAATTATAATAGGTTTCCTGAATACCACATCGCTTCCAACACTGAGGGGATTGCATTGGGATCTGTCAAAGCTGGTATAAAAAGAAATATTTTGGACTGGCTCCTAAAAGAGTGTACATTAGGCACCAGATGAACCCCAAGGGTTGAGGGCATTCCCTGGGCAAGGTGCCACCACTAAAAAGGATTTGGTCACACCCATGTTATCTTTGCAGATGAGGGCACCAGAGGATCTTAACTGGGGGGATGAACAATTTATTTATCAAACAAAAGACATTTCAATTATACTTTGTGAGAATATGAGAACGCTATATGTCCAATAGAACTGTGGCATAACTACATTGAACTTATTTGGGTTTTTTTTGGAGGAAACATTTGTCAGTATGATTTATTAATTAATGGTAGTTTCCTTGAACAATAATTTCATTATATCTATTGATGATGGAGACAAGTAATTCATGTTTATAAACTATTGCTATACTTAAAAGACAACAAAGTATTATTAGATAACAATAAAAATTATTGTTACACTATGTATCTTTAGGATCTTGAGTTTACTAAGGCATTGCTGGTCTTAACACATGACAAATTGATTGATGTTAAATTACAGTTTTAAAAACTTTTATCGCCTGGTTACTTTTCTTATTTTTTATTGGCATGGTTCTAATTGTAAGCATATCTACATAGTTTTTGTTTGTGGTTTGTTTGTTTTTGTTACTTTTGTCGCCTGGTGAGTTTTTTATTTTTTATTGGTATGGTTCTACTTGTAAGCATATCTACATAGTTTTTGTTTGTGGTTTGTTTGTTTTTGTTACTTTAACCCCTCTTTTATTTAATCAGTGATAAATATTAATTATATATAACAAGAAGGGGGACCCGCGATACTCGCGGAGGGGGGAGGAGAAGCTCCGCGGGAGGAGAAGGAAGCAGCCGCAGGTGAGCCTTCTTCCCTGCTCCTCCTCCCCAGAACCAGTGGCGAGGCCTGAACTCGGCCCGCCAAACTTTCTCCCTCACCTGGCAACGGCAAGGCCTGGCTGGCCCATCAAACTTTCTCACTCCCTCCCCCACCAGCGATGGCAGGCGGCCCACCAAGCTTTCTCCCTCCCCCTCCCCCCCAGCAGTGGTTGAGGCACCTGAGCTCAGCCCGCCAAACTTTCTCCCTCCCCCTCCCTGGCAACAACGAAGCCATTCTCATAGCGTTCCCTGCGCCTGTGCAGGGAACACTCTTTTACTTTGGGGGGGGATTTAAATATCCCCCACATATTTTTTCCAAGTTTTCAGATTTTTCTGCACATCTAGGGATTGCCCCAAATGTGCTGGAAAGTCTCCCTGCCCCCCAAGTGCCCCCAATGTGCAGATTTAGATATCCACACGGAGGGGGCATGTTGAGAATTAGATATATAGATGCTGATTTCGTGTGATTCTTCTCTGAATGTTCCAACACGCTCCCACAGCATTTCGCTCCATGACCCGTCATTCAGAAGCTTCCCCCATCCACTGGCTGGATTGACAGCCCCTGAGGGCAGCCCCTGGAAGTAGCAGGAGTGTCCTGGGACTGGAATGACAGGCCCCATGGTGGAATGACAGCCCCTGGGGGTAGCAGATGTGGCCTGGGACTGGAATGACAGCCCATGGGGGTGGTGCCAAACTTCTGGGACTGGAATGATGGGCCCCAGAGTGGAATGGCAGCTCGTGAGGGTGGCACCAGAGTTCTGGGACTGGAATGACAGGCCCCAGAGTGGAATGACAGCCTCTGGGAGTAGCAGATATGTTCTGGGACTGGAATGACAGGTGCCAGAGTGGAATGACAGCCCCTGAGGGCAGCCCCTGGGAGTAGCAGGAGTGTCCTGGGACTGGAATGATTGGCCCCATGGTGGAATGGTAGCCCGTGGGGGTAGTGCCAGAGTTCTCAGACTGGAATGATAGGCCCCCGAGTGGAATGACAGGCTCTGGGAGTGGCCGGAGTGTCCTGGGACTGGAATGACAGGCCCCAAAGTGGAATGATAGCCCCTGACGGCAGCCCCTGGGAGTAGTAGGAGTGTTCTGGGACTGGAATGACAGCCCCCCCCATGGTGGAATGACAGCCCCTTAGGGGTATCACATGTGTCCTAGGACTGGAATCACAGGCCCAGAGTGGTATGACAGCCCCTGGGGGTAGCCGGCGTGCTCTGAGACCGGAATCACAGGCCCAATAGTGGAATGGCAGCCCCTGGGAGTAGCAGGAGTCTTCTAGGACTGGAATCACAGGCTCCAGAGTGCAATGACAGCCGTTGGGGGTAGCATGATTGTTCTGGGACTGGAATAACAGCTACCCCCAGGGGCTGTCATTCCACTCTGGGGCCTGTCATTCCAGTCCCAGGAGACATCTGCTACCCCCAAGGGCTGTTATTCCACTCTGGGGCCTGACATTCTACTACCAGAACTCTCCTGCTACCCCCAGGGACTGTCAGTCCACTGTGGGGCCTGTCATTCCAGTCCCAGAAGACTCCTGCTACCCCCAGGGGCTGTCATTCCACTCTGGGGCCTGCCATTCTACTCCCAGAACTCTGCTGCTACCCCCAGGGGCTGTCATTCCACTCCCAGAAGACTCCTGCCACCCCCATGGGCTGACATTCCAGTCCCACAGTACTATATTAGAGACCAGAGACCGTAATGGGAAATCCATTCCGCATTTGCTTTTCAACTGTTCTTGAGCTGTGGTGTATTTCAATGGAGCCCATGCAAGTCAATTCGCGCTCCCGGTTCCCAGTATTTCCAAAGACAATCCTGGGCAATCCTGTCCTTTTTAGTACACCCCCTTCACACTGCTGCTGGTGCACTTCAGGGATGGCCTCGAAGAGGAGGGCTTAGTGTGGGGCCCTGGCCTCCTGACTTTACAGTCCACTGACAGAGGGCCTCTAAGATAACTTGCCCTCAAGTGCCCTTTCCTGACATTTGACCTCACCGTACAACAGGTCAGGCCATGCCAGGAGGCTATGGCAGCTTGCTCACCCCACGCGGCACAAAGGACACCACTTGCTCCCTTGCCGGTCCTGGCCCGCACGGTTCATCGCCCCTCAGTCTTCCACAGCAACCAGGAAACAACGCCATTTGGTCTCTACGGGGACTGCCCCTCAGCTCCTTCCCACCAACCCCATGACGAAGATGTCGCCTCCGCCCTGTTCCTCACAGACTCCCTCCAAGGGGTGGTCGCATTCACAACCTCTTCTGTAAACAGCTCCTCAGCACACACCCTGCTCTCATTCTCTCTCATTGTGCAGGGACAACCTCGATGCGCCCTCAAAGGTTATTTGACAAACATGCCTCCAATATTTTCTCTTGGGGGAAAAAATATCCTCCTTATATATACCTGCCACTACCACCAGTTGACAAAGCAACACAAGACCCTCCAGAAAGAGCCACTTTGGTGTGGTGCTTAAGTGTGCCAACTCTAACCTCGGAGAACCAGCTTTCGTTCCCCACTCCTCCACTTGCAGCTGCTGGATGACCTTGCCCAAGCCATGGTTCTGACAAGGCCTCACCTTCAAAGGCCAGTTCTTGAGAGACCTCTCTCACCCTAACTACCTCACAGGATGTCTGTGGTGGGGAGGGGAAGGGAAAGGAGATTGTAAGCCACTCTGAGACTCCAAGTGAAGGGCAGGCTACAAATCCAATCTCTTCTTCTTCAGTCCCATAAATTACACCTCTTTTATACAATACAGCTTTACTCCAAGCAGCACGACTCCTTTCGATGGCTTTCGGCAAACAGCCTAGATCCTCCACTGCAATGCACACCTTTGCTTACATCATGCCCACAAAACACATGCCTTTTCACAATAAAGCCTATACAGCTTTCACAACACTCATCTGCCCATACTCCTCTTCATCATTCCAACATAACCTTCTGACACTTTCCTCACAACCACTCTTTCTACCCAACTTTCCTTCACTTGAGACCTCTTCTATCTCAGGATTGACGCTGCAACCACCACCACATTGAATGACAGGGACATCCAACATACACTGACTTTGCAGACTGCCCAATTGCACACACTACTCCACAGACCCCTCTGCTCTGCATTTTCTGCCCCACATTGTGCAACCTTTGACACCACTTTATGCTTTATACACTTGTCCTTTCAAGGAATTTTAAAAGCAGAGTGTATGGAAAATAATATATAAAGTATCATCATATATCTGTCAAAGCAAGCACTATACGTTACAACTATCAGCAGATCTCCAAGATCTCTGTTCTTTCTGACCTTTTAATGGAAGATGCAAAGAACTGATCAAATGACCTTCTATGTGTAAGACATGTATTCTGCCATCAAGCTTTTGTGTATAGGACAAAACATTTTTAATGACAGATTCTCCTGCTAAATTAATATAAAACTGGTTTTTCTGTATGCATTTATGCTAGTTTTGTCTTTGACTTGACAGTAAAGTTGACTTTTGTCTTTGTGGCCTGCAAACAAGCAAAGTTGGCTGTTGTCCATAAATGACATTTAAACTGGAATTAATAATTGAAAAGGAACTGGTTTGGAATTCAGCAAAAGCTATTTGGGGAAGACAAAAGAGCTGGCTTCCTTCCATCTCAGAATAAAGCTTTTACTGATTGAACTGAGGGGGCCCCATAAGGAGTGTAATAAAGATTATTTTAAGCATGTTATTGCAACGTATCACCATTTATGGGTGAACTGTTTTGGGCCTATGGTGGTGGATCATTAGTGCATGGTATATGAATGCATCCACATTGCCTTGGGTTTAGGAAGAACAGTTTTATGAGCTATGAGATATTCTGCTTCTATTACTCATTGCAGGCTAAGTCACAAGCAATTTACATAGGTCATTTAAAAATGGTTTGTTTTGTTGTTTGTTTATTTAATTTCAAGCCATATGCCATCCTATGTGGGGCTTTAAAGATCTACTTTGAAATTGGCCTAGAATCCAATAGGATCAGCTGCTGCCCAGCCAAAATAGGAAAAGTGTGCTCCCTACAACTCATGATGTCAAGAGCGGAGATGAAATATTCTGTACCAGCTGAAACTCTCAAACTGTGTTGTCATTCAAACATAATAACAAATAGCTATTTGATTATGAAGGCAAGCACTCTGCTTGATTTTGTGCTGGTTGAAAGCTTTCAGAATCAAACACCAATTTGCCTTAACATCCAAATTCAGGAAACCTGTGTGAATTGCAATGGGATGAAAATAAACTGCAGTTTGACATCATGGCAAAATGGAGTTTGCTTCAAGATTTCCAAAACCAGGAAAGCTTTAACTATACTCCCTGTAAAGGACAAAGGAGTGCACAAACACAGAAACAAGCTGGGTTTGTGCCTGTCATTTGGAAATTCATACAATGACTGCACTACAATGCCTGAATTTACAGTTGCCAGGCATGGCCTGGTAACTGGCAGGAGATGGGATGAGGTGAGAACTTACTGATGGTGGGCACAATTGTCAGGCTTGCACGATGACACAACCTCCACTGTGACTTGTAAGTGGTGTCATTGCACCAGGATTGGTGCTCTAGCACTCGCCTAAACTGTATGGAAATAATGGAGTTTGGGGGGTTAATACTTGCATTGCACCTGGTGTGATGTTGTCCTGGGCCATGCTGAAAGCTGCATTATCACACGGGGGCGATGATCACACACCAGTTTTTCCAGCTAGTTTCTTTCTGCTGCCGAGCTGAGTGGCAGCAGGCGGCAGAGGTGGTTGGTGGGAAAACTCCCACCAGAAATAGGTATATGTTAAGCCTACCTGGATTTGATATAAATGAAAAACAGGGCTAGATGTCAATGGGATATTGATAACACTTCAGACCTCACTCTAGACTGCAGCCAGGAGCTGCAAATGGATAGATACAAGACAGAATCCTGCAGTGCCCCACAGATTAAATCCCATGGAGTAAACTGGCAGATATGCAGTGTGCTACCAGACAGGACTGGAACTATTATTAAGAAGTGCCCAAATATTTTTCATATCTCAAATTTCAATTTCTATAATGCACCTTGAGTCTCAGTGAGAAAAGTGTCAGACCCCTGGCCGAGTTACTCTCAACAACACTCTCTTCATCAAAAGATTTGTTTATTGAAAAAAGTAAGCTAGTTCCAGATTGAAGCATCCTGTTTTAGAATTAACTATTTTGGTTAGTTCCCAGTTAATATAGGTAATTCGAAAGGACCCCTCCCCAATACCAGTCACACACACACACACACACACAGCAAAAGATTTGTTTATTGAGAGAAGTACTAGTTCCAGGTTAAAGCATCATTATGTTAGAACTAACGGTTTTGGTGAGTTCCCAGTTAATATAGGTAATTCAGAAGGACCCCTTTTGAATTACCTATATTACACACACACACACACACACACACACACACACGTGTCACGCTCATCGCACCTAACCACTACATCTACCCCCCCATGGGAATGCAGCATCCCAGTATCTACAAAGAAGTCATGCTTCAAAGAGCCTTCTGGATCTCCCCCCCATGGGGAGGGGGAGGTTTCATCCTTGGGAAAGTTACACTACTAAGAGCAAATGGTTCACACATATATCTATCACTCCCCTCCCCATAGGAATTTCTATTCCCCCTTTTGTTATGACAAACAGAGCTGAGTGTGAGGTTTGACAAAAGGCAGGCTGAGAAATAAAGTAAGCAAATAAATACTGCTGAGAGATCCAGCATGATTACCAGAATTTTATTCACTTTGTCTGGCTTTTGACAAAGTTTGTTAGTGAGGGTAACCAAAGCATTGGGTCTCAAATCATAAGTGAATCTTAAAAATTCGTCTCATTCAGGATTTCTGGAGCTGTTTTATCACAGCCTAATCCCTTGCCTCCCCCCCAATGTAGATATGAGGCAAGCCTGAAGGTACTTGAATCTGTGAGATCCAAGGCTTCTAGCTTGACACCATTTTGCAAAATATTGTTTATGCTGTTTTTATGACCCTGGAGAGCTCTGGGTTTGTTTTATGGTGTGTTTGTATGATTTAATATTTATTATTTTTGTGTATTTTGAATTTAGAATTTTGTTGCCTTGTTTGTATTTCATGAGCTACCTCAAACAGGTCTCTGGGCAGGCAGCATATACATTTTCTAAATGAATAAATAAATGAGGCCCTTTCACTCAGCTGCAATTTTGTTTACTTCAGTATGAGCACATCTGGCTTGCAACTGTGTCAGCTTTAGTGCTTGAATTAATACTATTTTACTGCTAGCCCCAGGTTATTAAATTTATCATGGTATTAATAAAACTCACAGAAATGCTTAGCTGAAGTCTAATGTATAGAAAATTTCTTTTTTTCTCCCCAAGGATTCACTTATGTACCAGTTTTATTTATTTTATTTTATTATTGTGGTCTTGAGACCAACATACAGAGTAGGCATAAAACAGTCATAATATACAAAATATGTACCAGTATTAAAATAGAGAAAGTAGGTTTCTGATCAGAAACTATGCATTAAACCAATAAGTATTGCTGTTGCTTGAAGAATTCTTAACATAAAAGGTGTGCTAATTTTATTTAACAGGTAAGGTTCTATCACTGTGTCATAGCAGTGTAACTGAAGTAAAATATCTATTAACAAGCTCCTTGTTAAACCAAGTCAACACAGGCAAACCCTGGGGGACAAAGATGTCTGGCAATCAAGGATCTGACTGCTTTTTTGTCACCTAAAGTTTTTTTAACCAGTTAAATAGCCCACTAACATATTTTGCAAATAGCTCCCTGACAGTCCACATATGAACTTCACCTAATAAATAATTATTATCTGTGTAATATTTCACACTACCTATACAGTGTCTTACTCAGATTCTTTTATAGATCTGAAAATTATAAGAAAGACAGTATAGTAAGTTGAGGCTTGTATACATGATTGGGTCCTGTGACTTTTAATCCAGCATTCTTCTGAATTGTCTTTGAGGTTCTGGGGTATTACAGTGTAATCCTAAACACAATTTCCAATTCTCAGTCAAACTGATTATTGTTATTTGTTCTGAGCCTTGAATGGCCAACTATTAACTGGGGCTCTATTGAACATAAGGCAAAAATGACTGCATAAATGACTGTAGAGTTCACCTTATGAAGGAAAAGAAATAGTCAGGAAAGGAGCTGAATAAAATAAAAGAGGCCATGCTGCACTCATACCTCAGTCTCCCTTTCAGGCAGAAAACTTCATTAGTAAAGTGGTAGTAAGGTCCATGGGTTCACAAAGAGTCGGACTTGACTGGTTGTTCAGTCGCACAGTCGAGTCCGACTCTTCGCGACCCCATGGACCAGATCACGCCAGGCCTTCCTGTCTTCCGCCGTCCTCTGAAGTTTGCTCAATTTCATGTTCGTTGCATCTATGACACTGTCTAACCATCCCCCATGATGAGTGTGTTGCAAAAGAGTATCTCTCATGTCAAGACCAGTACAGACTCCTTTAGCAATTTGGGAAAAAAACCCACTAATTTATTTGTACATCAGTTCTTGTGGGCAAGAGCCCATTTCATCAGATGTTTAATATGTCATTGTTTTCTATCTTCTATAGCTTTCAAAGATAAATAGGCATCTGAAGTTACACTGAGAAGAATTTTAATATATTATTGTTTTTGGTTGTGCACATGACAGTTTCTTCCCATATCAAACTGT
Source organism: Gekko japonicus (assembly GCF_001447785.1). Classification (NCBI taxonomy): domain Eukaryota; kingdom Metazoa; phylum Chordata; class Lepidosauria; order Squamata; family Gekkonidae; genus Gekko; species Gekko japonicus. The sequence continues at coordinate 1,281,335 of NW_015162483.1, read as the reverse complement.
CAGGGGAATTGATGAGGCTACAGAAGTGACTTCCGTTAAGAAGATTCACATTTTTTATGAAGAAAGTATCAGGTCATTTTGACTGAATACACACACACACACACACACACACAAAGAGCCTGTGGGAGAAGCATTGTGCTTAGCAGAGAAGGAGGTTGTACATTGGAAAGCTGGTAGAGAATAGACTACAGGAAGTGAAAGAGAGGTAGGTAGTTTAGGAAAGGTAGGAGATGGTAGCCAGGGAGGGCAATGATGTGGGCCATCAGCCATCAGTGATGGTATAGCATCACTTCTAGGAAAGCCTCTCCAGGAATTGTTGGTGTGGCAAATAAGGTAGGTTCTGCCTCTCCCTAAGTACAGCCAATGAGAGCTGGCAGAATGTTGTGGGGAGAGATGGAAAATAGCAGTTAAGAACAGTAGTTGGGAGTTGACAGCTAGGGAGATGGGAGGGAAAAGAAGGATGTCTGACTGAGTGGAACTGTGCAGAAGAGCTGCTTAGAGCCCGTTGAAAATAGTCATCTTGTACCTAAAGAATCCAAGCTGCAGGAATAGAACCTCAGTTCAAAAGTTCAATGGAAGTGAAATCTTGTTACTTATACCTTACTTTCCTCAGTGTTATGTTAATAAATAAAAGTGAACTTCTTGTTTTGTTTAACCCTATGGGCTGTGTGTCTAAGGGAAAGAAACACACACACTATTTAATATCTTGGTCTCTATATATTAGGGATATAAATGGTAACAGTATGTGAATGGAACAGTGTTTGAACCCAACCCCAATAACTCTGTGTGAATGAGTGATTGTTTTGAAAGGGGGCTGGGCTATCCTATCTGCTGTGAGTGAGAGAGGACTTGAGAGGGGAAATGATCAAGGCTGTCTTTATTTTTTAAAAGAAACAAGAAGGGTGCCGTCTTGACCTAGATGTGACCTATAACCTGAGAGAGATGTTTTATCGTGTTTTAATGTTTAATGTTTTAAACTGAAATTGTATTTATTCTAATGATGTTACCTGACCTGAGCCTGCCCGCGGGATGGGCGGGATATAAATGCAAATAATAAATAAATAAATAAGAAGGTGGTAGGCACTCTGTGTGAGTGGGAAAGGGGCATCCTGGTTGGAAACTCTATGGTAAAACCTTTCAGCAATTCCTAGAGAAGACTGAGGCTGCAATCATACACACAATTAGACCCGCCATTGGGCATGATCAGACAACAACATCTGGGAAGCGCCCCGCAGCCATCGGCAACCCGTTCTGCTCCGCTGCAGAAGCGGAGTTAAAAGACACCGGGGAAAATCCGGTAGTAAACGGGTTGCAACGGGCCACAGATGGACTTTCTCCTGTCTGATCGCTCCAGCGCTCTCTCATGGCATTGGGATGGTCTGAGCAGGCCATCCCGACTCCATGACATCACCACAGACTCCATAGGGAGCCCTCAGTGCGGAGATGCTATTCATTGATTCCTCGTTTAAGCGCATCGGAAACAAACAGCAAAAAAAAAATCATCTCACCCGTGGTTGCATCTGATCACGCAGTGGCGGGCTGTGCCCGCAGCTTTCAAGGACTGTGTGATCATGAAACTGCAGGTCAAATTCCTCCAGAGGAAATAGCCTCGTTTCCCCCCCACTTTATCTCATACGTGTGACCGCAACCTGATATCACTTCTGGGAAAACTCAGAAGTGACATCGCACTGTCATGGTGGTGATTTTTTTAAAAAAACATTCTTTCTCCCACAGGCCACTGGAATGCTAGCACATGGCAACCCTATAGCTAATGGACCTGAAATCTGAATGGCAATACTGAAAGTCTGAGGGTAAAAGTCAGAGTTAAAGGGACATACAGGCCTTGGGACAAGAGATCCTGTGTGATGTTTTCAGGAAAAGATGAAAGACGTCTAAGTTCTCTCTAGGCAGGGGGAAGATGAAAAGGAAAGATATTCTGTAATGTATTGCGTGAGTGGATGAAATAATTGTGTAGAATGGGTCTGTATGAACTAAGGGTCTGTTGCAAGTTGGCAACAAGTATATGGAAGTCTTTGTAATCTGCTTTTATAGCAAATGTCTTTGCACTTTACTTTTGTGCTATATGCAGTCAAATTCAGCTAGTGCTTGTTTATCAGAATAATTCATTGTATCAGAATTCAGCATATTCTGAATTTATTGGCCAGTTGTTTGTTGGGGAAATGTCCAGTACAAAGTGGGAGGCTACATTTCCTATTGAATTTTATTTACAGAATAAATGACTTCCAGGCTGAGTTCTTTCACTGATTTATTGTGCCATTCTGCCAAGGTCTCTCTTCCTGCATTCTGCTCAGAGGATCAAATCCAGGAATACTAGACTAATCACTAATTCTCTCATAACTAGCCATGTGGAAGAAGTTCAGTGTTACCAATTCCATTCATGATGATGTAATTGGTATAATTGGCAAACAACTCTTTGATCCAGCAACTGTGATCCATGAATGTAAAAATGTTTAATCACATCTGTTTCTTCCTTCCCGGACTCCAGACTGAATATGGCACCTCTCTTACTTCTCTCTTGCTCTGCTCATCTTGTCAGAGCGGAAGGCACTGACCATCTGTTTAGCTGGAAGAGC
>NW_015162483.1:1270837-1278715 GCF_001447785.1 Gekko japonicus | reverse complement strand
TCATGCAGACTTTTGCTTCACTTGCATATCTATAAAAGAGATTTTACTGTTTTATTGTTTTATGGACTATATGCTGTAAACCACCCTGAGCCCACTTGTGGGATAGGACAGGGTATAAATTCAAATAATAATAATAATAGTAATGATGACGATGATGTGCAGATGAACATGAGTTCACAACATCTACATTGTTTCTTTCCCTTTACCCCCAAGTAACTCTGGAATCAAAATTGTTTCACTGTTTGAACTTCCTTCTTCAACAACAGCAGAGGACCTTTCCACATGAATCATTGTTATCTCAGGCCTTTTAGATTGACCAATTTCATATAGACAGAATTTTAATCTTTGAACAAAATTACTGGATTTCCCCCTATTTAAGCATTCATTAAACTTTTAGACCAGTTGAACTATGTAAACCAAGGAATATTTGAAAGAGATGATTTGCAAAGCTCAGGTCCTGTTCACACGAGGCAATTTGGCCCGGGAGCAGGACAGTTCGGGGGCGGATCAAACCAGCGCGATCACACCACAACATCTGGGAAGCGTCGTGCTTCCGCCCCCGAACTGGACCTTCCCGGGAAAAAGCGCCTCAAGTTGACACCACCTACCTCGGTGGTTCAACGAGTAGACGCGCTGCAATCCGGGCGTCTGATCGCCGGCGCTCCCTTGCACCGGCACAATTCCGGCCCGGAGCCGAACTGCGCATGCTCTGACATGCGCATTTCAGCCGGCACCCGGTCTGAGCCATGTCTTCTCCCCGGCGTTTGATCGCGCCGGGGAGAAACGGCGCCGCGGCCAGGGGATCCGTGGGATCCCGCCGCGGCGCCTCAACATTGGCGCGGCTTTTAAAAGCCGCGCCTCAAGAGGCTTTCTTCCTGTCGTGTGGCAGGGGCCTCAGTCTGCCGTATTTCGCTGGAAAACATCTGTCAATCATCCAAATGCTAAGTCAGTATTGTAAAACTTATGTGAAATTCACAGATATTGAGAATTTTTAATATAATATTTGGAATTAGTATTATTAAATACTAATACTACAAGCTGTGGGCTTGTTTATCTGACAATAAAAACCCTGCTAAGTGTAGCAAAATTGATTATGAGAGTAAAGGAAAGGTTATTTAACTCAGCAGATTGCTATTTCTGCTAACAACTCTCGAATGTGCAAACTATCATATATATTATTACGTTGGCATTGGGAGGCAAGTAATTGGCATTTTGGCCTCATAGCTTGGGAGTTCACAAGCCCACTTTACAGTTAGTTTCACATTGTAATACTAGTTTTCTTATTATAATGTCACATTGGTATGAAATTGTAACAGAGAGAATAATTAATTTTAGTATTGCCTACTAGAAGCACTCTGAATAAATTCAGGGTACATTTATAAGACAATAAAAATCTTTGACAGCAACAGATTGGGAATTACTTCACAGACTTCTGATGCTTCTGTGACATAAGGGACTGGATAACTAAAACAAATAATAATTCCAGAGGCCAGACTAAGAGAAATCATAGATCACACTGGAAAATGGCCCCAAACTGAACAACAAAAACAGCATGCCTGAAATGTTTCAGATTCAAAATTTTCAAAGTTCTGTGGTGAGCTGTAAAAAATGAGGAAAGAGTAAGATTTGACAGACATTTTAGGTTGCAGTTTTACACACAGCTTCAATACCAGTTCAGTGGGATTTAAACTAACCGTGTCCAAGACTGCAGCTTTTATCTTCAGCAGTGAATAACATTCTTCATTGCTAATAATTCATTCACTTGAAACACCTTTAGTATATACTGTACCTCTGCCATTGTCTGTATTACCATTTCCATCCTTCTTAGTATTGTTATTCACACCAATGAATTGATTCTTGGGTCTTTTGAACTAGCAGCAGGCACAGATTGGGAAATTAAACCAACCCAGGAGCAAGGTGAGCCAAATGGCCCCCTGTGATGTTGGCAAGCACCACAGGGATTCTTGGCTTGGACCCAGCTGGTGATGATGTCAGTAGACGCTATGGGTGAGCCAATACCCACCATCAACACCAGTGGCTGGGTCTGAACCAAGTAGGATTGCCAGTTCTGGGTTAGGAAATACCTGGAGATTTTGGGGGTGGAGCCTGGGGAAGGAAGGGTTTGGGGGAGGGGAGGGACCTCAGCTGGGTACAATGCCATGGAGTCCACCCTCCATAGGAACCATTTTCTCCATGGGAACTGATCTTGGTTACCTGGCAATCTATTGTAATAGTGTTAGATCTCCAGGTGCCACCCTAGCCAAGTGGGACCCAAGGGACAGCAGTGCAGGGACCTTTTGGCTCAGCTGGCAGCAGTGCAGAAAAAGGCAATTAGTAACAATACCTGTTGTCATTGTCATGGGGCAGTCCTGAGGTTCATGTTGCTCCAGGTCAGCAGCTCACATGGAAATTTCCCAGTATGTCAAAGGGCCAATTTGTCCATGAGAACCAGGAACAGGATCTGTGAATATTTCCTGTAAAAAAATCAACTTGAACTAAAGCATGCTCTATGTTCTGTCTAACTGGCTGTCAATGCAAACACCTTTATAACCCCATTAAGTTATGACTCTTGTTGTGTAGCTTTGGGCAAGGCATTGTCTGTCTACTTCAGATGGTTGTTAATGAGGATAAAAGCACTTCACTTAATTTTATGGTGGAAGAAAGTCAGTGTAATCATTAATGAACATCACTAAGTTCCTTCCCAAATGTAGACACCAGATACCCTGAGTCAGTACACACCCAATAGGAGAGTGGGGAATTTGGCTGAGGCATGTGAAATTGAAAGTATCCATTCTTAGTCACTCATTCTCAATAAGCATCCAGTCCCAGGCTCTGTCTGTTGTAATTGCTTCCCATTGCATGTCACAATGGTCATGTCACTCTTGTGTCTTAACAGAACAGCTGGCAGCTGTCCAACACACATAGAATCAAGGGTGTTTTCCACATAGTGCCATGCTGACAATCAGGGAAGCATACAACAGCAGCAACCATTGGGAATTTACTGCTCCTTTGGGATTGCTGCTATTCTTCTCTGAGAACTCCTGTGCCTGTCAAATTTAACAGGTGAAGCTCTATCTAGCTTGCAGATGTAGTGATGGGGAAAGCAGTAACTCAGCTGACTGTCACAGCTCAAAGTCACAAGTTCCCTGGTGGAACAGAAATACTGGAATTAACCCCATTAATGATACTGATAAATAAAAGCTGAATATGGTTCAGTCATCTCTCCATCTGTTGATCGTCAGCAGAAAGGAAACTTTTTCCTTGTATGTTTTTTTGAGTGCGGTCATGAAAGTTGGAGGAAGTCAAACAACCAGAGGGGACAGTGCTGTCCCCCCAAGAAGCCTTAGGTTAGATCCAGGACCAGGTTTCTGCTGGGGACAAAGGAGGAGGGGGTCCTCTTTGACCATCACAAGGATTGGGGGTCATGGGACCTGAATGGGCAAAAGCCATTTGGGACAGGAGCTGCAATAAGGCAAGGGATTTAGCTAGGCTGAATGAAGAAGCTGGCTGGATCCAGCCACATTTTGCTGACAATGTTTCCACAGTGCCACTAGTAAGGGTGAGCAGGCACGTCCATGCAACTATGGAAAGCTGTAGGAATTATAACAAAGTCCATTAGGAAAATGATTTGCAGACATGGGCAATCAATCACGTGAAAGTGGGGTGTGTGTGGTGGAATAAGATGAAGGGAGAGCAAAATGAAACACATCATGCACCATGGGTGATTTCTCACAAGCGCTGCTCCACGCTCACTCTTCTCTTTGCCCCGATAGTACGTGTCAATTTCACACAAGCTGCTGCGCGGCTGCATTTTGCCCTGCAGCTTCACACAATTTCCCCCGTGTCTACTCAATCCTCAAAAAACAGGATTGAGTAGACGTGGGGAAAATTGCGTGAAGCTGCGAGGCAAAATGCGGCCGCGCAGCAGCTTGTGTGAAATTGACACGTACCATTGGGGCAAAAGGGAGGAGTGAGCGCAGAGCAGCGCTTGTTGGAAATCTCCCCATGACTCTGAGTGAAGCTGTTGGTTCATGTACCTGTCATTCTGATGCATTATCTCACTGGACCTGTCTCAGATATTTGACTTTTCCCAACTCATCTTTCTGGAATCCTGTACACAGGTGCTTTTTCTGTGTTATGCATATACTTTTCAACTGTGCCTCGATTCCACGTAGTATTCATTCCTGTTGGGTTATATTTCTGGCAGTGGCATTCTTTCTTGCCATGTGTGTTGTTGCAGGATAGAAGGGGTATGTCATAGGCTTGCCCAGGGCCATGGAAGATTACTGAAGCGCACTCAGAGGCCTTTCATTAGCTTATGTCCGAATAGTTTGGTAGCTGCTCTGAGGAATGTGAAACTTGGGTTGTAGCCCTGCTGTTATTCCTTTGTTGCCATGAAACTTCCAGAAGGTCACTTTGTGTTGGCCACATTTGCATCTCCCCAGTGGGAATTAATTCCATATCGTGTGTTTTCCTACTCAGTGCCTGTACTGGACAATGACAGTTTTCTTTCACAAGTACTGGGGGGCAAACCCTTTCTTATGCGCAGACAGCCCCCCAATTTAATCCACAATAATACAACATCTAATTTGAGCACAGACACTGTTATCAGAGCTTGCAATAAACCCAGATGCCAGCTTTGCTTCCACATACTCCCAGGCAACACAATCACTGGATCTAATAACATCAACTACACCATCTCAGGCTTATTCACTTGCTCGTCTTCTTCTAACACTGTATATGCCATTAAATGCCAACAATGCCCTTCAGTTCTCTTCATAGGACAAACAGGTCAAACCCTACACCAAAGGATAAATGGACGATATCAAGAATCACAAAACAGAAATCTGTTGGAGAACACTCAGTGGGAGATCTCAGAGTAGCTGTTTTATTGCAAAGCAATTTCAGAAACAGACTGGAATAGGAGATTGCTGAATTACACGTTATTACAACACTCAGGACATTGGAACCCCCTGAGCTTAGCAGAGATATTGGCTTCTTATCTCATCACACATGCTAAGTCACTCAGTTCTCACTTATACCCAGAAATTAAACTCTGTCGGTCTTAAAGGTGCCACTGGAGTCAAACTCAGTTGTCACATCTGTTGTTAATTCCTTTATTATCTGGATACCAATATGCTGCTATTCTGTCAGCCACGCTGCCATGAAGGTTGGGGAGGTTGGTCTGTGTCTGGTTAATTGCTAGTGCTTTCCTTTCAGGTTAATTGCTACTGCATTCCTTTCTGTGCTTTCTCTGCTGTGCGCCAAAATGCTTATCTATACAGATGTGCAGGAGGGTGTTGTAGTGTCTGGGATTTCCCTAGGTGCCATGGGAGAGTGTTCGTTCTCAGCTTCAGCTACCTAACGGTCTCTAAGCCTTAGCCCGCGCACGGGAGGGCGCCTAATTGGCCAGTACTGGGGGGGGGGTGCATATGAATACCCTATATCCTATTATGCCCATGGGGCCGCCGCCATTCTTAACAGTGCCTATGTTACTGCATCTATAGCTCTGCAATAAAAGTATAACTGTTCCTGAATGCGTGTACTATGTTGTTGGCTGTGGGTTCTGACATATTCACATGTCTTACCAAATATGCTATTCCAATCTTGGATATACTTATTACTCAGTTTTTTATGCATCTCGACTCTAATTGGCTCTTTCTGACAACTACCTCCCCTACCTATATGTAACATTTGAGGAAATCTGTTTCAGTGTATCTGATGGAGTGTGCAAATACACATGCTAAGTCTCTCAATTCTTGCTTATACCCAGCATTGAACTTTGTTATCTTTAAAATGCCACTGGACTCAAAGATTGTTCTCTCATCTGTTTGTTAACTCTTGTATTTGTATGCTAATTTACTGCCATTCACAGATCTTACCAACTGCCTTAATCCAATCTCAGGTATAATCACCCAAGTAATTATGCATCTTTTTTTTGTATTTTTTGCGTGTGTGTATGTGCGCACCTGGAAGTCATGGCACCTCTGGTGACTGTGTGTGTACCTGGAAGTCATGGTGACCTCTGGTGGCTGACCCCTACTAGGGGCCGGGAGGATATTCACAGAAGTGGCTGAATAAAACCGTCTCCCACATCCTGACTGCTGGTATTCCAGGGAGGTCTCCCACCCAAGTATTTGCCAGAGTCGACCTGGCTTAGCTTTTGAGATCTGATGAGATTGGGCTTGCCTGGGCTATCCAGGTCAGGGCGGTTACTTATGTATCTTGACTCTAAGTAGCCCTTTCTGGCAACTAAGCCCCCCACCCACTCTCCCCCACCTATATGTACTGGTTGAGGAAATTCTTTTTCACTGTATCTGAAGAAGTGTGCTTGCACATGAAAGCTTATACCTTGAATAAAATTTTGTTGATATTAAAGGTGCAACTGGATGCAAACTTTGTTCAATGTGTGCTGTTTGTAAATAATTTTTGATATAGCACATTATTTTTTAAAGCAACAGTGGATTGAACTCATGTACTTTTTTACCAGTTGATTAAAACAGGATTTTGGCATATGCAGATTTTCTTACTCTGGCAGCACTGTGACATGACAAGCTACACTTGCATTCTTAGTAACATTGATCGAGTTGCAAGCGCCATCTAATTTACAAAACAGCTGTTTGTCTTAGTACTAGGAGCAAGGCTCGTTGTAGAAACAATACAATGAGTGTTAGAAAGAGGTGAGACAATCCCCCCCCCGATTCCCCCCACTTTCTACCTGGTCTCGAGGAGCAGCCACTGGAGGGAGTGTTTGCAAAGACATGGATCACGGAGGCAGCGAAGGGCCACCGTGGAGGCTCAGCAGGGCATCTCCTCAGCTCTGTCCCCTGCTCTCTCCAGCTGCGCTCTTGGGGGGGGTCTTGGGCTTGGCGCAGGAGGCAGCTGAGGCAAGCGAAGCGTTGCTGCAAGAAATAGAGCCGCTCAGCGCTGCAGGAGAGCTGCACGGAGGGCACAAGGGTGGACTAGGCTTTCTGGGTGGAGAAATTCCCCGCAGGGCAACGCACCTGCCCTGCCTGCTTGCCGGGACTCCCATGATGTTCTGGTGACTCCATCAGTGAGGAGCTGGGCACGCCCCTGAGCCCTCCCCAGAGGCTCTTGGGAAGCGCCGCAGCAGCAGCAGCCCCGCGTGCTGCCAGCCTGGGGCAAGGAGGGTCCTCCGCTGTTGCCACCTTCTCCTCCTTCTCCCCACCCTCTGGGCTCGGCACTTTGCCGGGCGGCTTCGGCCCCCTGCCTGGCTGGGGGGGGGGTGGCGGCGCACCGGGCCCCGTCCGGTCACAAGACAGCCAGGTACCTGAAGTCGGCCTCGGCCAATGACGACTACCACGGCGCCAGCAGGAGTGGCCTGGGCCTCCTCCGCCTCCGCCCGCCAGGGCGTCCATTCCCTCCGGCGGCTCCCTGCAGACTGAGGGTGAGACGCTGGGTGCTGGCTCTGTGAGTGGGAGTGAGGTGACGCAGCAGGGCAATGCAGCCAGTGGCTACAGACCCCTGATGAGTGACACATCAGGGAGTAAACTGATTAAGCCACGCATAGAATGTTGCCATGTGAAAATGCGATTATATATAAGAACAGGATAAGCTCCCTGTATAGGAACTTATGTGTGCTTAAATCCTGTCAGTACATTGAAAATCATGTTTCATTACCAGCACAGTTGATTTCCTGTAGGAAGCTAGGTTAGGGTTTTTTGTATAGTTTTTTTTGTTTTGTTCCCTCATCTTGAAAAACAGCATGGATGATAGAAATATTCCATTTAAATGGTTCTTAGCCAAAAAGCAACAGATTTAATCAATGGGTAGCGAACAGAAACTGTTTGAATTAATTGGGAAATAGGTCTCCTATCATGTTATAACCATCAGTTTGCTTCCTGAAATCTATTACCT
>NW_015162483.1:1238730-1270753 GCF_001447785.1 Gekko japonicus | reverse complement strand
TAATCTGAACCTCCTCAGAAATGAACCTTATGTTAGCAAGCAGCAGGAAGCATAATGTTGATATAGTGGAAGATGAAATGTCCAAAAACAAAACATACAAATATGGAGTGTATGATATCTGTGAGTTGTGCTGGAAGAGCTGTGTTCAGTAATAGGATTGAAAATAGGATCCAAAGTAGTTTAAATGTTTCCTAAATACATATTTGGGGTAAAAAACAAATATGTAAGAAAAGGATATGCATGCAGAAGACTGAAGCCTCTTTGAGCCTAATTTATTGCTGAAATTGCTCAAGAACATTTCATCTGTGTACTAATATAACCCCCATAAAGCTGCCGAGGTCAACAAGACCCAGAGTGATCTGCTATATAAGAACCAGTCATGCAAGTTAATACTGCCTGCAGACCTGCTATATCTTATAATATGCATACCCCTTCTTCTTCTTCCTTTAAAAATGCATTCAAATCTATTCCAAAATAGTCAACGAGACTTTTTGCATGAAATGGAAAAAAATGATTTGCAGTTTTGATTATTAAGGAGAAAAATAGATAAGAGAAAAAAAGAGATCTTTTTTGTAATTATAGAGTAAGTGTAAAGTATGTCATGGAGAAAATCAGAAGCCAATTCTTTATATTCTTGATATATCTTTTCTTATCTCTTTTTCTTTTTATCTTTTTTCCTCTTTGTTTTTCTTTGTTAGTTTTTATCTTTCGGTCTAAAAATTCTTAATAAAAATTATATTAAAAATCAAAATATTCAATGAGAAAATGTTAACAGCTTGTCCCTTTCTCTGCCATTTGGGATAATTCATAATTCATATTGTCATTCTCCTTTAAGATCATAAGAAAAGCCCTGCTGGATCATGCCAAAAGTCAGTCTGGTTCAGCTTCTCACTGCTGTTGCCTCCCAGCACCTGATGTTCAGAGGGGCACAGCCTTTGAATATAACGGACTGAATTAGCTGTCGTGGCTAAGAGCTGTTGGTAGAGCTATCCTTCATGAATTTGTCTAATACTTTTTAAATTCCATGTAAGGTAATAGTTATCATTCTGTCTTGTGGCAGTGAATTCCATATGGTAATTACGTTTTTCACAAAGAAGTACTTCCTTTTGTTTGCCCTGAATCTGTTGCTAGCCAACTTAACTAATGGATCCAGATTCTGGTATTATTAGACAGTCTTCATCTACTTTTCCCATATCATATTTAATTTTATAAACTTCTCTCATACATCTACCTATCACACACCCCTTCATAATTTATTTACTGTTTGCTTGGCCTTTGTTACTCTTCCCACAAAATATTACAAACACAAGTTTCCATCTTTTCTCTAAACTAAAAAGCCCTAAGCTCCTTTAGAGTTTCCTCCCCCAAAACAAAGTTTAATCCTTGCATCATTTTCCAGATAATTTTTGAAATGGAGTGATTAGAGCTTTATACAGTATGCCAAGTAAGGGGGCGCCATAGATTTATTCAAGGGTATTGGGATACTGTTTTATTTTCAGTCCTACTCCTACTACTTCCTAGCATGGAATGTGCCTTTTTAGTGGTGCTGCACACTGAATCACCAGTTCAGTGTACTCAAAATGGTCTCTTCCCTTGTTAGTCATTACCAGTTCAGCCCCAGTGGTGAATTTGGAGACACCTTCACGCACCTGTCTGACCACAGTGGCCATCACAGTGGCCATGGAAGATCAGTTGCCCTGTAAGAGAGTAAGGAAAAGCACAAAGCAAGAGAAGGTAGCACTTGCCTACTCCTGGTTCAGCTGTATTCACCTTTCCCTGAATTTAAATGTGTTTTTATTTTTAAAGATTGAATATTTTACCATCAGTACCTTGTTGTTAGGTGTTTGGTTTTTTTTTGGTGTGTGTATTCTTAAAGTTTGCCTTAATGGTTTTAACACCATGCTCTTCAAATTCTCTCTTCTCTCTGTTATAAAATAATACATTTTAAAAAAAATTCTCTCTTCTTACCTTTGTGTTAGATTTGTTTTGTTAGAGCCTCTACTACTACTTGTTCTTCTCATTTGGGCAGAGACGGCCTTAGCTCTCTGCTATGGTGAGGAGGGTGGACATCAAGTAAATCACTTCAGGAGCTGGCCTGGGAGAGGCCAGCAATCAACTGTGTGGTATGTGTGTGGGAGAAGCCAATGGAGAAGCTAACCCATTACACTCTGTAGAAAGATATAGAAAAGAGCAGGGTGCTGTCTTCTCCTCCGGAGGCAGTGAAGGAGTTGAGCCGCAGTGGGCCAGAAGGCACTGGGTGAGTTCATGAGGAATGCCATGCAACAGTGGTGACTCCTCCCATCTGCCTGCTTACTCACCCTAACAGAGGCTCTTCCAGCTCACTACACTGGAGATCCTTGATGAGGTGGGGTCTGCTTGTGCAGGTTTGAGTGCCTTACAGTGTCGAATTCAGTGGGGAAGTTCCTTCCTTGGGAGGACAAAGAGCTACCTTGAGGGAGTTGAGATAGTTCTTTTCCCAAGACACTAAGGAGGATAGCCTGTTCTGAAGCTGTGAGTTGTCTGTGAACTAACAGGCAGCAATAATGATTCTGGTACTGAACTTCTCAAATCTCATTAAAAATGCCTTTTCTCTTGCTTATATTAGAAAGACCCACAAGCAACTGGTGCTAGAGAGGGAATGTAGTAGGGTACTTCCAGTTATTCTTGGAGATCTGTGAGAAGAGGCAGTCACATTGGCATTAATGGTCCAGTTTGGTAAGGCTTTATAGTCTAAAGCATCACCTTCAGTTGTTTCTCTGAAATTCCAAGGGCATTCTAAATGTCTAGCACTGAGATGTCAAACTCATTTGTTATGAGGGTTGGATCTGACATAAATGTTACTTTGTCAGACTGGGCCATGTTTGACTTAAAATGTAATGCCAGGTATCAGAGATATAAACTTTATAAAGGACACAGGCAAATCCAATTAACAATATTATTTTTTACTCAAAATATAAACAAAAGCAATTGATTCTTAGGAGTGAAAGCAGTTGATTTACTGGGGAATCCACAAAAGTCCCAATAAATGTATTTAATCATATGTAAGAATTCATACGCACCCCCTATCCATTTCCTTTCATTTCTTGACAGTTTCAACTACACACTCCTTTATGCTTGTGTACCTGCTCCCCACCCAAAGCAGCCTCCTGCCTTCCCTCTCTTGCACCAGTTGCTCGTGGGCTGGATAAGAGTCCTGGATGGGCCGCTTCTGTGTTTGATACCCCTGGTCTAGCTTTTTCTTTAGTGTCCACTTTTTACCAAAGACTGGCATATTTGTTGTTCAGTCGCACAGTCAAGTCCGACTCTTTGTGACACCATGGACCACATTATGCCAGGCCCTCCTGTCTTCCTCCATCCTCCGAAGTTTGCTTGATTTCATGTTCTTTGCCTTGAATACACTAACCATCTCATCCTTTGCCGTCCCCTTCTTCTTTTACCTTCAATCTTTCCCAGCATCAGGGTCTTCTCCAGTGAGTGCTCCCTTCTCATTTGGTGGCCAAAGTATTCTAAAGTATTCTAAAGGGCTTCTAATGTCCTGGTCCCACTGGTGGACCTCCTGATGGCACTGGTATTTCTGGCCACTGTGTGATACAGAGTGTTGGACTGGATGGGCCTTTGGCCTGATCCAACATTGGCATCTCTTATGTTCTTATGTTCTTATTTGAGCTTCAGCTTCAGTATCTGGCTTTCCAGGGAACAGTCAGGGTTGATTTCTTTTAGGATTGACTGATTTGATCTCCTTGCAGTCTAAGGGACTCTCAAAAGTCTTCTCCAGCACCATAATTCGAAAGCATCTATTCTTTGGCGCTCGGCCTTCCTTATCGTCCAACTCTCACAGCCATACGTTACTACTGGGAATACCATTGCTTTGACCATACGGACTTTTGTTGGCAGGGTGATGTCTTTACTTTTTATTAGGTTTGCTAGGTTTGGCATAGCTTTCCTCGCAAGGAGCAGGCATCTTTTAATTTCATGTCTGCAGTCACTGTCTGCAGTGATCTTGGATCCCAGGAATGTGAAGTCTGTCACTGTTTCCATGACTTCCCCTTCTATTTGCCAAGGAGTGATGGGGCCGGATGCCATGATCTTAGTTTTTTTGATGTTGAGTTTCAAGCCAAACTGGCATATTACATTAGCCTAATGTTGAACATTTGGAAGATTAAATCATGGCTGGCAGGTGCAATAAGAAGTTGCACTCTTCATACCACACAGCATTGCACTACAGTACTCTTAGCTGTAGAAGACATCTCGTACCTGGGAAATGAGTCATGACTGAGTGATGGAGCAACTGCTTTGCATGTGGATAGTCCCATATCCAATCTCTGGCACCTTCAGTTAAAAATATCAGGGAGCTGGTGATGACAAAGACCTTTCAATGAGACCCTGGAAAGTCACCTCCGGCTGGAGTACATAATACTGATGTTGATAGTGCAGTGGATTAACACACCTTCCTCTTTATGTGAGTTTGACAATGCTTTGCAGTTACATATATGAGAGATCAAGGAAGGCTAGAACTATGTTAAAAGTGATGTTCCCAATTTTGGTTTATAACATTATAAGAACTGCTGTGCATCAGCATTGCTGTATTATCTGGATTCAGCTCACCTCCCTCTCCGCTACAGTCAGACACCAACAAAGCAGCTATAAATATTTATATGTGGAACAATTATTGTGTTTACTCTACTGACATCTGACTTAAGCATTTCCCCCCAGCTGCTCTCATTTTCTTCAACTTCTTGAATAAATTTAATGAATTAGGACAGAAACTTGGCCAGAAAGAAAAACTTGGAGATTTTCCCTTCAGGCAAAGTGAAGGCATGGTCAAGAGAGAGGGAAAGGAAGCAGTAGAGAGCAAGTGGTGTGTGTGTGTGTGTGTGTGTGTGTATGTGGAGGGGTAAGGGGGAAATTACATCAAGAAAGGCAGAGATAGAGAGAGAATTAGGACCTTCCTTGCCTAAAATAATAAATGTGTGGGTGTCTCTGCGTTTGTGGCTGGACGGTTTCCCACTGCAGTAATTCTACTCTGCTATACTCAGTGGAAGTGAACTTTTGGTATTAAGCTTGAAGGCCCTACAGCATTGTATTTGGGATTAAATGTATGTCAGGTAGTCAACAATATCTGGCAACTGGAAGAGGAGGTATCCACCTCAAGGGTCTATGTGCTCTATTTATTTGGAAAAAGTCAAAATTTGTTTAACAGAATTTGTTTAACATTAGCAATCCTTCACCATGAGAAGACAATATAATGGAAATGTGTGGCTTCACATTGTAACTGAGTTAAATAAGATGCACCCTCCTCTGTGTGTCTGAAGATACATAGATGCATACATATTGTGATAGATACATACATATTATGATATTATGATAGATACATATACATACATATATATATATGTATGTATATACATGTACATATATATATATATGTGTATATATATATACAGAAAGAAAGTCCCCTCACCATAAAGTCAGTGCCCAGGCAAAACCCCTGGACTTAGAAACACGAAATTCAGGGAGAGGACTCCTACTGTGATATAGATGTTCACTCAGAAGGGATTTTTAGAAATTCGACCCCTAAGTGGGTCAAAAGGGGTAAAATGTGCTCCCCCATTGATTCCTATGTGGCTGTCAGGCTGCTGCCTCCTTGCACCCCCCACTCTCTGATTGGTCAGCTGCAGAGCTCAGTGTTCTAAGGTGAAAAACAACAACAACACAGTTACAGAGACTGCACAGAGCAGAGCAGTTGAAAAAATTAGGAATGGCCAACAACTGCCTGAGAGGTGAAGCAAAGCTGCTGGCCCAGCCTCTGATAACTTCCAACACACTCCCCCACCTCCTACACCTAACAGGTTGTTGTCTGTCAGGTGCGGCAGTGGTTACAGGGTGCTTAAAGCCATGAGGGAGCCTGCCCCAGCAGTAACATCTTAGTGATCCTGCCAGCCCCACCTCCACAGTGGCTTCTAATACTCTTCCCCCCTCCCCCTCCTACACTGGACAGGCAGCTGCCTGTCAGATGTAGGAGAGGAGGTGGAATGCTTACAGCTGCCGGGGAGATTTTCTCAGCATGATTGCCTTAGCCCTGCTGCTGCCCCCCCATGCCTTTAAAAATAATCCCACCCAACACCAGACAGGCGGGTGTCTGTCAGGTGTAGGAGCAGGACCAGGGTACTTTAATCCATCAGGGACGCCACCTCAGCCACCTCAGCAGGATCACCTTAGTGATGCTGCTGGCCCAGCTTAGCCACACTCCCACCCACAGTGGAAATATACCCTAAATTTGTAGAAAACTGTTTTCCTTTATTAGGTTATTTAACTTCTCACAATGTGGGTTCTAGAAAATTGGTTCATATGAACTTGCTTAATATTTGATTGCTCAGCTGATGTTTTGAATATGTAGTTATGTCCCAGTTCTAAATGTAATATAAATGAGAAGCATTTTTGCAAAAAAAAAGAAGGCGGGGGTATGCCCTCCCCCCAAATTCAACTCACAATGTGGGTTCTAGAAAATTCGTTTATATGAACTTGCTTAATATCTGATTGCTCGGATAGTGTTTTGAATATATATTTATGTCCCAGTTCTAAAACATAACATAAATGAGAAGCAGTTTTGTTAAAAAAAAAAAAAAGGCAGGTATGCCCTTCCCCCCAAATTCAATGCCCAGGCACCAGACACCCCTGCACCAAGAAACCAAAAATAAGGGGAGTGCATTCCTACCATGATGTCAACTTCCCCACAAAGAGATGTCTGAGAAATATGACCCCTAAGGGGGTAAAAAAAGGGCAAAATGTGTTCCTTCAATTATTTCCCATGTGCCTAGCAGGCTGCTGCCTCCTTGCCTGCCCCCTCCCCCGATTGGTCAATTGTGTAGTTCAGAGTTCTGAGGTAAAACCTGCCTACTTGCACCCACCTCCCTCTGATTGCTCAGCTGTGGATCTCAATGTTCTGAGGTAAAAACACAGTTAGAAGAGACTGCAGACAGTTGAGGACAGTTACAGGAATCAGCTCTTCAAGACTCCTGAATAGACATTTTTCAAAAAAGCCAGCATGTTTATGGGGAGATAGTAAAGGACCTTTCTAGGAGCCATTTCACTGCATGCCTCCCTTATGAACCTGAAGAAATGTCCACCACATCACCCTCACACCAACTCCTCCTCACACCTCTCACCTCTTACTGCCCCCAAGAAAGCTCCTGGCAAATGTCGAGCCAGATAAACCAATGCTACAAGGAGGAGGCAACTCAGGAATGCGGCAAAGACATTTGCACATAGTACTCCTGCGGGACACTGAGCTGCGCAGGACAAGTACCAGTAAGATCACCCTGAGGTGCTCAGAACAACACATTCTCCATATGAGCAAAAAAATCCAGGAACACCTTTACAGAGGCCATCACTTTCATTGAAGGTGGCAGGAATTGACTTAACAGACGACTGCTTCTTAAATGGACAGTTCTATGTTGCCTGCTCCAGAGTGAGCTCACCAAGCAGCCTGGTGATCCTAGCACCTGAGGGTAGAACCACCAATGTGGTCTACAGAGAGGTCCTTCAGTGTGTGTGTGGGGAGTACTTATGTCTCACTTCCTTTTTTACACTACAATCTTCTCCATTAGAATTCCTATAACAAATGTTACATTTCAGGTTTCGCATCATCAGTATTATAACTGGATTTACGGAACTTAAATACCGTGGCGAAGCATGGGTATCAGGCTAGTAGATACATATTATGATAGATACATACATATTATGATGCAAAGCAAGTGAGCACAGGAGTAGCTAAACTAACTCTGTAGAACTGTGTTTTTGGACTTTTTGGGCTTTACAGGAGCAGAGTAGTCTATACACAATTTGTGTTTTGTAATTTTGTAACGGCCAATGGCTAATTACAATAAATTAAACTGAACTGGAACTGGAGGAGTAGACTATGGTGGTAGAATCAGGAGCAAAGACTATGGCTGTGGTCAGATGATGGGCTTGACATGCTCTGGCCCCGCCTCTAATTCAGTTTTTTTTTGTAAAAAGAGATCTTCGACGTGGTCTCTGTGCTTCACACCCATGGGATCTAGTGTGCACGCGCTGGATCGATCGGTGTTGTAGCAAGCTCTTTAACGGATTTTCGCGCCCAGACCTCGGGCATGCGCAGGAACCCCACCGCGCATGCCCAGAGGGGAGGGCGCGGACATCCCGCTGGTTCCTTTCTTACCGCTGCGTTGGAAAGAGCTTTCTTTCGTTGGTCTGATTGATTCGCTATTTTTTGGGCTTTGCCTCACGGCTCTTTGGATTTTTTCCTCACTTTTTGTCCTTTTTCTTACTATTTCATTGTTTGTTCTTTATACAATTAAAAACGGTTTTTTGTTGAGGGGGAAGTGTGGGTTTACCGCAGTCTGGCCTTTGGGCACCCCCCAACCCCTTCTTCTTCTCTCTTTTTACTTTGTTTATGGAGTAGAAGTGGGGATTTTTCAATCGTTGCAAGGGTTGCAGCAGTAAACTTGCTCCACCTGCCCATCACACCCTTTGCATTTTCTGTTTGGGGGAGTTTCACCGACCAGAATCTTGTTGGCTCTGTGCCAGGTTTTCGAACAAGACAAGAAAAAAACTGAGCTGCGCGTCTTAAAGTAGCGCTACTTGAGTCATTTTTAAATCCTCCCTCAGCGATGGATTCAGACAGACCATCCACGTCGACGGCTCCAGCATCGAGGCCTTCCTCTGACATTGGCCAATCGACTTCGACACCTCTGGCATAGAAGGCATGATCTTCCGCTTCCACTCCAGTGAAGAAGCTGAAGGCCAGTAAGGAGTATAAGTCCGCAAAAAAGGACCCCCCTAAGTTCCTAAAAGCGGCGAAAAAGGGAGAGAAAGCGGTGTCTGCACTGGGTAATGCCCCTAACGTGCTATCCACTCTAACGGCTGTATCGGCATCGGAGACCCATGCGCCTCCACCCATACCGACCATCCAACTCTTGGACTCCCCTATACATCAACTTGAGCGTCCCTACTCCGATATCGAGACGGTGGAGCTCCTTAGTCGCCCTCCGGGCGCAGAGCGTTCTCCTTCCCCATCACCGTCGTCGACATCGATGGTGTCAGAAACTCCCGATATCGGTACAGGTCGGAATCGACGCATTTCCAGCACCACGCAGCGTCACCCTCCACGTCTGCTGGCAGAACCTGTCGATACTGATGAGCGAGTTTATAGGAATCGCTCACATGGGCACAATCCTGCTTTGTCTCCCATTCGTTCCCAATCCAGAAGTCGATCCCCCCGAGTCCTTATCCCCCCCACCTCTGTCTTGGGATCACCGCCAGCTGAGGTAACTCTATGGGGCCTATCCACCGTCTATGCCGTGGTTGACTCCGGCAGGCTATTCCGACTGGGATCGTTACTCGACCCACTCCGTCCACAGATCAAGGTCGCCTCACAGGTCTCGACCTTCAGCATCTCTCTCTCGTCCTCCTGCAGACGATCCTTCCCAGCATAACTTGGATCGCTGTTGTCCTCCCAACCCTCAGGTCATCCAATGTTGCAGATGATCTACCAATATCCCCATCTGACAATCTCACTTCTTATGCAGATCTTGTCAAAGGACTGGCACATTCTCTAGGCCTCTCAGTCATTCAACAGCAACCACAGGTTACAGATGCTGTCTTCGATATCTTGCAACTTGACACCTCAACTACCATAGCACTGCCCATGTCCACAGTCCTCTTACAGGCAGAAAAAACACCATGGGAGAAGCCTTCGTCAGTCACAGTGTCAACAAGACGCCTGGACCACATGTATAGAGTCCAGGAGACCGGAGCTGAAATGTTATTTTCCCACCCTCAACCAAACTCGTTGCGGTAACTTCTTCGTCTAGGTCCAAACGAACACACTCTGCACCTTCTGATAGAGAGAGTAAGAAATTATCGCGCTCTAGGAGTCTCATCCTCCATGAGGCAGCAATATCACCCTCACCCTTGGTCTAGACCTTGGCAAAAGCGCACTCTGACAGATTCCATACTCTAAGACATGGATAAGAGCATAAAGACGTCTCGCGCTCTAGGAGTCTCATCCTCCATGAGGCAGCAATATCACCCTCACCCTTGGTCTAGACCTTGGCAAAAGCGCACTCTGACAGATTCCATACTCTAAGACATGGATAAGAGCATAAAGACGTCTCGCGCTCTAGGAGTCTCATCCTCCATGAGGCAGCAATATCACCCTCACCCTTGGTCTAGACCTTGGCAAAAGCGCACTCTGACAGATTCCATACTCTAAGACATGGATAAGAGCATAAAGGCTTCTCGCGCTCTAGGAGTCTCATCCTCCATGAGGCAGCAATATCACCCTCACCCTTGGTCTAGACCTTGGCAAAAGCGCACTCTGACAGATTCCATACTCTAAGACATGGATAAGAGCATAAAGACGTCTCGCGCTCTAGGAGTCTCATCCTCCACGAGGCAGCAGTATCGCCCTGGCAAAAGCACACTCCGAGTCGTCAGTCTCTGGACAGACAATAGAGGCTACGCTCGTCTTCAGGAGGCCAAAAGCCACCTTTCAAAAGCCTCGGTTTGGATCTGAACAACAGTCTTCTCGCACCAAACAGGCGAAATCCTCCAAGCAGGGTTTTTGACTTCCTTCCTACCGAGTCAGTTCAAACCCGTCTGTCTCCCTTTCTTCACATCTAACGTCACATCACCACTGATGAATGGGTGCTGTCCATCTTGACCCGAGGTTATCGTATCCAATTCCACAGAACCCCATCACTCCTGTCTTTGTCTCCACACCCCTTCCCCACCTCTCCTGGAAGAAGTGTCTGTCCTTCTGCACAAAGGAGCCATCAAGCTGGTGCCACTGCATCTGCAGTGGAAAGGATTCTACTCCCGCTATTTTACAGTCCCAAAGCGGGATGGAGGCACTGAACTCCTTTGTCACCTACCACTGCTTTTGCATGGTATCCTTACAGCAGACGCCCTAGTCTCAAACATCAAAGAGACACTGTCCCTCCTCAAAAAACCTGGGCCTGCAAGTCAATCGCAACTTCAACCGGTCCAGAAAATATAGTACATCGGTGCCCTACTGGATTCGAACACATGCATGGCTTATCTGCCACAGAACAGAGCAGCTGACATCATTCACCTAGCCACTGTCATCCGTACCCATCCTTCGGTCAGAGGCTACTCGGCCTTATGGCCGCAACTACGTCGGTCCTGGTCTTTGCCAAGTTGAAGATGTGTCCATTACAACTATGGTTTATTCGCCAATTCGACCCAAGGAGAAAAGCCCACACCACCATCTTGACCCCACCTCCCAATGTACGAGTCTCCTTACTTTGGTGGACTGTCCCTTCCAATCTATTCCAGGGAGCACCCTTCCATCCTCCATCACCCCAAATTACCCTGACCACAGACACCTCCCTGTCGAGCTGGGGTGCCCAGATGATGGGTATCTGTATCGGAGGCAAGTGGGACACTCAGAAACGATAGAGGCACATAAACTTCTTGGAACTGCTTGCAATACAGTTTGCTGTTGCCAGTTTTCTGCCTCTGATCAAGGGGAAATGTGTTACGGTCCTCATGGACAACACCACTGCCCTCAGTTATGTCAACAAACAAGAGGGCACTGTCTCCCTACATCTTTGCAACCTTGCCATCCAGTTGTGGAACATCTACATCACCCACGACATCTTCCTTGTCGCCACCCACATCCCAGGTCACATGAATGTGCAGGCAGACCAGCTAAGTCGAACAGGACTCAGTCTCCACGAGTGGGAGATAAATCCAACCTATCTTCCACTCTTCTACAGGTGGGGAGTTCCCCAAGTCGATGTCTTCGCCACCAGAGCGAACAAAATATGTCCTCTGTTCCACAGCCGAGGTGGCAGGGATCCACAGTCTCTGGGGGACGGTCTCCTCTATCCGTGGTCCAGGGAACTTCTCTACCTTTTCCTTCCGCTGGTCCGCAAAATCATCAGCGACAGAGCGGACTGCATCCTGATAACACCGCGGTGGCTGAGGCAACCATGGTTCTCAACCATCCTCGGTATGTCAGCAGGGGTCTACCACCAGTTTCCTCTGGCACAGGACCTCCTCTTCCTGTCCGGCTCCACTCCCCTGTACCACAATGTGCCATGGATGAAGTTGATGGCCTGGAGAATACCGTCAACAGCTTTTCTATCCATGTAGCAAACGTTTTGCTAAATGAAAAAACAACAACCCTACTACGCGAAAGTCATACCATTACAAATGGCGAAAATTCTGTTCCTCCTTGGGTGAGGGTGCCCCTCGAGCCACCTCCGCTGGTCTCGAGAAAGTTTTCCAATTCCTCCTGTCCCTCACTGACTTGAGACTTTCACATTCATTGTTAAGAGTTTATCCGACTGCAATTTCGGCCTACCATTTTCAAGTTGAGGGATGCACACTGTTCTCGCTTCTGTTTTCTAAATGTTTTTTGAAGGGACGGTTGCACCTCTACCCTCCCATCAAAACTCCTGTCGTTCCTTGGGACCTTACCCTGGTCCTTCGTCAGCTCACAAGGAAACCCTTTGAGCTGCTCGCAACTTGCGATCTAAAATTTCTCTTGTGGAAGACGGCTTTCTTGGTCGCTGTCACCTCAGCAAGGCGAGTTGGAGAAATACTGGCTTTCAGACACGCTTTGCCAGACGGCGTCTGCCTTGTACCTGACATCTCCTTCCTGCCAAAGGTAGTGTCAGAGTTCCACCTACAGGCGGAGGTCTTCCTCCTGGATTTTTTCCCTGCTCTGACATCCTCGGAGGACAGACTGTTACACACATTGGATGCAAAACGTGCATTTCTGTTCTACCTCAACAGAACCCGTCCAACGAGACGAGACTCCCAACTGTTCGTCTCTTACGCACCAGCAAGGCTGGGGACTCGCATCACAGCTCAGCGCCTCTCAAAGTGGATTGCAGGTCTCATCCGCCTCTGTTACCTGATTGCCAAACAGCCATTGCCTGGCCAAATCAGGGCCCATTCAACCTGAGCTGTTGCAGCTTCCACTGCCTTCCTGCAGGGAGTACCCCTTACGGACATTTGCAGAGCTGCTACATGGGCTACGCCTAACACATTCATAAGGTACTATGCCCTAGACGTCCGATAGATCTCTAATACCAACATTGGATGTCATATCTTATCCTCGGCTTCGCAGTAAGGGCCTGCCAGCACCTTCCTCCAGGTAGGACACTGCTCACTAATCTCCCATGGATGTGAAGCACAGAGACCATGTCAAAGATAAACAGGCTGCTTACCTGTAACTAGTGATCTTCGAGTGGTCATCTGTGCATTCACAACACCCGCCCTCCTTCCCTGCTGCTGTCAGCTTCTACATTTTTGAATAGGGGTTGATTTGCGGCGGTTTGAAGGAACTGGCGGGATGCCCACGCCCTCCCCTCTGGGCATGCGTGGTGGGGTTCCTGTGCATGCCCGAGGTCTGGGCGTGAAAATCCGTAAAAGAGCTTGCTACAACACCGATCGATCCAGCGCGTGCGCACTAAATCCCATGGGTGTGAATGCACAGATGACCACTCGAAGATCACTAGTTACAGGTAAGCAACCTGTTTTTTTGATCACCGCATGCTCACTCTGTGGTTGACCGTTCAGATTATTGCTGCTGTTGGGTGGCATCCTCTTTAAAAACTGTCATGCATGCACAGAAGTGTTCATTCGATGCACTACTCCATTGTGACAGCTCCGCAATCCCTCCGCCAAGTTTTGTGGTCTCTCTCAACCCTCTTTGCTTCACATCTTTTCATTAGAATATGTTGTGTGGGGGACACAAGCTTCATGCAGTTTTACATGAGAGTAGTCCCATTGACCTCAGTACATTTACTCTTGTGTCAATCATGGGATGCTCTCAAACAACAACTCTGAAGCAGAAACAGGAGAGAGGACGGTTTTTTTTTTTGGGGGGGGGGTTGCACTCAACTCTCCTGGGGGCTCTCGATCCAGAATGACTACTTGGCCTCTTGGACGTACAAGCGGTGATTGACAATGCCGGAGGTGATTATGCGCTTATGTGCATGTTGCTACCTGATCCAAAAAGGGGTGGTGGTGGATGTGGAAATGGACAGGAAGGTTCACACTTCCTAACCGGTTTGAGTTCGCAGCAGGGGGGAGTTCAGACGTCTGGAAATGTGGGGTAGAGCACTGACATCCATAAAGACTGGACTTTCCCTGGTGCCTAATAACTTTGATTCCAAGGCGGTTCAGAACAGGATGTCAGCGACTGGAGAATGGGAGGCAGATGTCGCTGTCTGATTGTGCACTTTAAATCTGGAAGGGAACAGCAGTGACATCGGATCAAACTGTTTGTCTGACTGCAGCCTAAGATGGACAAGAACACCCTAAAGTTGTGATGCTGGAGTTAGTGTAGTTGGGTGAGGTACTAACAGCGCAATCCAAAAAGGAATCACACCTTTCTAAGCCTATTGACTTCAATGGACTTAGAAGCATGTCAGTCTTCTTACGATGGCATTGTAAGTGGATTTTGTTGGAGGAAAGTTGCAGTTTCTGTCCAAACCAGGAGGGTGGCAGTTTTCTGGATGTTTTCACATGCAACAGTGACATCAGTCACTATTCAGATTTTGCTCATCTTTAAAATTGGGTTACAATATTCGCTGTAATGTAGGGTCAGAAATGAACACTTGCAACTTTCTAGATTCCTCTCCTTGAGCACTCACAAGTTAATCCGTAGTAATTGCATTACTGTACCTTTGTGCATCCAAAGAGACCTGGATTTAATTTAGATTAACCAAATTAAATACCCAAAGAAAGGAGGAAGTATAATTTAAATATTTGATTATGAATATTTTAATGAAGCCCTTTCTGCATATTCAGAAGAAACTGAATTAATGTAGAAAATGTGTCCCTGGTTTTTGGTTACTCGGTGCAAACATGTCTCATGAAAATTTCTTCACTGCCTGTGTATGGTTATGTCTAGTACATAGGGGTTACCAATCTCCAGGTGGTTGCTGGAGATCGCCTGGAATTACAGCTGATCTCAAAGCTACAGATACCAGTTTCCCTGAAGAAAATGGCTGCTTTGGAAGGTAGAATCTATGACATTATGGTGGTGGTCACATCACATGTGCAATATAAAGTGTGTGTGGGGGGAGCGAGGCTATTTGCTCTGTAGGAATTTGACCCATAGTTGCTCGATCACATAGTCCTTGGAAGCTGTGGCCAAGGTTATGGAAATAATTTTCTAAGAAAGTAATTTATGCAATAGTCAAATGTAGACTCGCTCACAACTTTAATGCTACTAGCTTTTTTTGCTCATGAGGTAGAAGTTTTGCTCACAACACTGGTGCTTAGAGGGAACATTGTCACAGAGCATGTCTTGCTATATGCTTTCATTTTTTTGTGTTGTATTTTAATTTTTAGTTTCTAAAAAGGTGTGCGTTTGTGGTAAATAGTGTTATAAAGTCACAATAGTAGATACCTACTTTTGGGGTTTCTGAAGCTTAAATGTAAAGCTTGCCATGCCATCAGTTACTCAAAGAATTTTTTTTCCATATAATTGTATTCTAAAATATTTGCCTATTCACATTATGTAGCACTGTTCTCTCAAGAGATGTAGCAGGCAGTAATGCTGATGGAGCAGGGCTCCAAACTGTGATACGAAAGATGTAATAGTAGGGCTACCAAGCCTGCACTGGAAGTGTTGGGCTGCTGGTATGACATCACTCCTGGGGGAAACCTGGAAATGACAACAGCTCTCTCTAGGAATCAGCAGAAACTCTATGGTTTTTGGATTAGCCCAAAAAATGATGTCACACTCACTGACTGTACCCCCCATTTGTCCCCGTCCCCCCAGTCCCTTGCTCTTTAGCGGCCACCACCTGGCAGTCCTACATAATAGAGGCACTGGGAATGTGGTTTTTAATTAAACTGGGAAATGTCAGAGATCCACTTGCTTTCCGGTTCCTGTCTCTAACACATACACTCATCCCCTAATATTAGGTAGGTAGTTTTATGTGGTCAGTAAGAAAGAAGCACTCTGTACTTGCATCATATTCTTTTCAGTTTTTTTGCAGTTTTAAAACTGAGAGTAGAACACATTTTTGTTTCAATTTTATTTAGATCAATATCATCAAAACATTTTAATGGTAGTGAAAGTAATGAAATTTAAAACTGCTTGGGAACTATGCCCTATCAGGTAGTCATGGTTCTGAAGTTTACGTTTGCCTGATTATTATGCCGTTTTCAATCCTTAGCCATAATTCTAGAATTTTGGGAAAATGAGTCAGTTTTTGGAAGTCAAAGACATTCTAGTGTGGGTTGAGGCATAAATTCCTTCACAAAGGCAAGTGGGAGCAAGATGTCTAGTAGTTAATGAACTGGGCATTCTTATCTTCCTCTGTTTCCTTGGGGCAGTTTCTCTTTTGCAAAGACAGGAAACTCCAATGGACCATAGATCTTTCTCAGATTATTTTCTGCTCACTGCTCTTCTTGTCACTGCTGACATGAACAGAGAGAGAAGGCAAACAAGAAAAAAAGGAAATGGCAGATGACAAGAAGTTATTAATCAGGCTCAGGCACATAAGAGTGAAATTAGTCAGCAAGGAGATAATGGGCTTAGAAAAAGAGTTTTGCTTGCAGCTTCCGCTTCCCTATTGCTGATGAGACATTCCAGTCCAAAACTGCTTGCAGGTTTTCTCATCTCCATAAGGAAAAGAGCTATATACTTTCTTTTAAAAAATTAAATTAGAATTTCAAAGAGAGGGCACAACAAATTTTGAATGAGAATATGGTCCCATATGTCCCCTGCAGTTAAGGGCCTGTTCTCATTCATTTTGATGGCCAATGCAAAAGGAATGTTTCCAGTGGATTGTGGCCCAAGTAAGAATAGAAACAGTTTGAAGTGAAAACAGCTTCATTAAAAATATTTTTAAACTCCTGTCTCAAAATTAATAAATTTTCTAACAGTGTAAAACAACGTACATAGAAGGCAATACTTGATAGAGTTAAACCAACACAGTGCCATTACCAATGTCAAAGAAAAAACAGAAACAATCTAAATCTGTTTGAACAGAAGTGTTAGAATATATGGACGTGGGGATGGGCATCAGCCACAGAGGATTTCCCGAAATACAGGGCTATATCACTGAAGCCACTTTGAGTCAAATTGGTATATAAAGAAAGGCTTCTGATGACAAACCTACAGTTGCTACTATGAGAATTTCTGTCATCCTGTTGGCGCTTTCACACATGCTAAATAATGCAGTTTCAATCCACTTCAGTGATCGTTTCCAAATGGATTTTTCCATTTCATATGGTAAAATCCAGTTGCCGCGTGCATTGAAAGTGGATTGTCTGGAAACAACAGAAATAGAGACCTTAGTCCAACATGAAGTGAATTGGTACTAGGGATGCCATGCTATTGTCTGGCACCCCTGCAAGGATTTGGAGGTTTGGGACAGGTACATCTGCAGCATGCCAGTGTGTGATGCCACTTTCAATGAAAAACTACAAGTGACAACATAACGTCAGGGGATGTGTCAAGTATTGACTCAACGCCATTGTAAGCAAGTGATTCAGCTTTATTATCAACAGGAACATCAGAATAACACACAACAACAACAGTGGAGCATAGCTTCCTTTTAAACTATCCCGGGCTGATGTAACCACACCCTAGAATAGTTAAGGACCAATAGCATTGTTACAATAATGTCCAATTAGGTTTGTTCCCTTCAGCACAGTTCTCTTGCATCTGATTGGTTACACTTAAGCATTAGCTAATAGGACTGTTCCAGCTTAGAATCCTGGCTAAGGTCTCAAGCTTAACATTACATTTCATACAGTGAATACATAACAGGATGACTCAAGGTTCATTTTTGGCAAATCCTAGAACATTGCTCCAGATACCATGAAGTCACTTCTGGTTTTTGCCAGAAGTGACATACTCCAACACAATGCCAGAGCGCCCACCCTCCCTGCCCCATTGGCCTTTGAGGACCTGGCAGGCAATGGAGAGGATGTCCAGGAGGTCCATTGTCGTAGTGGCTTCCCTAATTGGTACTATCCATTAGCCACTAAGCTGAACTTGAACTGAAGCCTGTCAAGCCTACTTTCTCACTAATGTTTAGCATCTTATGTAAGCATAATTGAAAGACAAGGAGCATATTTTAAAAAAAACCAAAATGCAATTAGTAGGTGTCTATCAATGTGTGCGTTTTATTTATATGGAAGCTAAATCTAGTACCTGTCTAAAAATAAAGGTAGTTTTAGGTTAGTAGCTATAATAATCTCCTTAAACACAAAGAGGGAGAGAGAAAGAGAGAGAGAGAGAGAGAGAGAGAGAGAGAGAGAGAGAGACTATTCACTTGCAGTCAAACTCTTTCCTTTAGGACAGTGACAAGAATTGAGACCATATTTTTACTTCTGAAACATAAATAATCTCACAACTAATTGGACAGAAGAGTCAGGACATACAGCATACAGGCAGTAAAAGCTTGTTGCAAACTCATGGTTACATCGTCAGTAGGCTTTGTGAACTAAATCTGAATTAATGATCTCTTATTAAGGTGCAAAAGTCTTTTAAGGTTTGCTTAAAAAAATTAAAGCACGCATACAGTCAGCACTAAAATATCCACTTTCTTTCTCTACAGATAGGAGAACTGAGCTTATTCCCCCCCCCCCCAAAAAAAAGACAAAAGGCAAAGTGAAATGCTGTGAGGGGGAGTCTTGGAACCATCCAGAAGAGAACTCAGGCAAATAAATGCTTCCCACGCTCAGTCTGTTGTATTCCGTCTTCTTACTCCATCAGAGAGAAGTAACTCAGGGGAGTTAATGAACTAAAGAAAGCTGTAAACAGAAGGGTTGGTGACAGTGTGAGAATCATTAAATTATCAAATAGGAAAGGATTATGTAAAATTTTATTTTAAACATAAAATAAACAGTGAAAAGTGTTAGTTTTTGAGGAGTATGACCTAATCAAAGATTTTTCTGTGCATTTAATATAAAAGGCCAGACTCCTACATGTCACCATTAATGCATCACAAAGAAGTTTCTTTTGCCTGCATAGTTCAGATTACATTAATATGAAAAATGGCAAACCATGCTAGTGATTATACTGTATTTTAATGCTGTTCAGAAGGTACTTTTTATTGAACCAGTTATTTTATTATTATTTACATTCTAATGATTTTGTATTTTATGTGGCACACCACGTTGTGCATTGTTAATAGAAAAGTTGTCAATTGAACAGGTAACAAAACAACAGCCTTTTGGAAGCAAACTGAAATGTACTTATTTCAGTCCGCGTGCGAGGCAAGGGCTCCACGTGGTCGTCAGAAGCTGTCGAGCTTCACTCCCAAAGACAATGGACTCTGTGGATCCTAGACTGCACCAGCCGAGAACCTATGGAACTCGTGGTCACTGTAAATAACCAATACACGGAGTGGGGTGTGTTTGGGGTGTGGGTTTCCTTGCACATATAAGCTGGTCTGCGAGCCGAGCAAGTTGTCTTGTTCTTAACAAATAAAAGTACGTAAGCTGAAAAGTCTTCGTACTTTTCACAAACTTTCTCTCCTTAAAACTGAAGCAGAAGAAGACTTTCTAGTTTAAACTAGGACTGATATCTAGGGTGCCAAACAGTGCCTGGAAAGGGATATGGAGGGACTCATGATGCTGGCTGAGGCATCACATCACCTTAATCTTTTTACCCAATGTGACATACATAGCTCTAGGAATCACTAGGAATGCTAAGGTAAAACCTTTGTCACTTCTGTGTTGGAAGTGATGTCCTGCTGTAGCTGTCATAATTTTAATTTTTCCCGCACCGCTGATCGTAGTGGCAGTGAGCAACAAGAGTAGGGGGCAGGGGATCCCCTGACATGACCAGGGTCCTGGGAGCCCTGCTGCTATTCTGTTTGGATGCCAAAAAAAACAAACAAACTGTGCTCAATGAAAAATAGTACAAATGCTTAACAATTATATAAAATATAGAGGACTCAGTCCAACACAATTCAAATACTGTGATCAGATTAAATATAGAGAGTCATGTTGTCCATCCAAAAGACACTGATATTTTAAGAAATCTGGGACCACACCCGATCTCTTACCAACTCATACACCAGCACTCCAGTAACATAGAACACAGTCTTCAGAATTTAAATAGTCCCACAAAGGGTTTAAGAATTCACTGGAGACTGGTGGATGAAATCATGTAGGTTCTTCTTTTCTGTCTGGAAGCATGATTACTTCTGAGTAATGAATAGAATCAGACTGCAAGCTATGCTTCCTTCTAAGTAATCATATGATAAAATTGTAAACTGTGTATCAGAGCCAGCTAAATGGCCGAGGTAGTGAAGTGGATACTTTTGAAGGGCCAAAGGTTCACCTTCACATCTCTGGTTGCAGTTTGGTGGAGTTGCAGGGAAATCTGTGGAGGCAGAGGTTCCCTTTAGGGACCACAAATTCCTTGTTATAAAATGTAAAAAAGTAAGCAAAAAGAACTGCTCTTAAAATACATTGTGGGGGTTTTTTTTGGTAATTTAATCTTGAATTTAATAGTGGACTGTTAATCCCCATTTCTTTCCCACTGAAATGGATTACTTTGTAGAAAAGAAGACTGAAAGGAGAATAATTCACTGATCTCTAGAGAGTCATCATCTGTCAAACAGGACCCCTGTGAGTTTCCATGCACACGTTATTCCCGAAGCAGGAAACCTGACAAGGCTGAAAGCTTACTGCATTGTCGTTGATAATGTGACTTTCAGGGTCTGTTCCATACTCCAGTTGTCCCTGTTTATCAAGGAGAGTCTAGCTCCTGTCTCTGGAAGATTGCTGTCTCTGTTTTGCCCTTGGGGAGGTTTTCTTAGTGTGTACATGCTACCATTCTTCAGTTTCCATTGCAGTCTGCCAAATGTCTATGCATGAGACCTCTGAGTGGGGGATGGAACATCTGAGTTATGGGCAAATCTTAACTTTAGACATGCATGCAAATATATGGCACAAATGCTGACTGATCATGCAGTATACATGATGTGATGATGTGAGAATAGGGATGTTACTGTTACAGAATAACATATCTATTTTTGTCTGTTAGATGAAAGAGCCAGCATGGTGTAGTGGTTAAGGTGTCCCCACTCTACCATGAAAACTTGCTGGGTGACCTTGGGCCAGTCATACACTCTCAACCTAATCTACCTCACAGGGTTGTTGTGATGATAAAACAGAAGAGAGATGAAAAATGTAAGCCACTTTGGGTCCCCATTGAAGAGAAAAATGGGTAAAACAAACAAAGAAATGTTGGATGGTACAAAACATCCTCTCATGATTTTCTCTGGCTGTCAGCAGAGTCCAAACAATTTGTTTTAAATCCAAATTCTATCCAAAGCAAACAAGGGAACATGTTAAAGTACATACGAATCTAACATTTAACCAAATTAGAGGCTTATATGTCATGCTTCTGACCTGTGATTCTCACTATTCCTCTACTGGAGAACCTTCCTACACAGGACAGCCCAAACATATTGACAACCCTTTACTTCTCCCTGCTCCATCCTCCACTGCAGAATGGCTTACCATTATCCAGATTGTTTTATAATTGGAAACTTGTAAAAAGAGCTTGATAAAATACAGGGAACTGTTAAGGAGCCTGGTATACTGAATGGGAAAGGTGCACCCTCCCATTACAGGTAATGGATAGTGCAGGTAATTAATACCTCATGAAAAGATGGTGTGAGGCAAAGCACCCTTGTTTTCTCTGAAGGGTTAATGTGAATACTAGTGGACCTACTCTGGCTCGCAGGTGTCCATAATTGGGTCTCTCTGTATATACTATCCTTATCTCCCTCAAGGCTGGAGTCAAGAATGGGATAATTAGTGTTTCTTGGGAAACTGTGGTCCCCTGGATGGGGGATGGGGGGGAGTGGTGTTGTAATCTTCTAGAGAGTTCCAGTGAGTGTGTGTTCTTATTGGATCTGGAACATCATCTCACACCAGATGGCTAGAGACTATAATTGAGCTATAGACCAGAGAGAAGCCATGCTAACTTTGTGATTTTACTGGACAGAGACCTAGATTATGCCAAGCTTGCATTGCAATGAGTAGTTACATAGAATATGTTTAAGCCTCTGCCTTGGACTCTGAGACTATGAGATTTGAAAACAAATCATCCAGTATCATAATGCCCCTGTATTTCTTCATTTTCAGTGTTGGTCCATTTTAGTCGTGTGTCATCATAATAGGAATATTGGGGATACCAGAACCTCCAAAAATCAATTAAATCTGAGCAACTGACCATTTTGCTATGGGTTTCTTACTCCTTCAGACAAAATTATTAATCAAAGCATGCCATTCTTTCAAATTAACAATAGGGATCTTTATCTGTAAATTTGCAAGTAAAATGTTTATTCTTGGCATTATGCTCATTTTAATCATGTTCATGCAACCTAAGATAGAGAGGTTTAAAGATGCCCAAAAAGACAAATACAAATAAAATAAAAAATGGAGAAACATTAAGTGATAGAGGGAGTCTCTCTCATTTTTTATCTTCATTTGATTTGTATTTGTTTGTGTTTTGTCTCCCCCCTCCCATTTTTTCTCTGTTGGATATGTGTATCTGTAGTGTGATTTAATAATAAAAGGGGGGGGGACACAATTCTATGCTGCCTTTCCCCATATCTATAAGAAGGGCCCAAGACAGCTTTGCATATTGATATACAATACTATAATATATACAATACTATAATATAACTGGAAATATGTGACAAGCAACAATGGTGTTACTAGAGAAGATCAGCAGTTCTAAAGTAGCATACCTCTACTGATGTGTAAAAGAACCAAAGTTCTCAACAATGCTGAACATTTTCAACAACCACAAATATTTGTTGTCCAATTTGCTACTTATATCAACTTGTAATTTGCAGAAATCATTATAAATCATTTGGACATTCATTGGCTATTGGCAGAATAAAAATTAATTTAACTTGCAGTGAAGATAATTTAAAATGGGGGTGTCAAACATGCGGCCCAGGGGCTGGATCAGACCCCTGGAGGGCTTCTATCAGGCCCTCGGTGGAACTGGCTGTCTTCTGCTTCTTCCAGTTCTGCTGCTGCTGCATCATCGTAGGTTTGCAGCTTACAGATACACACCTGAACAGCATACTCAAGATTGCAACTGAACAGGCATTTTGATGTAGTAATTCAGAGCAAGAGGCGTGAGTTGTCAGACACTGTTAAATAAACAAAATATTGCAAGAGTGCTGATGTTTTAAGCATGTTTTTATTTTAAGTAAAAAAACCTTTGTGTTTGTGTCCTTTATAAAGTTTATATCTCCGCTACCTGGCATTACATTTTATGACACACATGTCCTGGCCCAACAAGATCTCATTTATGTCAATTCCGGCCCTCATAACAAATGAGTTGACACCCGGATTTAAAACATACTTTGTTCTACTTTTAAAGCTCAGTGCCCTGCACATTTATAATCTTTTGCCTCATTAACTTCATTCATATTAAAATACCTCTCAATTTAAATGGTACAATAATTATAATACCTAGAAGCAAATGAGATATCGTTGCAATAATTAAATCCAAAATGAGATGCAGATAGTTTGAAACTGCTGATGCCTCAGCTAGTTAATAGCAAATACTGTTACTATTGGTTACACTAATTCTTTGTTCAGCTGAATTACAATATGGTATACTAATAACAGCCCAGATTCAGGTGCGTAGCCATGTTGGTCTGAAGCAACAGAAGAAAGTTTGGGTCCAGTGACACCTTCAAGACCAACAAAGTTTCATCCTGGGTATAAGCTTTTGTGTGCATATAAAGAAGTATGTATCTGAAGAAGTGTGCATGCACACGAAAACTTAAACTTTGTTGGTCTTAAAGGTGCCACTGGATTAAAACTTTATTTTAATAACAGCCTAGTGTAGGTTAGAGTAAAAATGTTTAAGGAGAATACAGATGGATAATTTGTGATTCCTGAAAAGGTTTTGTGACTAAACATGCAGAGGTTACGGCATCTTTCCCCCTTTTATAGCTGTGTTCTGCTTGGACTTTTATATGGAGAGAGGTTGAAAGAGCAGGCAAATACTGAGAATGTTATGCTTCTAACTTCTCTCTTGGTGGGTAGCAGTCTATCTCTAGTTGTTCCTCTCAATGACTAGAATTATACAAACATGAGAGGCCTAAAGGCAGAGGGAAGTTTTTACTGGGGTTGCCAACTGAGCACTGGTAACTAGTC
Organism: Gekko japonicus; assembly: GCF_001447785.1. Classification (NCBI taxonomy): domain Eukaryota; kingdom Metazoa; phylum Chordata; class Lepidosauria; order Squamata; family Gekkonidae; genus Gekko; species Gekko japonicus. The sequence continues at coordinate 1,246,561 of NW_015162483.1, read as the reverse complement.
GGAGCCTTTGGTGGGCAGGGAGTGATGTACAATGATGCACAATACTGTGATGTCACTTCTAGTTTGTACCCAAAAGTTATGTGATACTCTAGGATAGGTGTGTCAAACGCATTTATTATGAGGGCCGGATCTCAAAAGCGGAGAGAGATCTACACAGCTTCAAAGAAAAGCCTGCAATGGGCCATTCCAGCCAGACGGTGGGAGTGGTGTGCTGTGACCGAGAAAATGCTGACAAAATCAAGCGACGCCGACTAAAGAATGTTGCCTGGACACGTCTGATGCTTACAGCTGACCAAACACCCTGTCGACTGCGAAGTGTGTGTGATTAAAAATGATATATGTTGTCCTCCCTTACCTCCATCATGGTTCGTCCCATGTCTACACATGAGTAACTGTAAATCGCTCAGAGCCAGCCCCTCTGCAAGGATTGAGCGATCAATAAATTGAAAGATGATGATGATGATGATGATGATGATGATGATGATGATGATGATGATGATGATTATAAAATGTAATGCCAGGTAGCGGAAATATAGGCTGAGTTCAGACTGTCAGTTTGCCCAGATATAAGCGCGTGTGAGGAACGTTTCACAAGCAGATTAAAGGGGCCGTTCACACAGGCACATCTGTCCGGCGTTCCCCAACCGTACTCAACCCGTCTTGTAGCGCTTGCCTCCCGGATTTAAAAGATACCTGGTGAAAGTGGTAGCAAACCCTGGAGAACCCGTTTATCCCGTTTCATTCCGCTTCCCAGAAGTGTGACCGCTAACTGCTAAAAGCTGGGAACAGCCCACAATAATGTGCGCCAGCTGTTCACGCTGACTGACCACCTAGCCTCACTCTGGCACCAGGAAGGTGCAGGTGATTGCCTTGAAGAGGGGGTGGTGATGTGGCCGGATGTGCCTGTGGCCCACAGCGGCCGGATCCTACCCTATTTGTTGCTGCGCCTAGGCGCCTGCCACGAGGAAAATGCTGATTACAGCCACGACTCCGGGCCAACAGTGTGAACGCTCCCTTGCGCCTCCTCCCGATATGCTCCCGCATCAGTCCACGCAGTGTGACCAGGAAAACCCAGAACAGTTTGTTCCGGCTCTTTTTTGCAACGACTCCCTCCCGCTTCAAACTGCCAGTCTGAACTCAGTCATAGACACAAAGAAACACAATTAATTTTTTTAACTTAAAATAAAAACATGCTTAAAACGTCAGCACTCTTGCAATACTTTGTTTATTTAACAGTCTCTGATAACTGATACCTCTTGCTCTGAATTATTGCATCAAAATGTCTGTGCTGTAGCAATCTTGAGTATGTCGTTTAGGTGCATATCTGTAAGCTGCAAACCTACTTTTGTTTTATTTTCATTCATTACAGAAATCTCATGCTCAGTGTTCTGAGCCTAGGACTCAGGGGAAAACATGAAATGGCTGGGCATTGTGAGCTTTTGTACATAAATTCCTTTGTGTACTGGTCAACAACATGAGAAAGCATCCTGACACATACTGAGGGCTATGTGTTTGTCTACAAAACTGTAGTGTTTCCCAGAGAAATAACGACAACTCCTATGAGGCAGTGCAAGAATAGTGAGACAGCTAGGTATAGTGGTCAGTACAAGCCTACTATCTGGGAAGTCTCAGTTCAAAACCCCCAGTCTAGAAAGGAAATGTGCTGGGTGAACTTGGTCTGGACACACACACTCAGCCTAATCTACCTCACTGACTTGTTGTTATTCCTCATCTAAATAGTTCACATTGTTTTCCTACTGAGAAAGACTGGATCATGAAGGCATGAATACAGTTGTTGGGGGAGGCAAACCCAATTGCATCCAGGAGAGGCACAGCATAACGAGCCCAACAACAACAACACACACACAGCATAACGAACCCAACAAAATACACACATTGTAGCAAGGCACACAAAGGCTCATACCTTGAATAATACTTTGTTGGTCTTAAAGGTGCTTTGTATTTCTCCCATGCTATTGAGACAGCTGAGCGAAGGGGAGGAGCCGCAGCCAATGGAAGGGAAGAAAGGCTTTCCTTTGTCTCCTGTGGGATTGAGGGAGCCTAGCCAGAAAGCAAGCTCTGGCTTGTTTCCTCCCTCTCCCTGAAAGAAGGAGGGGGAGTAGCCTCAACCAATACAGAGAACAGAGGCTTGCCTATCTATCTCTCCTGCACAATTGAGAGAGTCTGGGAAAGTAAGCTGTGATTCGGCAGTAGTAGAACTGGAGAAGAAAGCAGGAGAAAGCCAGTTGCTCAAGGACCGGATAGGAGCCTTGTGGGGGCTGGCCCTGGCCCATGGGCTTCATGTTTGACACCCCTGCCCTTGGAATTTGGGTTTTTTTACCTTAGAGAATTTCAGTTCCTAAGGTGTCATGATGTCATTTTTGGGTACAAACTAGAGGTGACTTTACAACATCAGACTTCACTCCACCCCTTCCTTCTTCTCGAACAGAAAGGCCCAGAGAGGCCTGGAGCGTGCTCGCTGCCCGTCAGAGGATGGCAATTCTCTCTTTCAAAGGAGGCTTCCACTAACTGAAAATGAGAAGATTAGTCTTTGTGATGTTAGGTATTTTCTCCAAGTTGTGGATCGGAGTCACTAGGATCTTCCATGTAAAGTGATGAGATGGAGGAGACACTACACCGCCAACATAGTGGTGACAGAATACAAGTTCAGAACAGTCTTTTTGTGTGTGAATAGTGTGCACTTTACATGGAGTTGGCTTTCAATGAATTTGTGTTGCCCAGTAAAATCCCAAATAAGAACAGACTAATGTTCAGTCAAAAATTTTCTACCCTTTTTTCTTTTTCTGGTCAGAAGTTTCTTGAACCTAAGGTCTGAGGAAGGAAATCTTGAGTGAGTGCTTATACCCTCTCTCTGCTTACCTGAGTTAAAACAAACAACCCCCCAAACCCTGACCTGGCACTAGGGTAGGAAATTCCTGGATATTTGGGGGTGGAGCCTGTGGAGGGCAGAGTTTGGGAAGGGGAGGGACTTCAATCCCATAGAGTACATCCTGCAAAGCAACCATTTTCTCCAGGCAGACTGATCTCTGTCATCTGGAGATCATTTGTAATTCCAGGAGATCTGAAGTTCCTACCTGGAGGCTGGCAACCCTATCTGGCACAATACCCAGTTCATTGTGTTGAACTGTTTATTTCTTAATCCAGGGTCAGGCAGGGTCAGGGGTATCTCTGGTTAGATACATTTTCTCCCAGTCATAGCGAAGATGTCTGTGAATACACACATGCCTGAAACACCTTCACAGAGGATTTTGGAAGTCACACTTGACAAGACCTTTTGTTTCTTAGCAATTTATAAACCTTGGGTTAGCTCAAAAGGATAATGAGCTTCCCCATTCTCATTTCAGCTCCCTGCATTCACTCCAAAATTGCTCCAAGGGGTTGCAGGTCCTAAGTAACAGTGCATAGTGCAACATGGGGGCTTCAGAAGGAAAATGGACCTGGAAAAATTTCTGTTTGCATGAGTGGAAGCACATGTCACTCAGAGAAGAGAGACTTTTAGTCTAATCTATTGTATCTGAAGTTTAAATAACACATCCAATCTGAAAGAATCTTCTCTGAAAACAGTTGGTTTTAAAGTGTAGTTTTAAAAATAGCAGATTATAAGTGTTTCCCCAAAAAAAAAATACCCAGAACAGTAGCTCAATATAGTTACCAGCAGTTTCTCTCTGCACTGGAGGATGTTCAGTTTAGCCAAAGGTGACCCCTGTTAACATGACATTGCAAAGCAGAGATGAAAACAAGATCCAGCCAAAAGAGTTAACTATCCTCTCAGACTTGTGATTGGGTATGTGTATGCATACATGGTAATCCTCTACTCCATTTAATCCTCACAACTCCAGGTTAGGGTGTGTGCGAGAGAGAAAGCCAGTCCTTGGGATTGCAGCCAGAGAGGCGGAAAGAGGTAGGGAGAATTGCCCAAAATCACATGATAAGTTTGATGACAAGTGGGGATTAGAAACTGATTCTCTCCAGTCCTGCTCCAACACTTTTATATGAAAAACTTACATGGAAACTGCCTTATTCTGAATCAGACCATTAGTCCATCAAGGTCAGCAGGGCTATTTTTGGCCAGGAACGCACAGGAATGGAGTTCTGGCTGGCTTCAGAGTTGGCCACACCCACTACAGCCAAAACCTCTGCATGTGTAGCTACAGAGGGAAGGCCTGGAGAGTGACCCCCCCAGCGACTCTGAGGCAGGTGGGCCAGGGGGCCCCTAGAAGGGTCGGGCAAGCCCTCTAAATGCTTCTTTGTGCCTTCCCTGGCCTGTCCAAGGGCCAGCTTGCCCGGGCTCCCCGCAGCCGTGGGGCGCCCAGGCAAGCCAAGGGAAGGCATGGGGTGTGGCTTAATATGCTAATGAGCTGTACTGCCGGGGTGTGGCCTATAATGCTAATGAGTTCCTGCTGGGCTTTTTCTACAAAAAAAGCTCTGAAGATCAGTATTGTCTACTCTGACTGGGGTTGGCTCTCCAAAGTCTCAGGTAGAGGTCTTTCACATCACCTGCTATCTGATCCTTTCAACTGGAGATGGGATTGAACCTGGGACCTTCTACATTCCAAGCAGATGCTCTAGCACTGAGTCACAGCCCCTCCCCTAACCACTATACCACACTGGCTGTGCTACATCTCTCTACGGAATGTAACATTTTGTGCATCTGACTCTGGCTCACGAAACCTTTTGCACAATACGCTTAGTAATCTTTAAGTTTTCACTTTGTGTGTATGTGTGTTTGTAAAGTAAACATATATCATGCTGTTACTAACAGTGTGTTTTCAGGTATATTTATATTTTATACCGATGATAAGAGGAGACTCACAAGGACTTGCAGGCAGGGAAAATGCCATTTCCCCTGTCCTCACTGACACTAGTTCCCAGCTTGCCCTTCCTTCACAGCGGAATCTGGTTTACCTCTCATCCCCAGCTCATCTGACCTCCTTACCTTTTTCTCCTGCTGGCTGCTGTCAATTTTCACTTAGCATTTTGTTGCCATTCAAATGTCCGCTAGAACTCTAACTTGACATGGAGACCTCCTATTAATTTTTTAGGATTATACTTCAAAAGTATTTTTAAGTAAGATTTTTCTGCAAAGCGGGGGGTAACTGTGGTAACTGTGGCTGGCCCTGTGGCACATATTTCTGTATCTGCAGAGGCATTAGCCTCTGGCTACTATAGCAAACAATAAAGTGAATGGATAGGGATGAGCACAAACTGGTTGACAAACTAAAGTTAGTTACAAATTTTGGGCAGTTTGTGGTTCATGAAGAAATGTTCATGAACTGAAGAGCTGCCACAAACTTCCATGGATTTTGATGCAGTTTGTGGTGGTTCATGAAGAGCAGAAAGCAGGTGTTTAAATGGCTCTGAGACATTTAAAGACCTGCTTTCTGCTCTTCATTAAAAACATGTGCTCCCCACTGCTTAGCCATTTGGTTTAAATGGCTTGGAGCCATTTAAACCACTGCTTTCTGCTCCCCACAAAATGCAGCGGAGAACAAAAAGCTGGGGGTGAAATGCCTCCCAACAATTTCACCACCTGCTTTTTGCTTGCTAACAAAAGATTTGGCAATCAGAAAGCAGGGATTTAAATGGCTCACAAACTGATACAAACTGGTTTGGTTCGCAAACCAGCGTATCTGTTTGTTGTTTGGTTTGTGGTTGAACCATGAACCAAACTACAAAAATGTAGTTCATGCCTATCCCTAATCATGGAGGTCCTTTGCTGATATTGGGGCAAAATCCAGTCATCAGTTTCAGTTGGGAGAGAATTTAAATCAAAATGAACGGGATATAAAAATGCTGTTTCATGCTGGCAGTTTTCACTAGGTAAAAAGACTATTGCTTGAAAAGCATGCAATTTTCCTCAAAGCTGTACTTTCACAAAGCCAGAATTTATGAAATAAAAAAATCATTTCACAGCTATGGTTACAGTTGCATAGGTGTAGGTGGTTTTAGCCACGTGAAATACCATAGTTTATACTGTTGTAATAGGCAATCTAGAAGTGACACTTAGGAGAATACAATGTATGACGGGAATGCAAATGCACACTGAGACATCATGCTGAACTTGGATTGAGGCTAGAATGCAGGTAGGTGCCCCTTTTTGTCATTTGACATTGTGGCTTTACACAAGTATAAATCTTGAGAGATGATTCCTTTTTTAACCTCATTTTGAAAAGTTTTTGGAACAACAATCGGTAAGAGTAGTTTGTGTAAGGGAAGATTGGTTAGATTAGAATAGGTTAGCCACAGAAGGACCGCCAATTGTGTGAATTGTTGTACAGTACTTATATCAGTATCCATCCATCAATAGCCATAATCTGGTCTGAGGCCTTGCGGAGACCATCAAGAAATGGCGACGATGGGACAGGGTATACCAGGGCTCCCGGGGAGGGGAAAGTATAGCGGTGGGACCAGGCAAAATATGAAGGGAAAGGGATGGAAAAATAGAGAAGCTCGGCCCCCTTTCAGCCTGCGTCCCATCCCAAAGGTGGCACTCAGTGGGGCTAGGATTAAAGACCCCTCTCCGACACTGGTGCTGTGCAATGCCAGGTCCAGAAATAATAAGACCACAGTCCTTCGGGACTTTTTGCTGGAGCAAAATGCGGACCTGGTATGCATGACGGAGACCTGGGTACGAGATGGGGAGACCATAGCACTCTCCCAATTGGCTCCACCTGGGTTCTCCGTCCTCCACCAGTCATGGACTAAGGGGCAGGGGGGAGTGGCTCTGTTCATTCAGGAGGCTTACTCCTTCAGGGCACTCCCGCTGTTGAGGCTCACAGGCATAGAGTGTGCTGGCTTTGTGTGGGAAGCCAGGGAGAGTTTGGCTATCTAGTTAGTGTACCGACCGCTCAACACACCGGCTGATGGCCTGTCATCCCTGGTCGAGGCCGGGTCAGGCTGGATGTTGGCACACTCTAGACTGATAGTCCTGGGTGACTTCAATGTCCATGCTGATGGTGTGACCTCTTCACAGGTGGTGGACCTGGTGTCGTCCATGGTGGCACTAGGACTTTCCCAATATGTAATGGCCCCCACTCACAGAGTTGGTCACACGCTTGATCTGATCTTTGCAGCAGGGGTTACAATCAATGAGACCGACCTTGCTTCAGGAGGAGGAGCCTAGTCCCAAGAGGAAGGACTGTCCCACTCCTGGACCACCGAGAAAGGAAGCTTCATGATAAATGAAGACAAATCTTCCATTCAGAGTAAATGAAATTTACAAAAATATAAACATGCCTTTAACCATTCAAAAATATCATTGATCTAATGCAGCTATTCCACTTCTGTATCCTCAGTATGTATACCCGCCCATGCCCCTCATCTGCGGATAGCTAAATCACAGATTGAGGCCACATGGAGGCTAAAGACATTTTTTTCTGCACAATTGGGGAACTCCCCAAATGTGCAGAAAATTCTTAAATAAAAAAAAATACGTAGGGGGAGTTAAATCAGGAAACTGCTCTAGCTGGCTGCTGCAGTGGAGGAGAATACTGGCCACTGCTCTGGGCCCAGCAGTGGCAGACAGCAACAACCACTGCAGGTCTGGCATTGTGAGATGCCAACACCAGCAGCCACTGTGGGTCCATCATTGAGAGATTATTGATTGATTGATTGATTCAATTTATACCCCGCCCTCCCAACGAAGGCAGGCTCAGAGATGCACATGCCAGTAGCTGCTGCAGGCTCAGCATAGAGAGATGTAGCTGCTGGCAGCTGCTCTAGATCTAAGTGACCTGCTGGCCTGAGGGTGGCGGGGGTGGGTGCCAGCTGCCAGGCTTAGTGTTGTGTGGTGGGGCCTGGAGCCTCACCG
>NW_015162483.1:1214079-1238688 GCF_001447785.1 Gekko japonicus | reverse complement strand
AGGCCCTCTCTTGTCTATATACTTTTAGCCCCCTGCGGTCCCCATCTGCAGATAACTAAAGCCACAGATTGGGGCCACACAGAAGCTACACAGATCTTTCAGCAAACTTAGGGCACTCTGCATGTTTGCAGAAAAATCTGAATTAAAAAAAACACACAAACAAACTATACATGGGAGTTTAAATCCCTCCCAAAGTAAAACAGCACTCTCTCTTTCCTACCTTAAGCTGGGTAGTTGGTGGCTGTGGTGAATCCCAGTGGCCACACTGGCCTGGTGTCAGCTGTGGTGGAGCCTGGGACCTGCAGCAGCTGCCTTGGAGCTTGGGAACGGCAGTGGGTCTGGCAGCAGTGAAGAAGAAGCCTCCTGACTCTCACATGGTTGGGGGAAGCCCCCCCACTTTCTCACTGGGCCTGCTGTAGCTCCTGGCCTTGTCTGCAGCTTCAAAGAGCCTGCAGTGACTCTCGGGCTGTTTCACTGCTGCCACCAGGCCCACTGCTGCTTCACCATTGCTGGGCCAGCTGTGTCAGGCATCAGTCAAGCATCTTGAGAGCCGCACCGGGCTGCTGACGGTTGCAGAAGAGCCCATGAGCTGCAGCAGGCTCTCTGAGGCTGTAGGAGAGCCTAGGAACCACAGTGATGACATGGAGTTGAATAAAAGAATTGTTCATTCCAACTCAGTTCAGTTTTTTTTAATTTTATGAATTTTCAATGTAGGTCACAAAGTCTTCTCCCTTATTCATTATCACACATGGCTGATATTCTAGGTTTGAGCCAACAGAAATGATAAGCTTTTAAAAAGTTGTTCAGCTTTAAATAGGCTAAAGAATTAAATTCGATCATTTGTTGAGAACTGGCTGCTGGTCCGAATACAGGTCAGTTGCAGGTTAGTTCCATAATAACTGCCACATAAAAGGAAGTACCATCTTTTTAATGATCATGCAGAATCTCATCTGGCTTTTCTGAATCTGTTTTTATATTATTTTTCATATAGATGTGTTTTTTTTAAATGCATCTCCTACAGTAAGGTTCTCCAAGTGTGTTTGTTCAGTTAAAAGTGAGCCATATGACTACTCCTTATCCATACCTTTGCAGCAGAAATAATTTCACTGGCTTTTTATGGGGTGTGTGTGGAGAAGACTTATGTCATTAATAATCCTTTGTATAATGAAACATAGTTCAATGAGTGCAACTGATAAAATTCAAAGACTAGTATTAGAAACATTGATAAATCCCCTAAAACTGTAAGAGAAAAGTCTAATGCATGAAGAAATCCATGCATGGGGAAGCCAGCCACTTAGGACAGTAGATTTTGCAGCTCTATTGGCATAATTCTATTGAAATGAGTGTGGACTGTAGCCAAAGACAGTGTATTAGATCCTAAGGACTGCAAGCTGTGACTTGGGGCTGTGGCTCAGTGCAAGAACCTCTGCTTTGCTCGCAGAAGGTCCTGGGTGCAGGCCTTGGCATCTCCATCTAAAGAGGGGCCAACTTTTCTTTTCTTTTTTTTAAAATATATTTTATTAAATTTTAAATTTAGTGTACAGGAAGATGAAGGAAAACCAATAACAGTAACAACAAGGAGTGACACCTTAGCTTATACATTACTAATGGTGCATAATAATAACCTTTTTAGTACAGTATAATAATGGTGTTAACATAACATTGAGTCAACTTTGAACAGAGACCATTTCTCACAAATTATCCTTTCTGCATCCATTTTTTCGAGGAAAGGAAGCCATTTGTCTAGCCGGTCTAATAATGTAGATTCAAGTGATGGTTTGTTGGTAAATACTGCAAATTTCTCTAAAGTAAAATAGTCCCATACTTTCTCATACCATTGGGTTAACGATGGGGGATGTTTATTTTTCCATTGCTGCGCAATTACTGCTTTGGCAGCCGTTAAGAGAACTATAACTAAATCTCTGCTTTTTGGGGGTAATTGTTCAAGTTCAAGAAGGGCCAACTTAAATACTTTAATAATTTAATGCAAAATAAATGTTGTATAAGTTTCATGGAAAACCATATATCTTGATTGCAATATAGGTGGAATGTTAGGCTTTGTTGTCTAGTGTCTTTGTGGCTGTCTGTACTGATCAGCATGTTGAGCCCTTTACTTTAAATGTATGAGTTTGGTTTATTGTTTTCTCTGCTTTGGTAGTTAAACTGTGAGCTGGAGTCTTTCCAGTCTTTGTTCTGTTCTCATTGTTTTGATTTTTTGGACATAAACCTTATGATGTTGTCATCTAATCTTTTTGTTGTCCTAATCTGTACAATGGGATCCTGATGGGGAAAAATGGCAATTTATAGCACTGGTTATTCAGTTATCAAAACTATACTACTGGCATTTGCTGTTTTACTTTTAACTGTTAACCCCAAAATATTACATTATTTCAGGTATTAAAAAATAGTGTGTGCAGTGTATGTGTGTACTGTGGTAAACAAAGAAATTTGCTTTAGTTATGAGAGACGAATTTCACAAAAGGGTTTGCTTGGTTCTTTTATTTCATTAACTTTATTTATAGCCCACCTTTCTTAAGAACATAAGAGAAACAATGTTGGATCAAGCCCATGCACCATCCAGTCCAACACTCTGTCATGGCAGTCCTACTGATACGAGAATCCAAGGCTATGAAGAGCTTTGTAGGTGATAACCAGTACCTTGAATTGAACCCAGTAACTCATTGGTAGCACTGCAGGCCGTGGCTGATTGGCTGAAGTAGAGTTAACTGAAATGAAATCCATATAAGATGGAGATCCTGTGCCTCAGCCACGGGGGAATGGAACCAAGGATCCAGCTCCCCACCCTTGATGGGACACTGTTAGCACCAGCATCAACATTGAAGAGTCTGAGTGTGACCATGGATGCCTCACTTTCAGTAGAGGCCCAAGTCATGACTGTTGCCAGATCAGCCTTTTACCATTTTTGGCCCCCTATCTCCCCCCCTATGACTTAGCCACAGTGATCCATGCACTGGTCACTTCCAGGCTGGACTACTGTAACTCGCTCTATACAGGGCTACCCTTGAGACTTATCTGAAAACTCCAGCTGGTTCAAAGTGCAGCTGCACTTGTCCTTACTGGGACCTCAGGACAAGCACATATACAACCTGTGCTCTGCCAGCTGCATTGGCTTCCAGTTGAGTACTGGATCAAGTTCAAGGTTCTGATATTAACCTTCAAAGCCCTGTGCAGACTGGGACCATCATATCTGCAGGACTGTCTCTCCTGCTATGTCCCCCGCAGACCTCTGTGTTCTTTGGATCAACATCTACTGGTAATCCCCAGCCCAAGGGTTGTCCACTTAGTCTCAACCAGAGCCAGAGCCTTTTTGGCTCTGAACTGGTGGAACAGTCTCCCAATTGAGATCAGGGCCCTGTGGGAATTGCAACCATTCCACATGCCTGTAAAACAGACCTGTTCTGCTAGGCCATTGGTTGAGGCAGCAGACACCATATTAAATCGTCCCCCCTGCCCTACCCACATATTCTATTTACCTGTGCCACTAACAGGTATTTTTTATGTATTGAGAATTTTTGCCACTTGCTAAAAATCAGTATATATGAGCACACATACAAGGGTCAAAACTTTCAGACAGCATTTTATCTATATTATGACAATCTCATGATTTATGTATGGGTTTAAATTTTGATATTTTATTATATAATATAGTATCTTTTATTTTTATATTATGTAATATCTTTTATTATATTATGTTTTAATCTTTTAAACTGTTATATTTATGTGTGTTAGCTGCCTAGAGCCCAATTGTGGGGTAGGGTGGGGTACAAATAAAACAAACAAACATATATAAATGGAGTGATGGCAGGATGGGGATAATATGCATACTTTGCCTATCTCCTAATAGTAACTGAGCTACAATATTCAGAAGTTTCTGAGTTGATTTTAAGGGCAGACCCATGTAGAGTATCTTACACTAGTTTAGTGTTGAGAGCACCATGACATGGATCCACGTGGCTAGTCAAGGTAGAGAACCATCTTCTGGGCTAAATTGATGGAAGCTGCATTAATGTGCTTCTTCAGCAATAAAGGTGGATCTAGTATAACCCCTAGACTCTTATCCAAGTCATCGGGGGTTAACTGAATCCCATCAAATATGGTAAGCACAACGTCCTTTAAGACCTCAGCCTTCCCTACCAGCATTACCTCCATTTTGTTGGGACTGAGTTTCAGCTTGTTCATTCTTAGCCATTTAACCTCAGCATTGAGGCAGTGTGTAGCCCAGAGGTACTGCCTTACTCATGGGTAGCTCTAAATAACAGGGTACTCCACTTCTAACATGAATCAGAGACCCACCAACTCCAGGAAGGCACTCCTGTCCTAAAACACAGAGCAAGCCAAAGCTCTGGAAAAGGGTCTCCATTTTCAGGTGGCAACAATGCAGCCCTCAGGGCAAATTTCCAACCTCCCCTCCACCAAGCAGAGGTATGCTTATGGAATAACAATAGGTTCCACCAGGTAAAGTATCTACATTTATAAAGGCTATTCAGAGGCCACCTGACGAATAGCCCTCCTGTCTCCAGAACTTCACCTAGCCCTTTTGTGTGCACCTATGTGTATGTGAGAATCTTTGTCTCCCTAACTGTCTTTTCTGCTCCATCCCTCAGGATACCAAGATAAACCAATCATACATTCATATGTTTAGTGATCCTGACGCTGATCAGGGACCCATCTCCCACCTTTAGTCTAAACCTGGGAATCTATTCAACCTGCTCTGGCAGGATCATCAGTGGTCATCAAACCCATTCAGCTAGCTCCAGTACAGCCATCCAGCGCCTGGCTAATGCCATCAACGCTATTGTGAATCCAGACTCTGTCCCTCTGAAACCTCATTGGTCATGCCTAGGTCTTCCCCCTCCTGATGCCGCACCTCCTGGGCCCCATGATTTGTCCAGGTAATCTTTTGTCTTCACCTGAGACAAGTCCCTCAAGACCTCCTACTGGTCTGCATTGTATTCCAGGGTCTATATCCATCCACGCACATTGCCTTCAAGGTGTGCACTTAGGACGGCACCTATATTTTGAGTACACTCCCAGAGTCTCTTCTTTGGGTTCTCCCATAACGCATAATGCTGGTCATTAGCGCTATTCTCTTCAGGGACCTCTGCATGTCTGGACAGGTAGTATTACCCTGTAATTGACCCCTCTATTTGCTATCAATCACCTCTGCTTTCTTATTTCTGTATTGTCTCCTCTTTTTGAATACTTAGTGTACTTATAATTAGGGAAACTTTTCAATAAAAACTATTTAATTTACTCTTCAAATCTGGAGTCTTCCTTCTTGGTATAAACCGGTGTGTGATCTCTGATACCTCTCTGGCCTCCCCTGCTAATTTCCTCAACATCGAGGCAGGCCATTGGTGGTAACAAGTGTTTCAAGACCTTTACTGCAACACTAGGCAGTTTGGATAAAGAAACACAAATCTGGGTGTCATCACCATATTGATTACAGCCAACTCCAAAACTTTGAATTATTTCCCCTAAAGGCTTTATACAGAGATTGAATAGGGGATGGGACCATACCCTCTGGAACTTCACAGGACAGATCCCACACTGCTGACAACTCTTCTCAACAGCAGCTACTTGAGGTGGGTCCATGACAAACTATTTAAACAAATCCCAAGCACATCCCTGGATGCTTACTTCTGCCTCTAGACATCTCAACAAGATGGTATGATCCACTGAGTCAAAGGCTGCTGATAAATCCAGGAGGAGCAACAAAGAGTTATGTCCCTTGTCTGTATTCAAACAACTGAAGTCACTGGACTGAAAAGGGACTGGAACAGATAAGTCATTCTGGAAGTTGGTCCACATTCTCTCTCTTAATCACCTTGCCCAGAAAGGGCTGATTAGAGACCAGGCAATGACTGGCCACATTATTTTTCTGTAGCATGGTTCTTTTAAAGAAATGGACAAATAGTTACCTCTTTGAGTAACTGAGGAAAGGTGCCTTGATTTGGCAATTGATTTATGAAACACATCAAGGACTCATTAATATAGTTCTTACATGATTTCAGCAACTAGGATGGACAAGGATCCAGAGCACAAGTATGGCTTTCACAAATCCCTAAAACCTACCAGTATTCATCATGGTACCTGGATCAAAAGGATTAATAAACAGACCAGATGATGTACTAGACATTTCTTCTGTCTGGACTGTATTACAACCAGCACCCTAACTGGAATGTATTTGAGAGATTTTATTGGGGGGGGGACTTTGCAAAAGTGTCACAACTAGTCACTTGTTTGGAGGGTTCATGATCTAGACATTCCTGCATGTGACCAACTTATGCTGGTTCAGTGCCATTAAGTCAATAAAAGCAGATATAGCTTAGATTTAATTTGACAGTATGAGCCATTTCTTAGGCAAGCTATCATTTTTTTTCAGGCTGCATTCTGAAATACAAGGTAGTGATAGAAGTCTACCTAAGAGGGCTGTTGTAAGCAGTAGGGAAATACAATATGTAAATATTTTAAATATGATATGAATGCTATTATGATTATTCATTAGCGGCCCATTGAATCCACAACACAGTTACTCCTACTTTGTTAGTCTTAAAATAAATATACCTGATATATGACTGGTATAATTTATATCAATGAGATTTAAATCAATTTTAGTATATAACTTTGACTGTAATTAGGTTATGGACCAGAATGCAAATAATCTGTTCTTTGAATTGTGTGAAGACTGCAGAATTAGGTCTAAAACCTGAACACTGCAAGGAATGTGTATGTGTATATAACTGAATATGATATGAATAAAATTAATAACACACTGAAGAGTAGGTCATGAATAATTCCATTTCCCCTAAATATAAAGTTGCTAACAAAGGAAGTAGTTTCTCCTTGGCTGAAGGAATATCAGTTAACTAGGCAAGAATTTTAAAAGAGTTTTGTTCTGCTTGGCTGACACTTCTGTTAAGTTCAGAATATCAACTCAACTCATAAAATTATTCTGAAATCTCTGGAATTATGGGAGGCTGTTGTGATGTGAGAACTTGGTACACCAGTAGTTTTGATAGTGCAGTTCTGCTGTGACTCCATGCATGATAAATAATGTCTTCTTACCTTGTCATTGTTAATATAGTAGTATGCTGTCATGAAATTTTTGTAACCATGGCAGCAGCTTGGCTTTTTATTTCATTGGACTATGTTACCAAAAAGCTGTTCATTATCTCTAAAAAGATCAGTATGTAAGATAAATATATAAAATGCACATAAAATTTATTTCTCTGTTGATACACGTGAGGAATTATACAGTGTTTTTCTTTCCAACAATGGAAATATATTTTCTTTCCCCTTACCTCATATCAATTAATATGCAGATGAGCTCTGTGTGAGCTATCAGTAGATCAAGCCGTAAGTGATGTATGAAATATTCTCATTATATCCTTGAGAGAAAATTGCAGAAAAAAATAGATTTCAACAATGAGATTACTTCATATATAGTTTATAAAAACATTTTAAAACTGGAGACATTTATGTGTCAAGGCTGTTAAAAGCAGGTAGGGAAGTCAGGAGTAACCTACAAAAGGTATTATATATTTAAGAAAGGTGTTAATTATATGTAGATAAAAGCTTCTGATCATAAAAAGAACTTGGGTCAGTGTGGGGAGGGCAGAATTCGGTACACCTTTTCCCTTCCTCCTCTTTTTCACTAAACAGGAGATCTGAGATGTCCATGAGTACTATCATTCCACAGGTACACATACGTAGATCCTCATGTACAGAAGCCTACACAAGCCATTTTTGTATTAGGACCTTGTAGGCCAAGGTATTTGAGTAAACTGCAGCCAATTAAAACAACAACTAAACCCTTTATTAATCTTCAGACTTGTTTCTAGAACAGCTGAATGATTGCTCTGTGTTCTTATCAATATTGGGGAATATAATGTATTTAAGATAGCAATAGGCAATAAGGGAGCAAACACATGTGTATACAGGGGTCCCGCTTCTCCCAGGAAGCACCAGAAATAGACACGCAGGCTGGGTTACTGAAATAAGGATTTCTTTACTAATATTCTCAAGCACACAAACAATAATTAAACATCCATGCACACAATACAGACTTAAGGAAGCAGAGGTGATTGATAGCTAATGGAGGGGTGATATTACCTGTCCAGATGTGCAGAGGTCCATGAAGAAGGGTTGTGACCCAAAACCCAGAGGGTTCCAGGGGTGGCTTGCCAGGTGGCATCATGGCAGAAAAACACACGGTCTGAGGCCATGTGTTCGCTGGGATATACCCATTGAAAGACAATGCAGACCAATGGGCGGCCCTGTGGGCTGGTCTCAGGTGAGAACAATAGCTTACCTGGACCAATGATGAGTCCCAGGGGTGTGTGGCATCAGGATGGGCAAGGCCTAGACGTGACCAATGACCAATGAGCAGGGTCTGGATTTAACAATAGAAGCCAGGTGTTGGATGACTGTACTGGGGGTGTCCATTGTGGAACAATAGAGTGGTCTGGTGTTTCCCCTAGTGCCAGACAAAAGGAGTGATGTTCCTTAATGTGTGGCAGGGTGAACGTGAATGGCTGACCATTCACTAGACATGAAGAGTTAATGTTTTCTTTGGCCTGAGCCAAGATGTGGTTCTCCTAGCCTCCAAGCAAAAAGCCACTGTTTAAACCAAGCCTGGCTTCATAGGGCACTGCTTGTGGAGGTTCAGAGGTTGTTTTGGGGTGTCTCTCTCTCGGGAAAGACCACCCCAGGTTCTGTGCTGAGAATGCTGGCAACACGTCGCGCTGGTCAGACCTACCTCGTTGCGTCTCTCTGCTGAGCTGCTTCTTAGGCCCCTTCTCCTCTTTGTCTCCTCGTCGTTTTTTCAGTTTTTTTGTCTTTGTTTCTTGTATTCGTCTCTACAAAGAAGAAGAAGAAGAACAAACTTTTATACCTTCCTGTGAATTGTGCCGTCGGTCGGTTTCCTCCCCCCCTTCCTTCCCCTTGGCCCTTGCTGGTGCATGGAAGGGAAGACTCGCTTCAAGCACTGCAGAAATTGTGAGGGGAAAATCCGCATCACCAATGGACACTCCCTGTGTCTTTTCTGTATGGGCGAAACCCACTAACCGGATTCTTGTTCCCACTGCAGTAACTTTACAAAACAGGCTTGAAAGAACTGAGCTGCGAGACTGAAGAGCCACCTTTTAAAGGCTTCCTTATGCCCAGTGATGTCACAGTCCTCCAGTTCCAGAGCCTTGCCGCCTCCCCCAACTCCAAGGGGAGATTTGGCTAATTCGGCAGCATCTTCGGCCTCGGGGATTCTGAAGCATAAGCCCAACAAACAGTCCAAGGGACTCTTGGCCTCGTCTCCTGATGCACTGAAACCGAAGAAGTCGCACAAATCTAAGGACCGGTTGGTACCGACACCCGCCACAGCTTCGAAGTTGATTTGGGTCCCTGTGCAACCATCGGACTCTATGCCTGTAGACACGCAGACCACTACTGCGGCCACGCTGTCATCGACTCCGTCCACCCTAGCAGCCCCTCTTACTCAGGTGGTGAACGTTCCATCTCGATCCCCATCTGTGTGCAGCTATCTGTCATCAGACTTCCTCAAAGTCAAGACGACTCATCGGGACATGCTCTTACAGCCTGTGGAGATGCTGAGAATGTCTCCATTACATCGATTCCGTCAGAGTCTATCCCAATCTGTAACCGGGCACTGCTTCCATTATGCTCCAGCTTCCTACGTGGTTCCTTATGAAGGATACTCCCATTATTCTTCGGAGTCACGATCCCCTTCCCTGAGAGAACATCGTCCTCAGTCCCTTTGAGAACACTATAGATCTCCATCCCGTGCTTCATACCAAGATGGAGACCGCTACAAACGTTCCTACTCACCATACCCTTTGGAAGACGTTTTCGTTCACCTTCCTTGGGACCAAAGGCCTTTAATCTTTGGTTCATCTGATGTTCCCATTGTCATCAAACCTCTGTCGACTCCCCCTACAGCCATGGTCTCTGTCCCTCCAGGAGCTCTAGTCGACACCCCGACTAATCCTCCTGTTTTGGCGGTGACTGCACCAACTGATACTCTTGGTCTTCGGTCTTCAGCCTCGGAACTGACAGACGTCGGGTCTGAAGGATTGGATTCGGAAATGTATTTCTTGCTCCGCACCTCTCCTTAATTTGACATAGTCAAACCCGGGTCTCTCTCCCCCTCGGAGGGATCCAAAGCCTATCTCGAACTGGTCAATCATATGGCCTCTGCATTGAACATTCAACTCACCTGTGATGCTCCTACAGTCATGGACTTGGTTGACAAGCTGGTGCAGTCAGATCTCCCACCAGCCTCCTTGCTTCCAATGCTCCCGGTCCACCTCAATGGCCTGCGACAGGCATGGGACACACCTGCATCCATTCCATCGACATCAAAGTGACTTGATTCACTGTACCGTGTCCAGCCTTCAGATGCTAAATTCTTGTTCTCACATTCGGCCCCGAACTTGGTGACAGTACACTCCACGTCCAAATCCAAGCAAGCGAGGTACCCGGCTCCACCGGTCCGGGAGGGATGCAATCTGGACACTCTTGGACAGAAAATGTACTCCGTTACCACTGCAACTGCCAAAATTCACAACTACCTAGCTTATTTCTCCACTTATTCTTTCCACCTGTCGCACCAATTGTCTACGCTGATTACGGAGCTACCTGAGGCATCTCAGAAGACTGCCACTGCCTCCCCTCTCCTTCTCCGGCCGTATTATCAGGGGCAGTAAGTAGAAACATTAAATTCCTTTACCTTTGTCTCCTTCCAGCTATGTTGGCTGAGCTCCAGTAGTTTCTGCTGGTGCTGTTATCATCTGGCACCCCCCATTTCAGGTCCACTATTAGCTCCAAGCAAAAGAGATAGCTGAGGCAATTAAGGTGAATGTTTACTGCTACCCACAGCTGACCAAGGCTGTCTAAATTAAATCCAATGGCAGGCAAAGAGTTACAGCCAAAGCAGAAAGCAACAAAAAAAGTCCAGGGGAATGTTTAGCAGAGTAAAACAATAGTTAAAATGCGGAGCTCAGCGTCTGCATCGGTCGCCATCTTGAAGCCCCACCCCCTTGTACTATATAAACAAACAAGGCAGGACGATATCCAAGAAGCTTTGCAGGAAGGCCATGAACCTGTGGCATTGGTGCAAGATGCAAGACATACACCTTACCGCAATGCATCTGCCAGGCATACAGAACTCTCAAGTGGACTGTCTAAGCCGGATGCAGCTAGTAGAACAGGAGTGGTCCCTGAATCTTCTTTACATGCAACTGAATTTTTGTGAGTTTGAGTATCCCAAAATCGACGCCTTCGTGACACAGGACAATACGGAGTGTCGGATATTCTACAACTGGGGTCCCCCGTCAAAATTTTCGAAGGGAGATGCATTCCTCCACCAATGGAGGGGACATCTTTTCTACATGTTTCCTCCATTTCCACTTATCACCAGGACAATCCAAAAGATTGTTCAGGATCGTTCAGATTGCATTCTGATAACCCCATGGCGGCCACGACAACATTGGTTTGCAAGTCTTCTGAAATTGTCCCTTGCAACCTACTGACATCTCCCTCTGGCACCAGACCTGCTCTCTCAACATCAGGGCTGGATCCTCCACCACAATCCTGGGTTTCTCAAGCTGACCACTTGGAGAATACTGCCCTGACCTTCCCTCCTGAGGTGCAGCATATTCTCCTAAATGCGAGGAACCCGGCCACTCGTCGCTCCTACCAGGCAAAGTGGAAGCATTTTGTTTCCTATGCTTCTAGTAAGGGAGAAGACCCAAATATGGGACCCTTACCTACGATTCTCGCCTATCTTGTTTCTCTTCACCAGTACGGTCTGGGCTACTCCTCGCTAAAAGTCCACCACCATCTCTGCCTTTCACCACCCCATTGAGTGAAAGACTGTGTTTTGTTTATTTATTTATTTGTTGCATTTATATCCCGCCCTCCCCGCGAATAGTCTCAGGGCGGCTTACATTGGTCAGTACAATGTACCAAGTCCACATAAAACATTTAAAACATTTTAAAAACAATCATACAATTACATTTAGAACAATCATACAATTTCACATAATACCTCCAAGTCGTTCTTGAAGGCATGCTGAAGCTCTACCCCCCCCCCCGTCAAACCGCTCATTCCGGCATGGAATTTGTCTCTCGTCCTCTCAAAGCTGATGGGCAAGCTATTCGAGCCTCTTGCAACTGTACCTATGCATCTCTTGTCGTGGAAAATGGCATTTCTGATAGCGATCACTTTGGCCAAGAAGGCGAGTGACCTGTGTGCATTGTGAGCCAATCCCCCATACACTATTTTTCACAAAGACAGTGGTCTTCCGGACGGACCCGTCCTTCCTGCCCAAAGTGGTGTCGGCTTTTTCACTTGTCCCAACCCATTGTCTTGCCTACTTTCTTTGCTAGCAGCTGATAAAGATACAGGGAGTGTATACAATTTTAATTTTACAGCAACCTGTTCAACAAAGAATTTAATATACCTTTCTTTCTGTCCCTGTGGGTTCAAGTATATTGGCATGACAAATAGGGCAATTAGGACTCGGGTGTTGGAACACCGGTCCAGAGTGAATAATAATGTTGAAAATTCACCAATGGTTGCACATTATATGCAGGCAGGTCATAGTGCGAATGAAATGAAGTTTATAATTTTATACTGCCAACAAAAAAAGCCCTTCTAACAACTAAATATTGAACAAATCCTTTTGTAAAAGGAAACTAGATTCATTTACAATTTAAAGACATATCCTCCTCGTGGCATGAATCAGAGCATGGATTTTACACCTTATATCAATTAATGATAGTTGCCCAAATGAAACTTAAATATGTTGTTCTAAGTGATGGCAGTTTAGTGCACTTGCTACTTCTGGATTTTTGAGCAGCATGCATGGCACTATGACCTTTAAGAAACTTTGCCTGTGTTGATGCAGCCTGAATATTAGGTATAAATTAAGGTGCAGCACATGGCAGGCTAAGGACCCTTAATCCTCCTTGACTGACCATTCTGGCTTAGTGTATGCCAGCTTTTGAGACTGGGGTCCAAGTTTTCTTTGCAGCTCCTAATTTTTCAAATTTTTCAAATATTTATATCCTGTATGCATTCTCACTTGTGTATTGTTCCAATATTTATATTTTGTATGCATTCTCATTTGTATATGCTTTGAATTTGCATTCAGTCCCATTATAGCCATGCTTGAATAAGAATTATTCGAAACGCGGCAACAGGCATCCGGATTACGCGTCGGCTTTTTATGGCTCAGAAAATTTGATGAATTGCACTCCAATTTGGACTTTTACATTGCTTCTATGCTGGAGTAGACACATGGAAAGACTGTGACTTGTTTCTATTATGATTTATTATTGCACTTTGGCCTATTGATTTATATCATATTTGTTATGTTTATTTGATTTATATTATACTTGCTGTTATGCTTATTTGATCATTATATACTTGCTTACTTGCCTGTGCGTTATTATTTTTTGCCCGTGGTGTTCTTTTTTGTTTCCTACTTTCTTTGCTAACCTAGCAGATGACGGCCAGAGGGCCCTTCACACGTTAGACGTCCACAGGGCACTCTCTTTCTACCTCTCGAGGACGTCCTCTTTTCGTCAGGACCCTTATCTGTTTGTGGCCTATAGTAAGGCCTGATTGGGATGCAGAATTTCCCCTCAGCACCTGTCAAAGTGGATCCCCTTGGCCATTCAGCTTTGCTATGAGCTGGCGAAGCAGCCTTTGCTGGTCATGTTGAAAGCTCACTCCACTAGAGCTATTTTGGCATCTTCAGCTTTCCTTGAGGGAGTCCCTCTGGAGGACATTTGCGCTGCTGCCACGTGGTCCTCTCAGATGACCTTTGTGACGCACTACGCCATTGACGTTCGGGCTAACCATAATGCGTCCTTTGGCCAATCGGTACTCCGAACTGTCTTCCAGTGATGGCTGGTGTTCCTCTTCAATCAGATAGGCTTCCTGTTTATATTGTCCACACCCACTTTCCTTTGCTTTATGTATGACATATTCTCTCTCTCCAGTATGGAGATGCCTGCACCCGCCGTCCGGCCAGTTTAGCTTGCTAAACACCCATGAAGAAGATAAACAGGTTGCTTACCTGTAACTGATGATCTTCGAGTGGTCATCTGTGCAGTCACACACGCCCACCCAGCCTTCTCCACTGCTGGCATCTCTCAATGACAAATCTCTTTCTCTCCTCTTGTGACTTGCTAGCAGCGGTTGGAAGAAACTGAGTGGGAGGGTTTTTCCTCCCTCACTCCAGACATGCGCAGTGGGTGACTGCTCCCCAGAGTGCAAGAAGGAAGTGTGCCAAAATTCAGAGGCTAGCTCTTGTAGTTCTCCGAGGTCGGAACCCATGTGTGTGACTGAACAGGTGACCACTTGAAGATCATCAGTTACAGGTAAGTAACCTGTTTTTCTCAGTGAAGGTAGGGTTTTTTTTGTGTGTGTGTGTGTGTGCGTTTTATCATAATGTAAGGTAGTCGGTGAAAAGAGATTATCTGCAGATGACATGCCATGATCATCATTCATTCTTACTGAAATCTTTGGAAACCTACTGCTAACACTAGATAAGAGTTCCTTTACTCTTTTTAAAAATGAGATATTTTAATCATTAACGTTTCTTTCAAATGGAATTGTAGTAGGAATTTACATTTCTGTTTGAAGAACTGAAATAGCTCCATAAATTGTGAGATACATTTGATGATGGCCACTAAAAAACTCCTGAAAAAGTTGTAGAGTAGCCAGTGAAAAGTATTTGTTGGCAGCATAGTATGTTCAGGGCAGCTTTATTCTACCACTTGGCAAAAGTCACAGTTCTCAGTATTTAAATTTTATTGGCACTGTTATATCCATATTAGTGAAATACTTTAGCGCTAAATGAAAGTGGTTTAAAATGACTGCATCGTGATATGGTTTTGTAATAATGTGGATCTGGCTAATTTAGTTGCAACTGTCGGGAAAAATAGTGTAGTAAAAAGTATAATAAATCATTGTAGTTTAAGCACTACAGTAAGTTAGCATGGTCTTTTGCGGAAATGATAATTTCACTGCTGCTGCAAGCTTTAAAAAATGGGATAGTTAAGATTCTGCAGAGGCATCTATTGAGAACTGAACAAGATTATTAAAAATGTATTAAAACTTACATATAGGATTGTGGGTTGCGAGTAATAAAAATAATCATGGCCCCAGTCACACGGGCCAGATAACGTGGGGGGGAGGCGTGGCTGTTTGCCCCGGAGCAAAATAAAGCGCGGTAGCCCAATCACATGGTCCCCCGAGTCTTCATGGTTCGGCTGTTAGCTGGCGATCACACAGCAATGCTGGAGCGTGGGAAAGAAGTGGTGCGGCAAGCGTTTCGTGTTTGTACGCATGTGTAGTTCCAGGGAGCAGCACTGCTTTCAGTTACGTGTTTGTGTGCATGCGCTTATGAAAAACATCCGGTTTGTGACGAGATGTGGACGGGCGCCGGATGCCACGGGATACTAGCGCTCCCGCGATCAGACGCCCGCCCCTGCCCCACGTTTTCCAGATACTAGTGCACTTTTTGAGGTAGTTTTTTTACTGTATATCTTTGGCAGGACGCCACGGGTTGGCCACAGGTGCCCTATGCTTCCCAGATGTTGAGGTGTGATCGCACACCGAAAATCCGCCTGACATTTGTGCCTTTAGCGCAGCAAATCCTCTGTGTGAACGGGGCCCATGTTGGATATAATATCAAACCAAACAGTAATTCAACAAGTTTTGCCACAATAAAAGAGCTGTCTGGCTACAGGAATGCAGGATTAACAAATTTATTTCTGATATCACTTAGTGGGCAGTAGATCAACTGTGTACAACTTTTCATTCTAATGAGCAGTGATATGTGCAGATGTCCCCATGGCACCACAGACATGAGAAAATACATACTGTGGAGAATTCAGGTTATACTTCTAGCATCTCAATTCCTATGCTATAGTAATTAAACATCTTGTTAGAAAAAACTGTTTTTGTGGCATCTTTGCTTCTTTTGTTGGCAATTTATTTCTGTGAATATTTATTTGTTGGCAATTTATTTCTGTGAATATTCATTGTTGGCAATTTATTTCTGTGAATATTTAAAAACAAAAACTAACAAGATGGATAACAGTGCTGCTTCCATGCAGTGAGTTAGAGGGATTTTTCCCACCATCTTGCCCAGTTCTCTTTGCTGTAGCCTTCCTCCCATGCACGCACCACCAGTCAGAATTCAGAAGTATCTGATAGGTAGCTGTCCATGTTTAATAATATTTCATAACGGCATGCAATGGCAGACAATATGTGATGTATCAGATAAGTAGCTTTCACTGCATGTGTGCTTAAAACATTTTGTAAAAAAATGCTTGTCAAATGTCAGGGAATTTTAGCGAAGTTTGAGCATGCTTTTCCTGAGATCATGGGAACCAGGGGACCATAGAAATGCATACCAATGACACTTTTAAAAAAATGCTCCATGTCTGTGGTTTTCACAGAAATGAATTAAAAAAAAATGGTCTGGAACCAAGTGAAACCCCCCATTGGACTACTGACTGGAATCCTGAAAGTTCATGTTTCAGTCCTTTAAGTAGACTAAGGAAGGAGGGGTCTCAGGCTTGATTGTGAAATTCAACCTAACAGGATTTTGTGATCATCTTACTTCTGTCCTGTAGACTGTGTTGTCTGAGTCGGTACCCAAGGCTTGCAATTTAGAGTGCAGCATTTTCAGCATCAATTGACAGGCAATTCTATACAGTTTCCTTGGAGTAACTGTATAGAATTGTACTGTGAAACTCTTCATATTCTTCTGCTTATGCTACTTACGTATTTTTCTTTGCGTGACTGTGATGCCAGTTTCATTTGCTTTTGTTCAAGTGTTTCCAGAGATTCAGATTCAAGCCTTGCCAGGTTCACATGTATGTGCTGTAATCTTGAACCACTAATACCATAAGAAAGTTAATTGCTTTTGCCAGCTGGATGCTCCAGGAGAATTGCAGTCAATGGGGAGGGGCTGTGGCTCTATGGTAGAGCCGGGGACAGTCTGAGTAGATAATACTGACTTTGATGGGCCAGTGTTCTGAATTAGTATAAGGCATTGACATGTGCTCATGTGTGTTCAGATGGAATATGTCATATGGGATATGTCATAACCCCAAATGTTACTCAAATGCTTGCAGATGGCAACCTATATATAACCTATATACTTATCAGTAGCTGACCACTTGCAGGGCTGGTGTAGTACCCTTTAAATCTTGTCTACTGCTTTATCTTTATATGTGCAAGCAGTTGTTAAATTTCCCATTATTTGTTCGTTCCTTCAGTTTAGAGATGGCCAAGAATAAATTAAGTGACCACCTCACCTTTGAATGGGTAGGAAGAATTGCAGCAAATTGCAGAGTTAAAAATTAACATTTTTCTCTGATCACGGCAGCAAAGGAAGCAAAAAGAATTGTTCATTTAAAGATGCTGCCCCCCCCCCCCGTACACTGGTCAATCAGTATTCAGTAATTGGAGATTCAGTAAGATGCAAGCAATTTGTGTTTAGTGGAATACAATGTAGGAATGGCATTTAGCTTTTATTTTATAGTGGATTCCTATGTTAGCTGAATTGTATTAACATAGTTAATGTATGGAGGGGATTTCTTGTGAATAAGACACCTAAAATGAAGCTGAAACTCCAGTTTGCTTTAGAACTGCCTACATCTAGTAAAATATACATAGCACAGGATTAAGCATGCAGATAAGTTAACTGTGCATATTTAATTAGGGTAATGATCAGAGTCATCTCAAAAGATGACAGGATATTTTTTTACATATTTTTAAAGCGTGTTGTGGTCTTGGCACAGAAACATCTATGTAAATGTCAAGCCATAATGGCAATTTATACCAAGTCACCAGTTAACGTGTCATTTCCTTTACACTGGAGCTGCTTAACTGTGGTTAAATAAATGTGCATAAACTTTGCCTTTCTTTTTGCCAGGCTCATGTGCCTGCCACTCTCTTTTTGTATGGAGAATCATAGTTAAAACTGTACCTTGTTGTCCTTGATATATGCATGCTATTAACATGCATTAACAAGAGATCCTTTCCTCCCTACCCCCAATAGCCAGGATCCTGAACCTATTGTGGTTTAGAATCTTAATGAGTTTTTTTGGTGTGAAGTTAACCCTGCTTAATCTGTGTGGCTGCATATGTGTATGAAGGGTAAGCATGTTTAGTTTTCAGGTATGGGAAGGGGAAGAAACAAGGCATGTGCTTAAACATGGCAGCAAGCTGGGGTCATGCCGATTTGCAGTTTAAACCTCTTGAGCTGTTCCATTTTACTACAGTTTATTTATTTTATTTATTTATCATTGGATTTATATCCCTCTCTCCTCGCAAGTGGGCTCAGGGCGGGTCACAACACTTCTAGTCCCTGTACAAAAATGCCTTCCTGAACATTCCCTGCTTTGTACATTCTGTGAAATGATAGACGTGTGGGAGCCTTCCTGACCACCTCAGGCAGGCCATTTCACAAGATGAGAGTCACCATGGAAAATATGTGTGAATGAGCAGTTGCTGGTCTTATCCATTTTCATAGTGGCACCTTCCAAAGACTCTGCTCAGATGAGTGAAGCTGTGGCAGTGGACCATAGCAGGAGAGGCAGTTCTGCAGGTATGTGAGTCCAAGGCTATTAAGGGCTTTGTAGGTGATAACCAGTACCTTCAGTTGAACCTGGTAACTGATCAGTAACCAGTAGAATGACTGCAGAGCAGGTTAGGCAAGCATGTTCTGTATAGTGCCCAATAGTAACTGAGCTGCCATGTTCTGTACCAGCTGGTTAAGTAAGATACATGAATGCAGTGTATATCTAACTCCTAAGGGTGTCTTTGGATGCTTAATGAGTATACCTAAAAACATATTAACCATAGTTCAGAGGAATTTATTCACACTAGTTCATTTAAAGTCAATATGGTGAGTTTGTAATGAGTCTCTTTCAGTTCTGTTCATTTCAATGGGGCTTCAGTAAGAATAGCTATGTTTAGAAGTGGACCAGTATGAATCCCTATTTATACCCATATGTATATGGATGCCTATGTATGCAGCGAAAAACATACATTTTCCACAATGTACAAGGATTCATTACTTTGTAAAATTTCCTAGCCATATTGCAGCGAAAGTTAGTCATGACTACATCCTTTGAAATCAATGAAACATGTTAGTTGTGATTAACTTAAACTCCATTGCTTAAAACCCATTAGGATTTAGTCATAACTTTGAACTGAATTACCTCTTGCTACATCTAAGAATCACCTTTAAATTTGTGTAGTGAAGATGAGCTAGTTCATTTTCATTATTAGCTACGTGTATATGTAGATCATAGCTCATTACAAAATCAAAGCTGATAGCATAAGCATAGGTGCATATTAGTTCATTTCAGACCTTTTATGATGCTGCCAGTTTAATGCAAAAAGTTCAAGGACATGAATCCCCAAGGGTGATTGTCTTATGCTTTAGTAATGAAGATTAAATTTGTGGTAGTTAGTCAGCTAGCCCTTTTTCTTACGAGGAAACTAAAATTCATTAAAAACTAATTAGGAATGTATAGTAGGTTAATACTCCATGTTAAGCCTTATTAATGGGAGATAAGTAATTCATAAAGTATCAAAGGACTGCAATGGACAGAATTAAAAGTGAATTATATTACCAAAAACTACTTTTAAATTACTTTAAGCTTCTTGTTTAAACCCATCCCCACAAAGTGAAAGTAAAATACCCGGTTTATCTCCTTTTGTTGGCAATTTTGCATACTGAAGTTTAATGCAACTTGTTAAAGAGAAGCACAGCAGACACGAAGGTGATTTTCTCTACAGATTCTTCAGTATCCATTAAAAGAAAAATCAATTTCTGAAAGGGAAAAATATTGAACATATGAAGCTGCCTTATATCAAATCAGAACATTAGTCCATCTAGTGAGTATTGTCTACTTAGACAATATCAAGATGGGTAGCTGTGTTAGTCTGTCTGTAGAAGTAGAAAAGAGCAAGAGTAACAGAATTTGTGGCAGGGTATGAGCTTTCCTGAGTCACTACTCACTTTTTCGGATACAGTCAGACTGTAGTGGCTTTCCAGTGTCTCAGGAAGCAACAGGCCCTTCTCAACACCCCATATGCCTGTGATCTTGGAACTGGAGATCCCAGGGCATTACATGTGCTCTTTCTTACTGAACCAGCTGCCACTCCCCTTTGAGTTATTGACTAAATGAATTCTATGCAAAAAGCCTTGTGTTTCTGTGCTTAATCATTCTATCTTTTAGAGCAGTTTCTACTAATTTACATGGGACAGATGTTCATCTTCGTGGCTTCTGTGCAGTCCCACATGGGGACTGCGCAGGCACAGGCCAGCCATGGAAAAGACCTCCAAGCTTTCTAAGAGTTTAGGAACGCCCCTTCTCCCTCTGGCGCTTTCCTGCCGAACGCTCATGACTAGGAGGAGGGGCGCTGCTCCCTCAGTTCTCTTTTTGACACCACAGAGAGATCTCCACTGCTGTTCTCTTGTGTTTTTCCTCATCTCAGTTTTGAGACTGAGGAGACTTTTTCCTCTCAGCAGTTTTCATTCTAGTGAACAATAAAACACATCTGAAGAATAATTTTTTTCTGGATTTCCACTGTGTCATTATGACAAAAAATGGTGCTGATAAACTACCATTCTCTGTGCCTTGGCTGCCTAGGGATTCACACAGCAGAGCTGCCTGCTCTTGCTGTTACCAGTTTTCCCTGAAGGCACATATGGATACAGCTGGACTCAGAAGAGGTCTCTTCAAAGGCTTCCACCCTCCTTGGTGAGGTGTGGTGGAAAAAGAGCCTGGACTCAGTGGCCCTCTTCAAAGTTTCGCCTGTGTGCCAGCAGCCTGGATGAAGGCATATTCCCCCCTCTCTGGTGAGGTGTGATGGAAAAAGAGATGGAAAAAGAGATGGGCCAGTCTGCTTTAACTGAAGAGCACTCAGCTGATGCTGATAACAGCCCCATCAGCACCTCTGAGACTCAGCTAGCTGACACTCCTAACAACCCTGAGACAGAACAGGCAGATCCTAGTGCTCCAGCAGGCACTCCAGCCCTATGAGCTCTGGGAACACAGAAGAGACAACCCAGAGAGGCAGTGCCTCAACAAGCCAAGAACATGGGGAAACTTCACAGGCTGCATGGCCTCCTCTGTCCCCAGCGCCACGGGAACGCAAGAGGAGGCGGGTGTGCTTGGAGCTCCTCAAGAGGAGGTGGAGTGCATGCCTTGCTGCCTGGCAACTGCCAGATCAAGAGGAACACCAGGAGTTAATGGTCAGTGATCTCTCAAGCAATGAAACCCAGCTGTGAGCTGCCGATAAAGGGTGGGGTTTCAGAGGAGGAAGGCGTGGGAGCAACTTGTCACCTTCCTGGAGAC
Organism: Gekko japonicus; assembly: GCF_001447785.1. Classification (NCBI taxonomy): domain Eukaryota; kingdom Metazoa; phylum Chordata; class Lepidosauria; order Squamata; family Gekkonidae; genus Gekko; species Gekko japonicus. Next base: position 1,217,250 of record NW_015162483.1, on the reverse strand, counting down.
GTGTACCCACACTACCCAGACCTGTTTCTGACTGCTTTGACCCCGGACCTGCTTGACCTGTTGGTCGGTTGACGCTATTACACTCACTGTCTTGAGTGTATGGCTCTTCATTATCATTCTATGTATGATGGTTCTTTTCAAAAGAGTACTCTTTTTTCTTTGCAATGTTCCTACATGTATTTTGATAGGAACACTTGCACAGAGCTTAGGTCAGTTTGTGCCACTAAATAACTGTTGATAAAGCAGTCCTCTGTGGTGTCCTTCTGAGATATTCACACCCACCTCATTCACTCAGTGATCTTGCTAATCTCCCCAAGTGGGACTGCACAGAAGTCATGAAGATGAAAACGAGGTTGTACTTACCTGTAACCATTGTTCAGTGAGTGGCCTTCTGTGCAGGCACACATCCCTCCCTCCTGCCCTGCTGTAAACTTTCTGGAACTTTAGTTTTCTAGGGGTCTCTGGTGGCAGCATGGAGAGAACTGAGGGAGTAGTGTCCCTCCTCCTGGTCATGTGAGTGTTTTGGTGGGAAAGCACCAGAGGAAGGGGGGCACTCCTAGTCTATCAGAAACTTTGAAATTTTCCCGTGACTGGCCTGCAACTGAACAGTCCCTATATGTGCCTGCACAGACCACTCAATGAACAATGATTACAGGTAAGTGCAACCTCATTTTAGATTAACTGCCTGTAATTTCCTGCATTTCCCCACCCCCCTTTTAAAAAGTGATGCAACATTTGCTACTGTCCAGTCTTGTGGTACTGAAACCAATTTTAGTGAAAATTACATGTGCTGGTTAGCAGATCAATAGTTTCACATTTCAGTTCCTTAAGAATGCATGGATGTTCATCTACCCACGTTCTGGACCTGGAGACTCCCCCCACCATCATCAACAGTTTTTCTAGAACTGCAAGTCTGGAATGCAGGCCTTCATCTTTTGATTCATGCAAAAGATCCATTGATACCAGCTAGACTATTGGGAAGCAAATACATGCAGGGCAGTATTCTTCATCAATTAATCATGTTATTCCAGTTGCTTTTCAGCAACAGGGACTTAGCTTTCTAATGATCAAATAAATAATACAACTAAATGATTTCTGCTGCTTTTTATGGAACATTTTACATAAAAAGGAGGGGGAAATACTCTCATAAGGCTTGAGCTCATTCATTTTTCATCTTTCTTGAATTTACAAGCAATCAATTTTTTTAATTTTATGTTTTTAAAATGATTCTCGAGTTATTGTTTGCCTGAATGGATGCTTTCTATGTATTTTTGAGAACCTTTGTTAGTCATCCCCAGGATCAGCACAAAACATTGTAACTTATATTAATATCCATACATCTTCCCAAACCTACTGTTGCCACTTTAAAACTGATTCCCAAGAGGTACATCTTGACTCACTCGGGTGACAGAAATGTCTTTCATGTCAGTCACCAGTATTCCAAAGGGAAGTGCTTGTATTCTACTTCTCGGTCACTGCAGTCAGATTATCAGATTCTAAAGACACATTTCCATGAGTGAAGCCTTTCCTTAGTAAAAGGTGCTCTAACAGATGTTCCAGCTGTCCAAATACGTGGGGCCTTAGTGACAAAACCTGTTGTAAGGTAATAACCTTGGATTCTCTACTGGGACTTGCTTAACTATTTAAGGTGGAATAAAGACCAAATTATACCCAATGACTGTTTAAAGAATTACCATATGGAACATGATATTTTATACCTTTTTGGCCTTGGAAAAATGGTGTGGTTGTTTTCCATTTAGATATATACATAGAGGGTCATTGTACTGCTTCTGCCTCTGAGCCTTTTCCCATCAGCCAGAAAGTGTGGGGGCAGAGAGAGAAGAATACTTGCCCCCCATCTGGCTCACTGAACTCCAAGCAGCCCTGCAAGTTCACTGGTGGATGTCACCCTCTGTCCCTATACCTTTTAGGTGGTTCCAGAAGGCATGGGGTGGAGAGAAAGAGTCATCGGTTTTCATCTTACATTCAGCCATCTTCAGTCTTACATTCACAGTAATCTTCCTTTCTGGTAACATGGCATTAGGGTGAGGGGAAAGGATCACATAAAATCTGTGACTTAACTGCCATTTTTCAACGGCACACACGAATTTCCTAGGGCACTGTATAATTTTTCTTGAGGGGAGAAAAGCACTGGATGTTGATCTGATTAGAAAAAAATGGCCTGCAGGGGAAGAGTTAAGCATTCCCACCCCCACTCCCCCACACACATTCACACACACACACTCACACCACCCCCACACACACATTCACCCTCACACTCTACATTTAATGTAGTTTGGCCACAACTACAGATTTACTTCAGTGGGTTTATGCAGTGCCGGATTTATGTATAGGCTAAGTAGGCTGAAGCCTAGGGCCCTGCACAGCCCTGCCCCCCCCCCCAGTGGGCAGTCTCCCCTCTCCCAAAATTGCAAACCCAAGACTTCATGCGAGGGCAGGGCAACTTGGGCCCAGCAACTATGAGACTCAGGGTCAGCCGGTGGGGCCCAATTTGAAACTCTGGGGCCCAACTGGAAATTTTTTTGTGGGGCCACAGTTCACAGCCAAAGTCTGCAGAATCTTAGAGATATAAATAAAATCCATCTAGATTGCCCTGGTGCAGGGCCCACCTTAGGAGCGGCCCACGGGACCCAATTTGGCCAAATTGCTCCAATTGCCTTAAGGCCAGCCCTGATGAAACTGTGCAGGGGTTGGACTGACAAGCCCTGCCCCTTCTAGGTCCCTGGTGCCACTATTCAGAGTACAGACTCCAGGACTCCAGAGCCAGCAGCCCAGAGTCAACAACCAGCTGCACAGCCTTCCCCAGCTCAATGGCCAGGTCAGTAGTGATATGTGCTGCACTTTAATCAGTGGGAAAGTGCAAGTGGGGGGCCAGCTGGGCAGATAGACCAGGCAAGCAAGCTCTCCCAAGTCCCTTCCATTCCTTCCCTCCTCCTTGGCTTGAACAGAGCAAGCACATGTGACTGGTACTGGCCTCACCCCTCCCAGGCAGGGAAGTCTATCTTTCACACTTCACAGAGCCCTGTTGGTGCCTGCAGCATGCACTTGCAACCCCTTTCTCAGAACTTCTTGGATATGAAAAGAAATATTGATGGTGTCAATTGTCATGCCAATAAATTCAAACAATACTGCTTCATACATTAATAGTAG
>NW_015162483.1:1205503-1213544 GCF_001447785.1 Gekko japonicus | reverse complement strand
TGTGTTTGATTTAAAGTGCCTTTTTGTGTTTAAAATCCTTGTAAATAGTCAATAAAATCTTTGTTCTTTGTTTAAAATCCCAGTCTGGTGCTCTGACCATGAAGTCTCCCCCACTCTGCTCACTACCAGTGCCTTAAGAAGGGTCCTGGGAGGGGAAAAGTCCAAAAATGTGCATGTGTCAACCCTCCAGGGTTTTCATCTCCAAACCTCAGGAGTCAGCCAGAGGGGCATAGGGAAGTCAGTGAGTGATGGCAGCTACTGAAGAGTGAAAGAAGCCCACCAAGGAGGTGGGAAGGCGAAGCGGGGCTCACGAGCCACAAACTGGCTATTCAGTCCCCCAGGATTGAGCGTGGGCACCCGTTTCGCCACAGTGGAAAACTGAATTCTATAACCCTTCAGCAGCAACTATCTATACCTTGTGCCAATAGCCACTGATGGACCTCTATCCAGTTGAATATTAATTGAAGAGCATTCTCTGTCTCATACAGACCTTTATAAAATTATATACAAGGAAAAAATTCAGATGGCCTTTCCTAATGTGGAAGCAATCTTGCAGTTATTTCTTAGCTTTATGGTCACTAACTGCTCAGGAGAGAGGAGTTTTTCAAGACTCAAAAGAATAAAAAAATTAATTAAAATAACCCGGAAAATCTACAGCAACAAATTAAAAATAAGTTAAGGGCCACGATGTCTCAAGAGAGATTGTCCGCACTGAGCATTCTGTACACTGAAAGTTACAAACTTAGACAAACAAATTTGGATGACGTTTGGGATGATTTTGCTATGAGGAAGGCTAGAAAAAAATTACTGTATTTGATGGTTGTAGTTTACTTCTTAATATGTATTTTAAAACTGACTGTTTAATGACAACATAAAGTAGATTCTAAAAGTGCCACACTGTCAGGTAATCATGATCATATTGTTTACACTTCCCAGGCAATATAATTTGTAAACTCAAGGTGTTTTGTTTTTTTAAAGAATAACATTACAACTTTATTTCCCTAAAAATTAATGCTTATTCCACAAGAGGTTTACAAAGTTCAGTTATTGCAAATGTTTTTCAGTGTTAATTTTAACATTTATGCATTTTTTTCACTCACGGTATTTATCAATAACATCTTATATCCTTTAGAGGAGAGATTGTGAACTGCAGAATTTTAAATACCCATCATCATCCTTGGCTTCACTCAATTTTATTTATTTATTTATTAGTATTTTTACCCCGCCCTCCCTGCAAGTGGGCTCAGGGCAGCTTACAAGCGGGCAACAATGCCCACATATAAAACAAGATTAAAACAAAACAAAAATAAAATCCCCGAATCACAAAGCAAAGTGCTCTATAAAGAACAAGATGGTCATCCAACAGTAGGTGACGGATCTTTCACTGGCGGTAGATAGTGTCCTGTAGCTGGTACGTGGCCAATCCAGTGGTACCAACCCAGCACAGTCTCACAGCATATCTTCAAGGTCCATCCTCTTACCCAGTTGTTACCCACATCATTGGTGGTTGGTGGTAATGGCGGTTCCTACGTAAACGCCTGGCGGAAGAGCTCTGTCTTGCAGGCCCTGCGGAACTGTATGAGGTCTGCAGAACTGTATGAGTGCTCTTGAGGGTATGTATGGGGAAAGGCGGTCCCTCAGGTATGTCGGACCCTGGCCATATAGGTCTTTAAAGGTAAGCACCAGTACTTTGAAGTTGATCTGGTATGCTATTAGCAGCCAGTGCAGTGCTTTCAGCCCAGGCTGGATGTGCTCCCACTTGGGGAGGCCCATCAACAGCCGGGCCGCAGCATTTTGCACCAGCTGCAGCTTCTGAATCTGTGACAAAGGCAGCCCCATGTAGAGAGCGTTACAGTAGTCTAGCCTCGAGGTGACCGTCGCATGGATCACTGTGGCCAAGTCACTGTGGTCGAGGAAGGGAACCAACTGCCACACCAGCCTAAGATGATAAAAGGCCGATTTTGCAGTGGCTGCCACCTGGGCCTCCATGGTTAAGGAGGGATCCAGGAGCACTCCCAAACTCCTAACCTCCAATGCTGACACCAGAGGCGCCCCATTGAAGGTCAGGAGAGGGATCCCCAACCCCGGACTGACCCGACTCAAGCACAGGACCTCTGTCTTCGCTGGGTTTAGTTTCAGCCGACTCAGCCTGAGCCACCCAGCCACAGCCTGTAAGGCCCGGTTCAGATCGTCTGGGTCGGAGCTTGACTGGCCACCCAACATCAGATAGAGCTGAGTGTCATCTCCATATTGATGATACCCCAGCCCATACCTCCGGGCAATCTGGGCAAGGGGGCACATGTAGATGTTAAACAACATCGGAGAAAGCACCACCCCCTGAGGCACACCACATTCAAACGGGTTCCTCTGGGACAGCTGTTCCCGTTGCGCCACCCTCTGTCCCTGACCGTGGAGAAAAGCGGCAAGCCATTGAAGGGCGATCCCCTGTCTCCCCTCGCCGGCGAGGCGGTGCGTCAGCAGCTGGTGGTCGACTGTGTCAAACACGGCCGACAGATCTAAGAACAACAGCACCGCCACACTGCCCGAATCCAGATGCCTCCGGAGGTCGTCAGTAAGGGCAACTAGTACTGTCTCCATCCTATGACCCAGGCAAAAGCCGGACTGGGATGGATCAAGGATAGAAGCGTCATCCAGAAATCTCTGTAGCTGTGTCGCCACCGCCCTCTCAATCAGTTTGCCCAAATAGGGCAAATTGGACACCGGCCGATAGTTGGCCAATTCAGCCAGGTCCAGATATTGGTTTTTTCAAGAGAGGATGAACCATCGCCTCCTTGAGTGCCTCCGGGAACCGTCCCTCCGAGAGGGACTTGTTGACAATCTCCCTTAAGTCACCTCGAAACCCCTCGTGGCCCACTTTAATGAGCCAGGAAGGGCACGGATCAAGGCGGCATGTGGTTGGGTGCACCAATACGAGCAATTTTGTTTATAATACTCTTCCATTTTCTTCGAGTCATGAGGGTGGGGGATTGGGAGGGGCCTCACAAGTGGAGTAGCCTAGGGCCTCTCTTCATCTAAATCTGGCCCTGGATTTATGTATTTTATAGATGATTTCATATCACCACAAAACCAATGTTTCATTTACACTACGAAATGGAATCAAGAGCTCAATGTAACAAATTCAGATATTCCTAAAAAAACTGGTAGTGAAAAGATACAGCAATCAAATTAAGTGCAGAACAAAACATTCCTAAATGGACTCACTGTCATTCTGACTGAACATTCATTCAGATTAATGAAATGTAAAGCTAAAATTAATTTCAAGGTCACAGTTGCCATACGCTAAGGAAGATTGCCTTTAGGGCATATATATTTACATGAGAATGGGGGTGGGGAAAGTGGGCAGGTAAATGGTTGCAAGGGAAAGCAAACCAATGAGGAAAAAATATTTCCATTCACAGGAATTAATAATTTTGGGCTTCACAAAATAAGTTATTTTAAGCCAGTATTTTGAATCCAGAGAAGGTGAGATGACTTGATAAGTTAGGCATGCAAGAAAATAACAATGTCTTGCATTTTAAAGTGCTTTCTATCCCAAAGGAGCTCTAAGTGCTTTACAAACTGCAGAGATGGATTATTTCATGCACCACTGAAATTCAACTACCTTTCTGGTTAGAACACAGTCTTTGTTTAACAGAGCACAGCAACTTGACACAATAGCATTGAAGGGAAACTCTAAATGTTACCTGGGTGCCTCTCCTTTTAGCCTCCTGTAGTTCAATCCTAGGCATGCAGAGGAACCAGATATATGCAAGTCCCCAGTAATATCTTGAACAACGCAGCTCTCATTCTGTTCTTTTTCTTACTCAAGAATTTCAAAACTGAGAATGTATCCTATGTCCGTTGTATACAGCAAACAAAATAACTGTGAATTCATCTGCTCTGGAGTTGTTTAGAGACGCAACTGGGGAAAACATGCTGGAGAAAATAAATCATTTTGGACAGGTGGAAAAGAGTCATGTATTATATTCAGGCATTCTCTGATACCTCATAGCTGTTCTAGACTAGCAAAATGATAACAGAACCGAGTTTAAGTCTCAAACTTTGTTCTGCTACTTCAGACCAACGTGACTACCCCCCCCCCCCAAATAAGTTTGTAATGTAGTAAATAATAACTATGCAATCTTTGAAAATGTGTGGTGCCATATTAATATTTTAATATTTTGTGAATTTGTCCCATTTCTTCACTTCTGTTCAGAGTGGTTAGGGGAAAGCTTGGGCAATAACTCCACAAAAGCAGTTACCATCTTGTGGCTCTCTGGAAGCATCAGCACTAACCTTTGTGATGATAGAAAGTATGATTGATAAGGAATAGTGTTCTTGATACAGATAAGAACTTTTGCTTACAAGACATATGGACAAGACATGCTCCAGTGTAATCCCTCCAAAAGCTTAAAACAGTGTTTCCTAAAATCTACAAAATTATTCAAACTCCTCTGTGTTCTCCCTGGTCTTCCTAATATGGGTATGGCCATCAGGTTTGCACATAGTTTATTGCTAGGTCCATCAAGTTTTCACACATTCTGTCTCTGTTATGCCTGCACAGAAACTAGTGCTGTTTCTCTCATTTACTCCCATAGTACCTCCTCTCAAGTGCTGCTTCATCTATGACTGGAGTGCAACGGGCAGGCTTTTTCTGGCCAATATGAGTCTGTCCTAACATTTTGGTACTCACATAGTCTGCCTGGCCAATGGGAAGAGCAGGAGAGATAATTGTATTGACTGCCAGCTTGCCTGACAGCCTCCATTATTTTAATATATCTCTTCATTTATATCCTACCTTTCTCCCCAGTGGTGATCCAAAGTGGATTACGTTGTTCTCTTCGCTTTCATTTTATCTTCACAACAACCTTGTGAGGAAAGTTAGTCTGAGAGTGTGTGACTGGTTCAAGGTCACCTAGCAAGCGACAGCCTCCATTATTTTAATATATCTCTTCATTTATATCCTACCTTTCTCCCCAGTGGTGATCCAAAGTGGATTACGTTGTTCTCTTCGCTTTCATTTTATCTTCACAACAACCTTGTGAGGAAAGTTAGTCTGAGAGTGTGTGACTGGTTCAAGGTCACTTAGCAAGGTTCCATAGGAGGGTGGGGATTTGAACCTTGGCCTCTCAAATCCTAGTCTAACTCTAACACTGTCTGAATAACTAGGTAGCAACATATTGAAAATTCTAGGACTTTAACAAAGTGGATAATAGAAAAATATTTTAAAATGGAACATTACAATGTGTTTATTTTGTATGAGTAACATGGAGCCTGATGTCAAATAAAGTCTAAAAGAAAAACATCTAGATTAATTTTTATTTTTCTTCTCCACACTGTCCTTGCATATGAAATAGGTACATACTGTAGTATAGCTGAAATATTTATTTATACTTCTGTAAATTATTGTTATACATATTTTCCTGGCGTGAAGGAGCAACCTCTGATACTGTATTTTAAAAAAAACCCTTAAAAGACTTATAGTACAGTTGCAGTGATCTCTGGGATATGAATAAATGAACCTGGTAAATCAAAGAATGTCAATTCAGTTCCATTTAAAAAACATAGTTGAGCAATATGTGTTAAGTAATAAACATAATCTTAGAAACATACACTGGGAAAATAATGTACATTTTATATATATAAAAGAAAGTCCCCTCACCGTAAAATCAATGCCCAGGCCAAACCGCTGGACCTAGATGCTCACTAAGAAGGGATTAAAATGTGCTTCTTACAGCTGCCAGGGAGGTTTGCTCAGCAGGATTGCCTTAGTCCTGCTGCTGGTCCAGCCTACCTGATGCCTTTAAACATGATCCCCCCCGAACACCAAACAGGCAGGTGTCTGTCAGGTGTAGGAGTAGGGTACTTTAATCCAACTGGGACGCCACCCCAGCAGGATCACCTTAGCAGTAATGCTGGCCCAGCCTCTCTGATGGCTTCCAACACACTCCCCCCCATCTCCTACACCTAACAGGCGTCTGTCAGGTGCAGCAGCGGTTGCAGGGTGCTTAAAGCCACGAGGAAGCCCACCCCAGTAGTAATGCCTTAGTGATCCTGCTGGCCCAGCCTCCACAGTGGCTTCTAATACTCCTCCCCTTCCCCCTCCAACACTGGACAGGTCTATCAGGTGTAGGAGAGGAGGTGGGATGCTTACAGCTGCCATGGAGGTTTGCTCAGCAGGATTGCCTTAGCCCTGCTGCTGGTGCAGCCTCCCTGATGCCTGATGCCTTTAAATACAATCCCCCCCAACACCAGACAGGCTGGTGTTTGTCAGGTGTAGGAGCAGGAACAGAGTACTTGAATCCAGGAACAGAGTACTTGAATCCATCAGGGACACTGCCCCAGCAGGATCACCTTAGCAATGCTGCTGGCCCAGTCTCTCTGATGGCTTCCAATACACTCCCCCACCTCCTACACCTAACAGGCAGTTGTCTATCAGGTGCAGCAGAGTTTGCAGGGTGCTTAAAGACACAAGGGAGCCTGCCCCACCAATAACGCCTTAATGATCCTGCCCAACCTGCCTCCACTTCTAATACTCCTCCCCCCTCCCCATCCTACACTGGACAGGCAGCTGCCTGTCAGATGTGGGAGAAGAGGTGGGATGCCTAAGGCCACCAGGGAGGTTTGCTAAGCAGGATTGCCTTAGCCCTGCTGCTGGCCCAGCCCCCCTAAACATAATCACCCCTAACACCAGACAGGCGGGTGTCTGTCAGGTGTAGGAGCAGGGCCAGGGTACTTTAATCCATCAGGGACGCCACCCCAGCAGGATTACCTTAGCGGTGCTGCTGGCCCAGTTTAGCCACACTCCCACCCACAGTGGAAATATACCCTAAATTTGTAGAAAACTGTTTTCCTTTATTAGGTTATTTAACTTCTCACAATGTGTGTTGTAGAAAATTGGTTCATATGAACTTGCTTAATATTTGATTGCTCAGCTGATGTTTTGAATATGTAGTTATGTCCCAGTTCTAAAATGTAATATAAATGAGAAGCATTTTTGCAAAAAAAAGAAGGAGGGGTATGCCCTCCCCCCAAATTCAATGCACAGGCCAAACTCCTGCAACAAGAAATCGAAATAAGGGGAGTGCATTCCTACCATGATGTCAACCCCTGATGAAGAAATTTCTGAGAAACAGGACCCCTAAGGGGGTAAAAAAAGGGCAAATTGTGTTCCCCCAATTATTTTCTGTGTGCCTGGCTGGCTGCTGCCTTCTTGCTTGCCCCCTCCCCCGAGTGGTCAATTGTGTAGTTCAGAGTTCTGATGTAAAACCTGCCTACTTGCACCCACCTCCCTCTGATTGCTCAGCTGTGGATCTCAATGTTCTGAGGTAAAAACACAGTTAGAAGAGACTGCAGACAGTTGAGGACAGTTACAGGAATCAGCTCTTCAAGACTCCTGAATAGACATTTTTCAAAAAAGCCAGCATGTTTATGGGGAGATAGTAAAGGACCTTTCTAGGAGCCATTTCACTGCATGCCTCCCTTATGAACCTGAAGAAATGTCCACCACATCACCCTCACACCAACTCCACCTCACCACTCCCTCAGACCAACTCCCCCTCACACCTCTCACCTCTTACTACCCCCCAAGAAAGCTCCTGGCAAACGTTGAGCAAGATACACCAACACTACAAGGAGAAGGCATGTAAATGAGATGCATTTTTGTGAAAAGAAAAGGGGGGAGTATGCCCTCCCCCCAAATTCAATGCCCAGGCCAAACCCCTGCACCAAGAAACCCAAAATAAGGAGAGTGCATTCCTACCATGACATCAAAACCCCCCCATGAAGAGATTTCTAAGAAACATGGTGACCGAGTTGATTTAACAGACGACTGCTTCTTAAATGGACAGTTCTATGTGGCCTGCTCCAGAGTGAGCTCATCAAGCAGCCTGGTGATCCTAGCACCTAAGGGCAGAACCACCAATGTGGTCTAGAGAGAGGTACTTCAGTAGAGGGGGGAAAAGTATGTATGTCTCACTTCATTTCTTACACTACAATCTTCTCCCTCAGAATTCCTTCAATAAATGTCACATTTCAAATT
>NW_015162483.1:1188255-1203450 GCF_001447785.1 Gekko japonicus | reverse complement strand
TTTGATCCACAAGAGGACTTGTCCTTTTATCCCATGATTTTTGAGCTTACTTAGGAGCCTTTGATGAGGAACTTTATCAAAAGCTTTCTGGAAGTCAAGGTAAACAATATCTATTGGATCCCCCTTGTCCACATGTTTGTTCACCCCTTCAAAGAACACTAACAGGTTAGTGAGACAAGATCTTCCCTTACAGAACCCATGCTGAATCTTCCTCAATAGGTTTTGTTCATCTATGTGCCTACTAATTCTTTCCTTAATAACAGTTTCCACCACTTTACCTGGTATCGACGTCAGACTGACTGGCCTGTAATTTTCCGGATCTCCTCTAGAACCCTTTTTAAAGATGGGAGTGACATTAGTTACCTTCCAGTCCTCAGGAATGGAGGCAGATTTTACGGTTGACGTCAGACTGACTGGCCTGTAATTTCCCGGATCTCCTCTGGAAGCCTTTTTAAAGATGGGAGTGACATTAGCTACCTTCCAGTCCTCAGGAATGGAGGCAGATTTTAAGGAAAGATTACATATTTTTGTCAGGAGATCCACAAGTTCACATTTGAGTTCTTTCAGAACTCTCAGATGTATGCCATCTGGGCCGGGTGATTTATCACTAGCTTTCTACTGCTTAAAGGAATCCTTTTTACCTTTTACAGCTTCCATTACTTTGTTTGTTAACCATGCAGGGTTTTTTCCTATACCTGTTTGTGCCTTCCCTCTACCCCCTGTAATCCATGGGAATGGGGTTGGGTCAGCCTTGTGAAAGAGCCCTCCCAGTCCCTTTCCCTGCTTACTGCACCATTGTGGACCCGGACTTGGAATTGGCCTCCCACATCTGTAAGAACAAAGAGCTGATTGTAGTCAGCAGGTGAGGGCTCTCTGGCACAGCTGCAGCAGCCCCGCTGACACTGGAGACTCTACCGCTTCCCCTAGGCTCCATATGGGCATGGAGCAAAGGCTTGTTGACCAGTCCCCTCTCCTGGACTGGAAGCGCTACTGGGAGTCTTTTTGGCATTACGGTTCCCTGGGGTTCTCCAAAGTCCGTCAACGCCTTTCCGAAGGAAGCTGCACTTCTCCTGTGGCTGTAAATGGCCAGAAGGAAGGGGAGAGGGGGAAAGGAGGAGCTATGAGGGGCAGGACCCTCTTAGGGCACCCGTGGGTGAGGTCGTGTCGTTCTTTCAAGAGGGGTTGGAGAAAGGACAAGCACCCTGAGAAGGTAGGTGGCAGCTATCTCCGCCATCTGGGGAACTAGGAAAGGTAATTCACTAGCTAGACACCCTCATGTTAAAAGGTTCCTAAGGAGTATGTCCCTCTTGAATCCTCCGCAGGCATATAGGTTTCCAACTTGGAACCTCAACATAGTCCTCAAGGCTCTGTGTAAGGCCCCCTTTGAGACCACGGCAACATGTGCCTTAAAGGAGCTGAACTTCAAGACGGTCTTTCTGGTGAGCATCACTTCAGCATGGAGGGTATTGAAATTGAGGGCCCTATTGATGGACAAGGAACTTTGTGTCTTCCATAATAACAGTCATCCTCCGTACTGATCCAGCCTTTGTCACTAAGGTCAATTTGGCCATCCATAGGTCCATGGATATTGTCCTTCCATCTTTCTGCCCAAACCCTAAGGAAAAAGGAATGGCATTGCCTGGATGTGAGGAGGGCACTAAGTTTCTACCTGGATAGGATGAGGCATGTGAAGAGCACTGACTCTCTATTTGTCTCTTTCAGGAAATCATCCCTAGGTAGGAAGGTTTCTTCTTCCTCCCTAAGTAGATGGATTCGAGGGTGCATATGTTTGGCATATAGCGCTAGGGGTCTGGAGCCTCCCCAGGGGTGTACAACCCATTCCCTCAGAAGGTCGGCCACCTTGGCAGCCTATAGGGCTTTTTCATCACTGGGGGTGGTATGCAAGGTTGCTACCTGGAAATCAGTTCACTCCTTTATGAGGCACTATAGGATAGACAAGATGGCTACAGTGGAGGCTGCCTTCGGACATAGGGTCTTACAGCACACTGTGTAGACGGGGAAGTGGTTGGACCCACCCTGGAGGGTACTGCTTTTTCACGTCCCAGGAGTAAGGAGTCAGAAGGACTGCCCCACTCCTGGACCACCCGAGTATGGAAGCTTTGTCTCCACTTACCGTGAAGCTTGCTTCTCGGTGGTCCAGAGTGGGGCAGTCCCCTTGTGCACGGGGACCGCTTCCTTTGTTGACAGGGGTGTAAGCTTCACGGTAAGTGGAGACAAAGCTTCCATTTGCAACATTGAGGTTCAGGATTAGAGACACTACTCTTGAGTCATTAGCAAGTTGTTGTTTAATCTACAGAACTCAGAAAGAGCCCTAAAATATGACAAGTTTGAAATAGGTTAAATTGTTTCTAATTGATCACACAAATCCTTATTTTTGGTGAGTTGTTTCAAGAATTTAATTATCATGTTTAAGTAATGGTAGGCAACAAGTGCATCCTATGTTCAGATTCAGACTCCAAGATATCACTTTTATTGCAGTTATGAATGGAGATGTAAAATTTAAAAGAAGTTGATGCAATGGGAAAAAATTTACCCCATCATTTGAAAAGGGGGGGGGATGGGAACAAAAAAAAAGGGATAGGCAAAATTTACTTTCCTAGCTGAAAACTGAGTAGAGAAACTGGTTCTGCAGCTCTTATCTGGTTGTGAAGCTTTGTTAAACTAACCTCTGGGCATTAGCAGAGTGAAAATTTAACATTTCAGCACCCTTTCTCACTGTTCAAGACTGCAGCCTGTCTTTCACTCACAATTACCTCTTCCTCCCCTCTTCCTGTTCCACCCAATCATAAGGCCTGTAGCCACAAGGGGGATGTCCCATCCCACAGTTGTCCTGCCCCCTCATCATTGGGCCTGTTCAGCTGGTGGGAAAGTGTGTGTGGGGGAAGACCTCAGCATCACCCATACCTCTGTATGCTGGGCAGCCCGTGGCAGGGCTGCCACACCTGCTTGCCCTGTCACCATGGTCCCTGTGTGCTTCGCTTGCCACCATGGGCCTGTGGAGTTAGGGCCGAGTGCTGAGCCAGCTGGGAGAGAGTTTGGCGCTGGCTGCAGAGGATGCGCAGCACATGTGTACAAGGGAGGGTGGGGTGTGGGAAGGAATGGGTCGGAGGGAGAGCACAGCTGTCGGCTTCCAAACTGTGTCCAGGGTTTCACTTTCAGAGACAGTGAGTGGGGTCGCATGGTGTAGAGGTGACGCAAGATACCAGGACAAACACAGCCAAGCTGGGGAATGTGGATGGGCACAGCTCCTTCTTTCCTTCTTCCTCTCCCCACCCAAATGTTTGCATTTAAGGAGTTCACCCACCAGCAGATCAAGGACGTAGAGTGCTTGTTCCAACTGTAAGGACCGCCCTGGCCCTCCTCCACCCCACATGCACGGTGGCATACACCCCAGCTGGGCAGGGAGAAGGGTTGAATGCCAAGCCTTTAACCAACCCCCTGGAGGTGGCTCTGGCCATGGAGAGCTCAGGATGCTGCTGCCTGCTTCAGTGATGGGCAATACGGTGCACAAGACCCTGCCAGGTAAGTGGGAGGTGGAGAGAGGCAACAACCAGTCCTCGTGCCATGAGGCTCATGGAGCCTGTCCAAAGATTCACAGCTGTCCAAAGAGACCCTGGTGCTCCAGGAGTAGTGAAAAAAAAGGATGCTTCCTTGCTCGTTCCTGGACCTTTCCCCCTTCCTCTCTCTCTCTCTCTGCCATGCTGTCATAGCACAGGCCCTACTGCGCTGTTAACTAAACTGCCCCCTTGTTGCCCCCCCAATTTTCTGGCTACAAGCCTGCCAATCATGTATGACAGTGATAGAAATCGGGCAATAATGGACTCTGTACTGTGCTTTTTTGAAGGTCCACACACTCACAAGAGCTTCCATCGGGTGTTTAATTTTCCTGTGCGATCCTGGCTGGAGGTCTGTTTCAATCTCCCCACCAATACAGCAGCATACTTGATCATCCCAAGTATCTGTGTAATTCTGACCAAGGAACTTTTCAGCTGGGCATTGTCATATTCAGCTCATGCTCACCGACCAAACTTTTAGGCTGCTGTACACTGTGGGAGAAACCTTTGACTCCATTCTCATTTTCTAGAGAGTGTGCAGTTCCATTTAACACCTGAACTGAGATGAACCCAGTAAAGAGCCTTAAACATCAGACACGCACAATTTGATAGGTTCAGAAAAGGGGTTGGTATTGATTGTACATACATACCACAATTGTGGGGATTGCAAGCTCCTTGTAGGAAGACTGAACTGTGGCTGGTAAAGAGTGTCTCTGCATGGAGCACCTGCCCTATGAGGAAAGACTGAAGAGTCTGGGACTTTTCAGTTTAGAAAAGTGATGACTAAGAGGGGATATGATAGAGATTTATTAAAAATATGCATGGGGTGGAAAGAGTTGACAAAGAGAATTTTTTCTCCCTCTCTCAAAACACTAGAACTCGAGACCATCAAATGAAGCTGATGGAAAGTAGATTCAGGGTGGACAAAAGGAAATATTTCTTTGCACAGAAATTGATTAAAATGTGGTATATGGTGGTGACCACAGGAATAGACAGCTTTAAAAGGGATAGGTCTATAACTGTCTACTAGCCAGGGTGACAGAGCAGAACCTCCACATTCAGAAGCACTAAACTTCTGAATCCCAGTGCTAGGAGGCAACATCAAGGGAAGATCTTGGCTTCTGTGCCCTATTGTTGGCCCTCTAGAGGAAGTTTGGCCACGGCGTGAGACAGAATGCTGGACTAGATGGACCACTGGTCTGATCCAGCAGGGGTCTTCTTATGTTCTTATGATCTGGCTGTGTCATTGTAATTTCTGTTCGTGTTCTTCAACTTCCTATGAGCATGAATGAGTTTTCACTGACTACATTTGGATAATTATTTTATATAAACCAAACTGAATTGTCAGCTATAATTTATTGATTGCTTTTGCTGACAACCAATCACATTTTGTAGTGCTGTAAATAAACACTGCTACATTAATAAGATTGCAGTTTACAAGCTTGAAGTAATTAATCAGCTGAAAGGAATTTTGTGTAGCTCTGTGAAATACAAAAGGACTGTAGTGGTTTAACTCGGTTTTACATTTTAACAAGAAACATTTTACCTTCTACTTAAAAATTACATGATTTTAACACTTGATATGCAGTGATTGTGCCATTGGCTGGTTACAATCATTCTTCTGCATGGACATGGCAAAATGTTGTTTACCACCGTGTTTCTTTTTTATTGTTTTATAAGTATCGATTATGACTTTTATTTATTTTGCTAATCCTTGGCACTGTTTTTTTTTAATGGTGAGAAAACATCAAGATTAGAAAAATTACCTTTAGACTAAATTTCATTTTAGACATCTGAAAATGATTTCCAATTATAAAAGGTTGCTTAGAAAGGCTTAGATATTTATAAAGCCTGTGAAGCATGGGAAGAGAAGAGCTTTGTCCAGAGATAAGACCACACCAGATTCTGTCTTCAAGAGGAGAAGTTTATTAGGTACCTGGTCTAGCTTGACACACTAAGGTGTTATCCAAAAAGCCAGACCCCAAGCATTGCAGTCACCAACGTTATATAGTATTTGCTTACAAGCTTTAATCACATGTCCCAAGCATCAGGCAGTGGACATTTTTTAACCATACACCTTTCTTATCAAAAGGAAACATCTTTAAGGTGCACTCTCTTGCTTGTGGTTACAATATGTTTATGCCTTTGCATCTGTGAAACTAAACCACAGACACGAGTGAGACTTGAGATAACGGCAGTTAGCTAAACAGATCATGCTTTAAAGAGGAAAAGGCCTTTAGGGGAAGTTCTAAACCACAAGTCTCTAGGTAGAAAACAGGAAACAGATTGGGCCAGAGTTTTATTCAAGGCTTGAAGACTTCTGAGACATCAGGCAGGGCTATTTAGATTAAAGTATTATTTTTATTATTTTGCTTTACCTGTGGGCTTTATAAATATGACTGGACCATCCAAGTAAAATGTATCATTATTTATTGATGTGGCTTAATTTAGACACTTGCATCCAAATTTAGAACTCTGTAATCCACCTTGGGTACAAGTGAGACAGGCAGACTATAAATAAAGTAAATAAAATAAATAAATTTTCCTAATATCATCTATATATCTAATAGCCAAGGTGCCTCCCGCGTGCGGATATCTAAATCCGCACATCGGGGGCACCTGGGGGGGCAGGGAGATTCTCCTGCACACTTGGGGCAATCCCCAGATGTGCAGAAAAATCTAAAAATTGTTGAAAACTATAGGGGGGGATACTTAAATCCCCCCAAAAGTAAAGGAGCATTCTCTGCACATGTGCAGGGAATGCTCTGAGAAGGCTTCACTGCCACCGCCGCCACCACAGGAGATGGGGAGTGGGAGAAGGCTTAGCGGGCCGGCCTCACCACCGCTGCTGGGGAGAGAAGCTTGGTGGGCCAGCCTCGCTGCCGCCGGCGGGAAGGGAGGGGGGAAGGAAAAAGCTTGGTGGGCCGGCCTCGCCGCTGCTGCTGGGGGGGAGGGGGAAGGAGAAAGCTTGGTGGGCCAGCCTTGCCGACGACGCCACTGGGGGGGAGGGGGAGGGGGAAGGCTGGACTCACCTGCTGCCATGTCTCCTGCTTCTGCAGGCCGGGAGCTGAGGGGAATACTCCCCCTGCGAGTATCGTGGGTCCCGCCTCTTGGGTTGTGTAATTTCAAAGCTAGCACATAGTCACCTCATTTTAGAAGTGCCAAAAACAGTCTTAACATCAGTTTTTACTTCTGATGTGATATATGATATGTTTAGACAACAGTTCAATAAAACTTGATGGGAGAAGAGCTGAGTTCCTAGTACTGAAAGACTTGAGTACCCAGTACTAAATTATGGGAGACTGAGATCAGCATGAACTGCCCAGAAACAGGTTGATATGACCACCACAATCACCACATCAAAAGACTGGCTCATACAGGAGCTTGGCTTCATATAATAACTATATAACTGTTTATGAGGCACTGTGTGTCATAATCTTGGCTGAATACTTTCTTTTCTAAAGCCTCCTCTAATTTCACAACTATGAACTATAATAATCTTGTTGTTATATAATAGGGTTTTTTTTAGCATTTTATACCCTTTGGTCTTCTCTCTGTGTGCATCACTAATCCCATAGTTTTGCATTTTTTTAAAGTATCTGATTCAGATTAATTTGTTCTGAAACAACATAATCTTTCATTTGCAGAAATTCAGCTTTATGTATGTGGAAACAGAACTCAATGTTCGTATATGAATAAATGTTATACAAATATAGAAATTTTAAATAGTGCCATGTTACAGCAACATGTGAGACAGTGGACCTGCAAATTTACCTTATTAGTATGCAGGTAATTATTGCAAAACAGATGTCTCTAACAGAAGTTTATAAAAATAGCAGACAGATTGGCACTCTGTTATAAAATTGTTTGGTGTTCACCACTTTTTGCCTTCATACTTTTTATAAATCTGAAGATCTTCCACACTATATTTTGTTCTACCTGTTGTATATAGAGCTGAAAAATAAATTTCTTGCTGTGGTGGAGAAACTAATTATTTTTCTTTTCAGTTTGCATCAGTATGTTTCTTATAGAGTGGCACAATTTGCCTTTGCAGCCAAGAAAATACAGGCTAGTTATAAGTCTGATAAAATCTGATTAATAATAAAAATACTGTGGATGAGAAGGATGAACTCTTGAGTGTTGCTGCTATATAATTCCAGTATATATTAGAAAAAAGTTTAATTTTCTGTATTTGCTGCACAAGTCATTTAAAAATTTATAGCATAGCAGACTTTGTTCATTTCCTATTGCTGTGTAATTCCTAAACTACTAAAATCCATGTATGCATATTGCCAAGGATTAGGAAACTCTTTTCAGTGCTAATCCAAATAAGTACAGAATGCTTTGGGGCACATGCTATGTCAAGATGAATCTGGGTTACTCTTTCCTACTGTTGTCCCAGTTAAAGTTACTTTTATGCAAGTGTATGGAAAAATATATGCTTGCAACGTCTGCAAGGAGAACATCTCTATGGTTCCACTTAGTTAATAGCATTCTACACATTCATTGTATAAAGAAATCACCTGCAGGACATAATGTCCAATGGGTGTGAGATATTACATGAGACAGAATAGACAGACACAAGGTTCTGGGATTTAAAAGCCTTAACTTTTTTTTTTTAAGAGATTGTTTGAAAGGGATTCAAGACAGTGTGGAGAGGAACCTAGTTTACTGCAGTTAAACTTAAATTCCAGGCTTAGGCTTTCCAGATAGGATCTGACAGGGACAAGTCTTAGCCAACATCACAACCCCCTGGTTAAGTCTGGCCTTCATACTGCATCCAGGTGTTACTTATATCCCCACTGGTGCTGCCAGCTACTAACAGGCCTTATTGTCAGAGGTGGTAGCAAGCTCTGAGGCTCTTATAACTCATCTTATAAGAGTAGAAGAGTAAGAGTCCAGTAGCACCTTAAAGACTAATAAAATATGTGTTAGGGTATGAGCTTTCGTGATACTTCAGATATTAATCTGGAGAAGTGAGCAGTGACTCATGACAGCTCATACCCTACCATAAATTTTGTTAGTCCTTAAAGTGCTGCTGGACTCTTACTCTTCTACCACTACAGACAGACTAACTTGGCTACCCATCTTGATCTTATAAGAGATGTCATGCCCACATATTTAGGCTCTGTTTTACTCTGTTATTACTCTTGGTAGTTTTCTTCATCTTCACTGGTCACTTACACATGATTTGTTTGCCCAGTTTGGATGCTATTGGGAAGCAATTTTTTCACATTTCTCCACAATGTTGTGGTCATGAACTTCCTAGCTTTCTGCCATCTTTCCTGTGATCAGTCTGAAGTTTGCTTTGCTATAACGTTTTTGAAAAGATTGCAGCAAAGTTAAGGTGGCATCAATTGGTGCCACAGTGGCACCATTTTTCCTGCTCCAGTCCTCTGCAGATACCATTTATCTCTCTCTAGAGGGCTTGATAGTTTAATATTGTTATAACATTGCAGAAATATTTCTAACAGGTTTTCTGAATTCTCAGCTTTATAATTTTTAAAAAATATTTTCCTCTTTTGGTATGCCTTTCCTCTTATATTTCTACCATGAAAGACTAGAGACTTAGTTTTTTTAAATGAAAACTGGGAATTCTGAGAAATGATGGACAGTTTACTACAACATTGTAATAGTATAATGATATTAAACTGCCAAGTTTTTAAAGAAAAACAAACTCAAAAAGCACTAGTGATGGAGTGGCAGTGCTAGTGTTGGGACAGGGGAAGATGGGGAAGCCTGTCATATGGAAACTGTTGCTGCTGTGCTGCATTGGCAGCTGCAGCAGAAACTGGTAAATCACAGAAGTTCATCATGTAGAAAATGCTACTGTTCAGCTACTGTAAGGCATTCTGGTGGGGAAAATAAACTAGGCCTTTCTATCAGTCCCACACCAGCACTTTATAATCTAAGCCACAATGCTAGCAGTGCCTGGAAGATCTGAAGCCTGTAGAACCCATCATTATCTGAACTGCAGTCTATATTCTAGCTTCAGGTAACACCTGACTGGATACCTGTGATAAATCAGGATATTTCAGGCTCTAACAATCCCTTGCTGCTGCAGTCTGGTCAATTTGTCAGCTATGGGCAGGTTAGTCCTGGTTGGGCATAAGCATGCACCCGTGTGCTCCATTTAGATATCCAGGCTTTGCCTGCTTGGGACCTTCATTCTGATCTTGGACCCAGTTTGCTGTAGTGGTTAAGTGCGTGGACTCTAATCTGGACCACTCCTTCACTTGCAGCTGCTGGATGACCATGGGCAAGCCATAGTTCTGATAAGAGCTGTCCTTGAAAGGGCAGTTCTTGAAACAGCTCTCTCAGCCCTACCTACCTCACAGGGTGTCTGTTGTGGGGAGGGGAAGGGGAAGGAGTTTGTAAGCCACTCTGAGACTCTGAGTGAAGGGTGGGGTATAAGTCCAATCTCCTCCTCCTCCTCCTCCTCCTCCTCCTCTTCTTCTCCTTCTCTGACTCCTCAGTAAACCAGACCACTAGCTACTTTTGGTCATTAATGTGACCCTCATATTTTTAGCTGACTCCTATGGAAACCATTCAAAAGGAATTAGGCAATGCTTTGAGCATGCATCGGAAACCTTTCCTATACTAACAAGGGTTTCAGATCATTATATCTAATTCTGAATCAGACCTTGCATATTCCCTTCTTGTTATATCTTATTCTGAACCTGACCACAGAGTGTAGATTAAAAACTAAAATATCCACATGATAGGGCCACGGACAGACAGGAGTTATTGTTCTACAAGCCTTCAGGAAGATCTAGATGGCCGCATCTCGATAGCCATTTTGGGAGTTGCTAAATTAACTCACAATCAACATTGCTGAGGATTCCAAGCCTCAGTTAGTGTTGGGGGGGGGCAGACACCCCTAAAGGTAAAAGATTAAGAGGAAGGGAAGGTAATGGAGATGGGAGGAATAGAAAAGGTAAAAAGGAATGCTGAAGATGGAGGAGGGGAACAGGACAAAGTGGATGACTGAATGAGCGGCCACAGAGGCTACCAGAGGACAAACAGAAAATAATATATGGGTATGTAGGTGGGAGAGAAGGACAGAAGCTGCAAGAGATGCTGGGGGTTGAAAGACGAAAAGCGAGAGGAAGAGAGCAAGTGGATGCATGATTCCTCATTTAAATATTTTATTTTCAATATAAAACAAACACAAACAAACACACACATACACACACACAAAACATATAACCCACACAAAAAACATAAATTTGGGAGTTACAAGTATCTTCTTATTATATCTATCATATTACCTACTACATTGTATAGTTATGAAATAATCAGTTTTTATCACCATAAAGTTTTCTGTAGATATTCTTCATTATGTTTAGTTTTTAATCTAACATCTCTCCAAATAAAGTTATAAGTCTAAGTTGTTTATTTGTAGTATTCATCAAACCATTTATAAAATCTTGACCATGTACTCTGGAATCTCCTTTCTTCTTGTACTCTCAAAATAAAAGTCAGTTTATCCATCTCAGCAGGTTTGAGAGTTTTGCTTAACAGTTCTTCTTTGGAGGGTATTTCATCTTTCCTCCAGTATTTAGCATATAGTATTCTTGCAGTAGTTAGTACATGTATAATAAGATAAAAGTCTTGTTTTTTACAGATTTCTGGTCTTATATTCAATAAAAATAGTTCAGGTGTAAAAGGCATGGTACATTCTTATATTTTTTGTAACATTTCATGGATCCAAGACCAATATTTTTTAACTCTATCGCAAGTCCACAAAAACAACATATGAAAGAATGAGCCAACAGACTTTTTACATTTTGATTTTAGTTCATTTTTGTTAACTAAAAGCTCTTCATATTTTAGGAAAAAGTTATTTGAGAATAAATTTGGATTAGTGAAAGCTTCCAGCAGTGAGATCCATTTTGGAATCTTAGTGTAAAAAAGTCTTTTCACTTCTTCCCATACCTTTAATAGAGCTTTCCTAATGAGATGTTGTTTAAAATATTTATGACCCTCATACCATATAAATGCGTGCCATTCCAATAATAAATCATGACCCTCCAAAGCTAATATACTGGAATTTTCTAATGTAAGCCACTCTCTTAACCATGTCAATGAGGCTGCTTTATAGTATAACAACCAGTCTGGTAATGAAAATCCTACTCTTTCTTTTGCATCTTGCAATGCTTTCAATTTTATTCTTGGTGTCTTTGCCTTCCAAATAAAATGCTTTATCAGTTTATCAAGCTCCAGAAAGTATTTTTGATTTTGGAAAATAGGAATTGTTTTGAATAAAAAGATCAATCTAGGTAGAATATTCATTTTTATAGTAGCTATTCTGTCCATCAAAGATATTTGTAAGTTATTATTATTATTATTATTTAATTTTATTTATACCCCGCCCTCCCCGCATGCGGGCTCAGGGCGGCTACAACCATATGGCACAAAGTGCAATAAAATACAATAAAACAGTTTAAAACAATTTATACGTGGGCCACGCCCAAGGATCCCGCGTGACTAAAACCCTCTCTCCATATTGCACATACCCTTTTCATTCCAGGGGAGGTTACAGTGGCCCCCTGATGTTATTTGCCACTTGACCTCCGGCGGTGCTGTAAAACGGTCCCCATTGGTGGTGGTCATGAAGATCATGACTTCTTCCAGCATGTCGAGATGCATCTCCGGTCTGAGCACCCTCCTCTTTGCGGACGGAACCATCTCAGCTTCCGCTCCTATTACTTCCCTGTAAAGAATGTCATTGATGGGGATCTGTGTGAGCAGTTCAACTCCATGGAACCCAACAAGCAGAAAAATGTGGCTGAAGAGCTGGACAGGACCCCACCCGAGGTGTCCAAGAAGCTAGAGGACATTCGCACTCGCTATGCTTTCTAAGCAGGAGTCCATCCTGGGTCTTGGCTAGGACTCTGTTCCAAAGATGCATGGTGGATAACAACATCCCCAGCCTCCACCCTCCCACTGGATTGTCCTATTTTGGGCTCTTAGACCCTGTGTTCCAGTGTGTCATATGCATATTTTGTACATGCTGTTCTAGGTGTGTGTTGGGCTCTCCCAAGAGGCCACAAGACCCCCTCTTAAGAGTATTTCAGATTGCCCACCCCCTTTCTGAAGACTTGCTGCATGTGCCACCTGTCTGCATTTGCAGCCCTGGACAAGACGCTCATTCTCTCACCTTGTCAAAGCGAAGCCCCCTGGAGTATAAGTTGTTGAGAGGAGCACTGTGGAGCATGGGTGGGGTGGGGGTGCCAGGCTGGAGTTGGTCTTTGTGCTCCTGCTTCCGTGGCCAGTATTTGGGTAACTTGTAGTCTTCACCCTCGTACTGTTTGATCTGTGCATGTTTGTAAATAGTTTCATACCTCATTAAGCTCTTGTCTTGAAGAGATGGCTCATGTGAGCCTTTAGATTTTTTTCATAATGACTGTGGAACATTAATTAAAAGCCTTGTTGATAAAAAAAACTGACTTGCTATTTCATAATAAACCTTAATTTCATTTATTCTTAAATTATTGGATCAATAGTTTTTACTTACCAGATCAGGATAATTTTTAAAGAATAAAAATACAGAATACTGAATAAAATACAATGGACTGTAGGAATAGTGTTGGGATCACTTGCCTGGTACTGTTCACTACCTTGGAGCTATATCAGATGTAAGAAAAAGGGGTCATAGTAGCAAACTAACTTGTCTAATGCATAACCTTGTTACCTGCAAAAGTAAAATGCCTTGTTTTAAACTGAATTTATCATTCCAAAATGAAATAACATCAAATCCAGGTGGTTCAAGTTAAGTTTAGAATGTTGCATTGAATGACACATTTTATATGAAAAATCAAACAGGATGAATAAGTATGAGTCACAAAAATGAATCAGTGTATAGGGAAAGGAAATAATGTTATGACTATCCATCGCTCAGTTATGGCTACTGCAGGAGAATGCATCCAACAGTGAGAAAACAGAACATAAACTTTAATAAGGTGATTCCTGCTCAAAGTGGAGATGACTGCCTATGCACAGGGGAGTCATTGGTTGACCAGAAGTATGTTGTCAGAGCACTTAACAGTGCTTCATTTCCAGTGTGAGAAATATCATGGCAGAACATTGTGTATGTACTGGGACATTGTTTAAAAGCATGTTTGCAGTTAAGTTCACAAATAAGTTCATAATTTTTTTGTAGTTGATCATGTTAATCTTGTGGCATATCAAAAGCCTGAGTCTGTTTAAAAATAAACAACCCCCAAGTCCTTTATTTAAAACAAACAAATAAACAAAAGCCACTTATAACTCTAATTCATCACATGTAACCAGGAAAATTCCTTTTTAAAACCCAGCTTTGAGAACTTTTGCTACAGATCAATGCATAGTAACCCTCAAATCACACAATCTGTAGTAAAAATACTTAGTACGAAGTATGGTATTTTAGGGCTTCAGAAGTAAACGTCGTAAAAACTGTACTGTGGCATATTGGTTGAGAATTGATTCCAAATATTCTTCCTCTTCTCTTTTTATTTTGTGAAGAAAGAATGGGGGGATTTGTACACTTCTGAGTTGCTTAAATAGATCATGAAGACAAATACAAATGATGATGAATAAATGAATGACCTTTTTCTAAATCTGAAAATGTATCTAAGGATGTGTGCTCAAATATATCCAGCCTGAATATATACCCCCCCACACTTTATTGGTATTTCTGGGTATATTCAGGAATTTGGAGTGGTGTTTGGAATTCTCAGAAATCCACGTCCCATATATTTCTGGAAATATTCAAGAATATCCATGGCCAGCACTTTAAGGATTCTTGGCCTGTTTTTTCTCCCTTTAACAGATTTCCTGGGCAAAGGGAAGGTGGCTCTGGGCCAGCACGACTCTTACCCATCCTGGGGAAGTGGCTTCAGGCCAGCATAAACAAAGTGCAGGGCCCAGCAGAGCTTCAGGACTGGCTAGCTTCTTCTCCTTCCATCCCTCATTTGTGGTGGCAAGGGCCTTTTCTTTTCTTTTCTTTTTTTTTTAAGTACCCGAAGGTACACCTTTATTATTTTCTTATATACCTACACACAGACATAAACAACTACAACAAACAACATATAGGCCAAGAGACTTATTACAATTTGCTACTACCTCTACATCATCACTTCATTATTCTCCAACATTTGCTAATATTCTCTAATTCCATTATTATAAATTGCTACACACTCCAATGTTAATTTTGCCATATCAGCTTAGTCTTTAAGTCCATTCTCATTGTACCAATCATATAGCCTCTTCCATGTTTTTTGAAATGTCCATTTCTTTGTGCCTCTCATTTCCATGGTTAATTTGTCCATTTCCACAGCTTCTAGTAGTTTATTAATGTATTCTTCTTTAGTTGGTGTTTCTTGGGTCTTCCAATATTTGGCATACAATATCCTTGCTGCCGTTGACATATATACAATCAAGTATCTATCCATTTCTTTAAACTCTTTCGGAAAGATATTTAACAAAAGCAATTCAGGAGTAAAGGAGTAAAATCTTACTATTTTTTCCATCATACAATGTACCCATTTCCAAAAATGTTTGGAGACATCACATAGCCACCACATATGATAAAATGTGGCTACCTTGTTTTTACACTTCCAACATTTATCTGAACATT
>NW_015162483.1:1165712-1188100 GCF_001447785.1 Gekko japonicus | reverse complement strand
TGAGAAGTGGTCTTTTCATACCACAAAAACGCATTCCAACCCATCAGTAAATCATGTCCTTCTAGTTTTAATAGTCTTTTGTCTCCCAGAGTGATCCATTCTTTAATCCACGTCAATGCCGCGGCTCTGTAGTACAACATACAATTCGGAACTGCAAAGCCTCCTCTTTCCTTCGCCTCTTGTAGCATCTTTAAACTTATACGCGCTTTCTTCCCTTGCCAGATAAACCTTGTCGTAATTTTATCCAGCTCTTTAAACAACTTTTGATTTTGTAGAATTGGTATGTTTTGAAATAAAAACATCCACCTGGGTAAAATATTCATTTCATAATAGCCATTCTTCCCATCATAGATATTTTTAAATCTTTCCAGTTTTCCAGATCGTGTTTAGTTTTTTGAAGTAATTCTTTGTAATTATCTTCATACAGCGAGCTACATTTATTAGTCACTATTATTCCCAGGTATTTCGCTTTCTTAACTATTTGCCAATCAGTAATTTCCTGCAATCTTTGCTTTGTTCTTTCATCTATATTCTTTGTTATTATTTTAGTCATATCCGTATTTATCTTAAAGCCCGCTAATTCTCCAAATTCTTTAATTTTCTCTAACAGCATCTTTGCGGTTTCCGTTGGATTCTCTAAAATGTATGCCACATCATCTGCAAATGCTAAGAGTTTAAATTGTTCTTTCTTTAAGTGTAGACCTCTTATTCTATTTTCTTTTCTAATAGTTTCGTTTAATACTTCTAGCACCAAGATGAAAACCAATGGAGATAATGGGCAACCTTGTCTTGTGCCTTTCTGTATTTCAATATAACTCGTTAGTTCTCCATTTACTATCACTTTTGCCTTTTGTTCTTTGTATATTGAGTGGATCATCTTGGTAAAGTTTTCTCCCATCTCTAACATCTGAAGCACTTCTGTCATAAACAACCAGTTAACATTGTCAAACGCCTTCTCTGCATCCAAGAATATTATAGCCATCTGTTTTTCACAATGGGCTTCATAATACTCTAAAACATTCATCAAAATTCTCAGGTTATTTTTCATTTGTCTTTTGGGAAGGAATCCCAATTGGCAAGGCAAAAAAACCAAAAATAAAGTTTAAAGCATTACAGGATGCCAAAGAGAAAGCTGGCTTTGCATTACCAAACTGGTTGCTTTACTATAGAGGAGCAGCTTTGACATGGATAAAAGACTGGATTACTTTAGAAAATACAAGGCTCTTGAAAATAGAAAGACATGACCTCTTGCTAGGCATGCCTTTATATGGTATGGGAGAGCAGAAACTCATAAATATTTTTAAAAGCATTTTATTAGAGCCACTTTATTGAAAATATGGGAAGAATTTAAAAATAACTTTTATACTAAAACTCCAAGATGGGTTGCTCCATTAGAGGCCTTTACAAATCCTAATCTATTCCAGGAAGAAACAATTCTAAGATACGAAGACCTACTGGATTTTAACTGAATCTAGATATAATAAAGAAAAGCCAACAGGTTTTTATGATAAAATACTAGAAATAGATAAGATATTGATGTATGTTGATGAGAAATTTATTAAGAAAATGTATGTATTGTTTTTGGAAAATAAGACTCGTGATGAAATGGTTAAAAATGTTATGATAAAATGGGCACAAAATTTGGGCCCTAACATTGGGTTAGACCAATGGTCACAGGTGTGGAAAAAAATCTAAAGATTACAAAAGCAATTTCATATAAAGAAAAAAATATATAAGATTTTTATAGATGGTACATTACACCTGATAAATTGGTTAAGTTTGATCCTAAATGCTCAAATCTCTGTTGGAAGTGTCAAAATAAGGTTGGATCCTTTTTCATATGTGGTGGCTATGCGATAAAGCAAAAACAAAAAAAATTCATGAAATTTTACAAAACATCTTAAAATGTCCTGTACCTTTCATTCCAGAAATATTTTTGTTGAGTATCTTACCTGAAAATTGTAAAAATAAAAATAAAATTGTTCTTATCTCATATTGTATTTCATTACAACTGCCAGAGTACTCTATGCTAAATATTGGAGAAGAACAGAAACGCCTTCGAGAGAAGAAATTCTAAACAAAATTTTAGAAACGGTGGAAATGGAGAAACTTTAATTTTGAAAGGAAAGCTAGAAACTACATTTGAAAATACATGGTCAAGATTTTATAATTGGTTTGAAGATTATATTAAGAAAACAATATAGACATCCAAAGCTTGATAAGGACTTATATAGTAAAAACAATATATTTGCAGATTATATTTTTAATTGATATAAGGTGAAATACATAAATGTATGACAGTTTAGGCATACTTTTGTTAAAGATATGAATGGAAGAGAAACTCCCCCCACCCACTTATGTTTTATGTTTGTTTTGTTTTAAAAATAAAAAAATGTAGAAGAAAAAAGGAAGCTGGGATGGTGAGAGAAAAAAGAGTGTTATCTTCTTTGTCTTCCAAGCCCTCTCAGTGCCAGCTAACTTGGAAAATCAATTTGTCATCTAAATTGTCTCTTTTGTAAATTTCCCAGGAACCACATTTAAAATGCTCATCTGTCTCCAAAACCACCATTTGGGATCTCTTTTTGTCTTAAATCAACCTACCTTCCTTCCTGTTTTCCTAAGTAACCTCCTGTAATGAAGCATGTTTCCCCAGAATCTCAAAATCTACCATGAGTAAACTCCTGTGGCTTCACCAAAATGTATGGTATTGGTGGCTAACACAGATGAGACTACTTGAATGGTCTATGTTTTAAGCAGACAGTGCTCTGCCTACTTGCTGAAATGAGGGGACACTATACTGAATGTGAAAACATGCCTCTGATGCTTAGTGCTTTTGCTCATACAAATCCGGTGTTTTCAGATGAGTGGTTTTCAGATGTAGTGGTTAAGTGTGCGGACACTAAACTGGGTGTCTGTTGTGGGGAGGGGAAGGGAAAGGAGTTTGTAAGCCGCTCTGAGACTCCAAGTGAAGGGCGGGGTATAAATCCAATCGCTTCTCCTCCTCCTCTTCTTCTTCTTCTTCTTCTTCTTCTTCTTCTGCTTCTTCGAAGTGGGGGATTCAAATCGAAATATAGTGAGATAATGTAGATTTTGATTTTGTTAAATATTTTCATCACTTTACTGGCACAGTGTAATTATATGTCTGCTTAAAAGAGACTTCCTTTATCCTACGTCTAGGATTTTCTTTAATTGCAAGTTCATTACCTGGGAGGATGGGATATAAATCCGATAAAATAAATAAATAAATAAATAAATGGATTTACATGGAGATAAAAGAGTTGTATCAAGGAATTGTGTAGAAGAACAAAGTGCCAAGAGTTTAATTACTCTTCTGAAGAGAATTACTGAAATATTAATAGTATGAATGTTAGCTTCTTAAGCCTTCAGAGGGTTGAAGCAGTGTCCTCAATAGATCTGAAAAAAACTGTCCTTTCTCACTTGAAGGAATCAATGCAGAGAAATGCTCATAAATGCATTCTGCTGTGAAGTAGTAGTACTAGAAGTGGTCACAGTACACATTTGCCTCTTGTCAAATTTTCATCAGGAAATTATGTAAAAATTTATCATTGTTTCAAAGAACAGTCACTATGCTATAAAGAATACAGTGCTAAATCTGAGCCTGAAAAACCCACCAATTAATATCTCCTTTAGAGGGTGATTTGTGCTATTTATCATGTTTTGAGCAGCCTTGAAGGTATTTTTATACTGAAAGGCAAGTTTAAAATAGTTTAAGTTTCCTGCTCAGCCATGGAAACCTCAATGTTTCACCTACCTCATGGAGTTGCTCTGAATGGGAATGTTACATGAGATCCTTGGGATACAGATCCAATAAGTAAATGAAATCTCTGATTATAAAATCACCACGCCCATGGTTTTCTCTGTATGATTAGGTATAATTATATCTACACAACATGGTCTGTTCTACAGGGGGCTACCAGCTGAAGGAGCTCTTAAGATACCTCCTTAACAGAAATATTATTCACTAACCAACCACCACAGCTTAAGTGTTGGGAAGTTGTGTGCGTATGGAACGAAGCTGCTATTTTCTGTCTGTAAAATGCCAGAAGTTATTATAATACTTAAGTGGTTCTATTCTTTATTGTACTATACCAGTAATAGAGACTTCCTCCTTCTCTGGTCTGCAAGAGAGAGAATTTTTAGAAGACTGCCTGGAGAGGCTTGCTGGAAGATTGATTTTTCAATCTAAAGATCATTTGAGTTAAATGGTGCAATCTAGTAGGCTGGTATTTAGTTTTCACCTTTTTAGTGCTGTCATCTGTTGCAGTGAAGAACTCTAAATGAGTCTGAGTTTAGCTCATCGATCATTTTATTTGCAGGTGGAGGATATAACATGATACCCATTTTCATATGACCTGTTTATATGGGAGATTGTGCCCAATTGTTCCCTGTGGCTAAAATAATAAATAGACATTGTATCAAGTGTTTATTTGACATTTCTTTCTTCCATAGTGACGTGATATACTCATGTTTCATTTCTTGCTATGAATGTGAGTTTGGGAGTGTGAAATATATGGTCATGTTCTAACATTACAACTCTAAACATATTTACAGTGCAATGTCATGCAGAATTATCCCAGTACATGTCCATTGATTTCAATTTATTGGTTTAGACTGAAATAACTCCACATAAAATTACCTTTCCTTTCCTTTCATTTATTAGCTTCATTGACCAGAGGTCTTAAGCCAAACATACAAATAAAATGACCAATAATCTGCATTGAAACACTTACTAACAAATAACAAGATACACAAGGTGTACAAATATGTTTTTATTGCTTTTAATTTTCATGTATTGGGAATACTGCCACTCTGGCTGCCAGGACAACATAAACTGAGTGAGACTCAAAATTTTGCTGAAGTTACGGGCAGATAGATGAAGCTAGTGTCAGTTGTAGAGGGCAAACAAGAAGGATGTATCCAGGCCTATAGCTGCGGTGGGGCTATTCTCCAGTGGTTCAGCTAGTGGGACAGTCCGTACAGATGGGATAAGCTTCTCCTCCAATTGCAGCTCCAAGCTTTGATCCAGGTGGGGAGGGGGTTATCCCTGGAGGGTCTCCCAGTTCCTGCCGGCCCTGCTTCAGAGCAGGACAGACTTCGGCGATGCTCTTTAGCGCAGTGAAGAAGGAAGATAGAAGAAAGGAAGAAGCAAGCCGCAGGTACTTGAGGGTGTGCCTTTGTTTCAGCGGCAAGAAGAAAGAGGGCATGTTTGGCACTGGGAGGTCCCTGGCTGCCGCAGCGATTTTTCGCCCACCCTCACCAGACTCCCGACGGCCTTACCCACCCCTGGGGTGGAGGGCCTACCCCCTTGGAGTTTGGGGTGTGTGTGGTCGAGTCAGCGGTCCAGCGACAGGAGCGGCATCATTTCATCACACCTTTCAGGGATTGGGTCCTGCTGGACCTTCATGAGGAAGGGGCAGGACTACCAAGAGGTCCAGGCCCAGCAGGGAAGATGTGTCCTCCAGCAGTTCTAGATCCCCTCCTAGATCCAGACACAGGAAGAGAGATAATTCTCCTCCAAAATCTCATAGCCCTTTCCTAGAAAACGTGGAAAGGGACACAGAGTCCTCAGTCTCCAGAAAAAGAAGAAGGGGAATTATCTGAGGAAACAGAGGATGTAATGCCTTCAGTCCAGGTTTTTCCTCAAGAGTTATATTCTAAACTCCTGCCCAAGTTACTCAGAACCTTAGACACACATCCAAACCTAAGGATGTTACAGAACAGGACTCAGAGTTCCAGTCAGGACTTGGCAAATTGATGCCAAAGCTTTCTGTTACTCAGCCAGGTCTTCCCCTCCCTACATCCTTTTACAATATACTGAAGGCTGAATAGGAACAACCTGCAAAATCCAAAGCTAATCACCATCTCTTTTCTAAGTTTTATTCCTTTATGCCAGAGGCTACCAAACGTCTGAAGTTTCCCATAGTGGATGATCCAATTACCAGCCTGTCCTCCAACTCGGTGCTACCCATGGATGCAGATGGGATGCTGAAGGATCACTCTGACAGGCACATTGAGCAGGCACTTCATAAAAATTGTGAGGCCTCTCCGTGTTCTCTAAGAGAATCCACAGCAGGGTCTTTGTTCGCTAGAGCAGCTTATGACTGGGCAGAAAATTTAGCTTCAGCGGACAGTAGTGCACCAAAGGAATTAAAAGATGAAGTAAAGAAAATTGCGCTGGCAGTCGCCTTCACGGCAGATGTCCAACTTTCCACCAGGGCTATGGCATGTAGTGTGACGGCGTGCAGAAATAATTGGCTCCATCACTGCGATGTAGATTCCTCAGCACAGGCGAAGGTGGCATCAGTCCTTTTTAAAGGGATTAACATTTTTGGGGAGGGACTAGACAGATTTTTGGTGGAGGACAAAGATACGAAAAAGGGCTTCCATCCAAAATGAGGGATAGTAAGTCCAGAAAGAGATTTCAGCCCTGTCGTGAACAGAGGAGGGGGCAGAAGTCCTCTTACACCAGACCATTCAAGGCAAAGTGGCCATCCAGATCACATCACAATCCTTTATCCACAATAAGGGAGACCAGACCTCAAATAAGAACCCCAAGAAGGGCGCTTCAGCATGACTATCTAAGCACACGGAATTTCTCGGGGATTGGGGGAAGATTACAGTCCTTCACGACGCATTGGCACCAAACTGTAACAGATCAGTGGGTCCTGGACACTGTAGTGCATGGCTACAAGCTGGAGTTTTCTTCCAAACCCCAAGAATGTTTCATTCAAATAGCAAGACATCGGGACCAATTAAAACATCAACAGATGCTAGCAGCCATCCAGCACTTTCTGGAGATTGGGGCGATAGAGAGGGTTCCGTCTTCTCACCAAAAGATTGGAGTATACTCAATATTTTTTTTGGTTCCAAAGAAAAATGGGGACACAAGAGCAATTCTGGACCTAAAATGGTTGAACCGTCACATAAGAGACAGGAAATTCAGGATGGAGACCCTTTGTTCCATTCTTCCGGCCATTCTGAAAGGGGACTTTCTGTCCTCCATAGACTTATAAGAGGCTTACCTTCATATTCCAATTCACCAAGATCTCAGAAAATATCTCTGTTTTGCGTATGCAGGGATGCACTTTTTAAAATTTTTTATACTTTCCATTTATTAATCGTTTTCCCCAGTGGGCTCAAAGCGATGTACAGTTACTCAAATATAGACAAGGGACTAACAATGTTTGTAGGGGATAGGGAAGACTACATATATTCATTTTTAATTGTACACGCCGACACTGCCCGGTGTAGAACGTCTTCTGGCTGGCTTCATCATTTTCCGGCGCGGCTGCTTTTGCTGGCCAGGCTCCAGGACCCGTATGCCTATCGCCACACTGCCACCGCCTGGCCGGAATGTCCATTGCAGGAGTTCTTTCTGTAGCCGGCAAGCTTGGTTCGCCTTTACAAGCCTTGATCCGGACGTCCGACCGTCAGCTAACACCCTCCCAGTAGGGAGATTGGCGTGCCCGCCCTCGCTAAGGAGCGGTTCCCATTTTATCTACTCGCCGAAGCTTTCAAATCGCTGGGTGGACAATGAGCTGGGGACAACAGGCTGGTTGCTCACACCAGCGCGGGGCTTGAACTAACACAGTTCAGATGTTAAGGCAGTGGGATAGTGAGCAGTGGGCTCCCCACTTCCAATGCAGGGCCCTTCCTTTTGGGTTAAAATCCTCTCCAAGGGTATTCACCAAAGTGTTGGTGTCACTGGTATCAGTTCTCCACCTAAAAGGTGTCCAACTGTTTCCGTATCTGGACGACATTCTTCTCAAGGCTGCATCTTTTCAGGAGAGTGTGAATATTTCCCAGATCACAGTGTGCACATTGAAAGAGCATGGATTTGTGATCAACAAGGAGAAAAGTCATCTTCAACCTACTCAGCAGCTGATTCATCTGGGAGTAGAGATAGACACCATCAGGGATTGGGTCTTCTTTTCTCCGGAAAGAGAGCAGAAGATTCGATCCCTGTTGACAGTAGTATTGGGGGGAGGGTTTAGTATTGGGACAGTAGTATTGGGACAGACCAAGATGGAACTCATGACACTAGCCAAACTGCTGGGTATGTTAGTGTCCATCCAAGAGATTGTGTGATGGCCAGGGTTCCACACCAGACCCCTGCAGAGATTCCTGCTACCTTTTCAGAACACAATAGCACACAAGAGATTCAAATTGGTGCAACTTCCAGAGAAAGTGCACTTATAGCTGAGATGGTGGCTGAATCCACTTTTCTTCAGACAAGGGTCACCCCTAAGGGAACCCTCCAGGATCCTGATGACCACGGATTCCAGCCTGTCGGGGTGAGGTGCCCACTCGGGAGGGCATATGGTTCAGGGCAAATAGTCCCAGGAAGAATCTTTGAGGAGTATCAACTTCTTAGAGTTGGGGGTGATAAAACTGGGCCTCCAGAGGTTTACCACCCTATTGTCAGGTCAGCATGTGCTGGTCCAGATGTACAATATGACAGCAAAGGCCTATGTGAACTGTCAAGGCAGAACCAGAGTGCAGATCTTACACCACGAAGCAGTTGAGTTGATGTCTTGGGCAGAGAGACATCTTTTGTCCCTGAAGGCAACACACATGTCAGGGAAACAACGTGTTGGCGGACTGGTTAAGCCGGAGGAGGCTGGACCAGTCAGAGTGGCAACTGAACAAGGAAGTGTTTCTGACAGTTTGTGACAGGTTGGGAGTTATGAAAATGGATCTTTTTGCGACAGAGTTGAAACGTCAAGTTCCGGAATTCTTCTCCAGGATGTGAAATGACCAGGCCAGAGGAACGGATGCTCTGAATTGCGAATTGCCACAAGGCTTCCTTTATGCATTCCCACTCATACAAATACTACACAGGTGATCCAGAAAATAGTTAGCAAAAGGCAGAAGTGATCCTGATAGCACCCTTTTGGCCATGAGGACCATGGTTTCCAGAACTGAAAAAGCCCTGGAAACTTCCCAGCCAGGAAGACCTGTTAGTACAAGGCATCACAAGGCATCCATGTCCAGACATGTTCAGACTCACAGTGTGGAGGTTGAGCGGGAGGTGCTAGTGGGAGTAGGGTATCCTGACAAGGTTGTCTCCACCATGCTAGCTTCCAGAAAGAAATCTACTAATAGGTTCTACAATGCCACTTGGCAAGTTGTCCGCTCTTGGTGTGTGGGAAATAAGGTAGATCCTCTTAAGGCATCAGTAGGCCCCGTTTTATGTTTCTTGCAGGATGGTTTAGACAAGGGTCTCAGCACTAGCACCCTAAGGAGGTAGACTTCGGCCATTTCAGCTTTCCAGGGGGTTAGACACAGGATGTCATTCCTTCACCACCCCCATGTGAAGAGGTTTCTGAGAGGGACCTCACTACTCAGTCCGCCACAGATACATCGTTTCCATACATGGAATCTAAATACAGTATTGAGGGTACTGTGTAAGGCGCCGTTTGAACCTATGGCCTCATGTTCCCTTAAGGAACTGACCTTCAAAACTTTGTTTTTAGTGAGCATCACCTCAGCATGTAGGGTGTCAGAGATCTGAGTTCTTTCAGTCAATAGGGATCTCTGTGTATTTCACAAAGATAAGGTGGTACTTCATTTAGATCCTGCCATTATGCCAAAGGTGAATTCAGTTTTCCATAGGTCAGAGGAAGTGATTCTGCCTAACTTCTGCTCGAATCCTACTCATGATAAAGAGAGGGAGTTACATTGCCTGGATGTGTGAAGGGCACTTAGTTTTTATATTGATAGGACTAAGGATTGGAGGAAGTAAAAAACTCTCCTTGTGTTTTTCAGGAAGTCTTCTATGGGAAACCAGGTGTCTGCACCTATGTTAAGCAGATGGATTAAGGGGTGCATCATTCTGGCTTACAAAGTCAAAGGCTTGGAACCACCTAAGGGGATCGTAGTTCACTCCTTAAGGGGGTCAGTGGCCTATCGTTCGTTTCCTTCACTGGAGGCAATTTGTAAAGCAGCCACGTGGAATTCTGTCCATTCATTTACCAGACACTATAGAGTGGACAAATTGGCCTCAGCGGAAGCAGCCTTCGGCTGTAGGGTCTTGCAACATGCCCTGTAAATGGGGAAGCTCTTCTCCCTTTCTTGGGGCAAGCTGCTTTTACACATCCCATCTGTACGGACTGTCCCACTAGCTGAACCACTGGAGAATGAAAGGGTTTTTTCACTTACCGTGAAGCTTCCTTCCTCGGTGGTTCAGGAGTGGGACAGTCCGGCCCACCCAGTTGTGGTGTGTTTTTTCGCTTCACACGTTTGCAGGGAATGTTGGAGGACCTGGAGTTTTGCTGAGTAAAGTGGAGAATTCTGAGTAGTTTTTTAAGCTATGCCCCTAGTCTTCCAACTCCTAGTCTTCAACTCCTAGACAGTCTCTAGTCTAGTGTACTGTGGGTTATGATCACTGTATTTGTTAAAGTTGTTATATTGAGTTAGTCTCTCTGGTTTGGAGAGGTGTTCTCCTTCTAGTGGTTTCCAGATGGAGGACAACGGGCTAATGCATGACTGGGAGAGCCTCCGGGGATAAGCCCCTCCCCACCTGGATCAAAGCTTGGAGCCGACTCTGCAATTAGAGGAGGAGCTTATCCCATCTGTATGGACTGTCCCACTCCTGAACCACTGAGAAAGGAAGGTTCACAGTATGTGAAAAAACCCTTCCATTCAGGGCTCTGCATCTTCCTGAAATGCACAGCCCCACAAGAATTTGCCCCAAAATACCTTTTAAAAAACATTTTATTAATTTTTAAAAGGCGCACACTCCTGCACCGCACCACAGCAAGCCATACACTGAAAACAGACGTTAGTTGAAGTCAGCCTTGCTGAGAAGAAGCAACAGTTGGACAAAGGGAGTGACCACATGGAGGGCCTTTTGGCTTACTGGTCTTCCCAGCTGGTGGAGAGCTTCAGCCAGCGGAGGTGAACCTGCTCAGCCAGGCGCAGTTTTGGAGAACCCCTGCATGGAGTGTGCTGGGAGTGTGCAGACCAGGCCTTCCGGGTGGGCTGTAGGGCCGTCAGGCAGCTGTCGGGCTCCTCTGGCTGGTGGTGGTCTGCTGGCTATTACTTCCCCCTCCTTGTTGCTCCCTCAGGGTCAAGCTTCAGCGGTCAGCTGCTGGCTGGCCTGTGCTCATGTTCTCCCCCTTCCACCCTATGCCAGCCTGGCCTGCATCTCCACAGAGGCCAAGGACTTGCTCAAGTGGAAGCCCCAATGCCAGGACTAGACTTGGAGGGGCTGAGAGGGCCTGCGCTGGCTAGCGTGTTGGAGATGTGCAGGAAGAGCCCCCTGATGATGCCAAACCATCCAGGACCTCTGGGCAGTGTGTTGGGGGTTTGCGTACATGCTCCTTTTCTTCTCCCCCTCCCCCCACCCCCTGATCTTGTCCATTTTGTGCAAGCAAGACAGGATATAAATAAAAAAATAATAAATAAAAAAATCTTTGTATGTTATCACGAGGGGATCATCTAGGATAGCAAAACGGAAACTACTAATTCGAAGGGCAATGGTTGATGGTTTCCCCCCACCATGAGATTCTAAAAAGCCATGAGGGCTTAAAGGGGAAGAGAGGGGGAAATGAAAATATGTCCCTAAAAGTTGATGTGAGGGAGACATGATTTTGTTCATATACTTCACATACTTTTTCACAGCTGCAGGAGTGATTGTTGGTTTGGTTTGAGCACAACTTGATTTACAGCCCCAACAGAAAAAAATGCCCCACAAGCAATGTTCCCTCTAAGCTGTGGAGTCTCGTGAGCAAAAATTCTACTTTGTGAGCTCCTGGCATTAAAGTTGTGAGTGAGCCATTTGGCTACTGCATAAATTAGTTCGCTCTGGAGCCATCCTCCCTGAGCTGAGAAAAAATGTGTGAGCCAGAGCCTAGAAACTAGCTCACTATAACTCAGCTTAGAGGGAACACTGCCCATAAGCCACAAAATCTTGGCTATGGGCCTGGGTGTATCATGCTGAAGCTCTAAGCAAGCAGAGAGAGAAAGATCAGAAGTAATCTGAAGGGAGGAGAAGGAAACAGGTAACTGAGTCACCACCATATAGTTTCTGAGAGGAGGAAGTAGACAGGGACAGGGGAGTAGTGATATGCTGTAATTATGAGATAGTATATATCACATTGGATGCAGCCAGCTTTTTCACTCTATTTCACTTAATTCCCCTCCTTACTACAACCTCTGTCTCACATGCCCTTTGTCTATCCAGGTCCCATGATTCCAAGCACAGGGTACAAACTGCTTAAAAATTCACCGCAATGCTAAATTACTCCATTCTAAGCTTAGTGACTTGGATAAATCTAACTGCTTCAGATTGTACTGTAAATGAATTGAATTGAGGAAAAATCGAGCTATACCTCTGTTGGTGTCAGTAAACAGAGTGTAGTGGATTTATGATCACAATATAATTAATCATTCTGTGCAGGCCCATAGCCAGGATTTTTTAAGCTGGGGGGCATTTAAATTTCTTAGGGGGCACTGGCTAATTGAATTAAAGGAATACCCAACTCCTTCCCTGCACCTGCTGCCGCTCAGGGGCCCTGGGCTGGAAGGGAAGTCATGGGGCCTAGCCCCCAGATGCCCTACTATAGCTATCGGCCTGATTCTGTGTAGATAGGAAAATAGCAGACTGCTATCCTCCAGTGACAGTCCATATGCTACTAGTGCAAGAACAGTGACAACGTATTTATAATTGTCCCAAGTATGAAACCTAGACCTCCAATGGACAGCTTCAAGAGGAAATTAGATAAGCATATGGAGCAGAAGTCCATCAGTGGTTATTAGCCACAAGGTATAGATAGGAACTCTCAGGCTGGGACAAGTGATGCACTGTATTCTTGGTGCTTGGGGGGGGCAACAGTGAGAGGGCTTCTAGTGTCCTGGTCCCACTGCTGGACCTCCTGATGGCACCTGGTATTTTTGGCCACTGTGTGACAGAGTGTTTGACTAGATGGGCCATTGGCCTGATTCAACATTGACTTCTCTTATGTTCTTATGTTCTTAATTTACCCTCTTGAGGCAGAGAAATGGGAGAAAAATGGCCTTCACATAGTACTGTTCTCAGAATTTCCCCTCATCTCTATGGTAAAGACCATAGAGACTAGGGGAGGCAGTATAGAGCATCACCTGGAAGTGATGTTATATTGTCCCCAAACTCCATCCTCCCCAGGCACTGACCCTAAAATCCCCCAACATTTGCCAAGGCAATGTTGGAAATCTTGGTAAAAACACCCTTAGACATTCTCTTGGGGTGCACAGCTGTTACAGAATTTCTTCCAAACCTGAAACATACTTAACTCTGAACTTCAGCGTTCAGCTATGTGAAATAGCAGGAGATCACCTGAAGTAAACAATTGTCAGCCACCTCTAGAGGGAATGATATTGGGGTCACAGCACTGGGGGAATAGGGGATCTAACCTTTTCCTTCACACTATATTACTATTTAAATTAGACCTCCAGAGCTGCTGTTTGCCATATAGGATAAAACAGATTGGTATCCACGTTGTTTAACATTAAAGATGGAAAAGGAATTTATTTTGATATGCACAATTTATTGTTGTATGTACTGTCTTTTCCATTCCCTTGGGATGGGGGAAAGGGTTAAAAATATCAAAGATACATGCACTTTTATAAAGTCACAACTTTCTGTAGCCAACTTCAAAAGTACAAATAAATGGAATATATTATTTATATATCCTGAATATTATTTGTGTGAAATATTAGCCAGAATGTCTGATCACTTCTTTTACCTAACAGATAAATGTATAGTAAATGTACATTAATAATGCTTAGAATGGGGATGACTGGGGGTACTGTTCTTAGACAGTTAAGTTTTAAAAGTTAATGAAAAGGAAAAAGTACTTAATGTCTGACTCAGTTTATATTGATCTAAATGAAGTGAAGACTTGATGTAATAAAGCTACTGAGGATCTCCTCTCTTGGGTTTTTAGTCAGTAGTGGGTTTCTATACTTTGTCCCATATATGTAGTCCCCCTTCTGTGATAGTTTTTGTAGTTTGAAAAATAATAATAAAAAATCCCCTCCGGGGGCTCAAAAAATGCTTAGAATTTAAATGCACTCTTCTAGTGTTGAATGTGCTTTGCATACATTATCTCAATACTTCTTGCAACAATCTATAAGGTAGTTGGGCACTATTATTATAATACCCATAATGCAAATGATGGACTTTGCCAGCTCTCACTCGGCCACTATCCTACCCCAGCTTGAATACGCCCTGTCCTCCTCTGCAGCAGTTCATGGTGCATGGGTAGTGCAACTCATAGAGATAAAGGTAATCTTGATGTATGATATTAAGAAAAAGAATAAAGGAGGGAGATGGCAAGCTGCTCTTTAATGTCATGGAATACAGAGCACTGAGCTGCGGAGAGCATTGGTTCAGTCAAATGAAACAGGCACTTGGGGAAGAAAGTTATTATCTCATTTGGCCATTCTGTGCTTCTGGACCACTTTTGCTTTTTTTGCAATTTTTTAGTAGAATCAGACAAATTCTAAAACATGATGTTGTTTTTTAAAAAAGAAACTTTTGTTAAGAACTGATAAAATGGGTCAAGTTGTTCCCTTTGATGTAAGATTTCTGAAGACCATTGGGCTGGCCCTGAATGATTTTGCCTAAGAAATTAATCTCTTTATGGCTCAAGATAGAGTAGGATGGGATTTAAAAAAACTAAATATTTTCAACAAACCTCTTATAGCTTCTTCGTTTAAGATGCTTAACTCAGTAATAAGTACATTTGTAAGCTTTTAAAACTTGGAGCAATGTTCTCAGGGATGCTATTTCTAACATTACCCATTCCCTTCACAGACAGCAATTCCTGTATTGGGAAAAATGGGAGGAATTTTATGGCTGCCATTCAGCATCTGTTTCGCTTTCTTATATATGTGCATGTCTCAATGCATATACACTAGTGTGCTTTTACTCTGTAATGCAATGCTGGGGACAAGAAGAGGGGACTGTTATTATTAAAGCTCTTGTGCAAAGCAGAGTGTTGTTACAGATGTTTCTTTGCTCTGGTCCTTTGGGACATTTATTTCCTCCTGTGTTATAATAAAAATAGACATGTGCAGTCTTCGGATGTCTAGATGAAGTTCTGTTTTTCATTTCATGGAAGAGCTTTTCTGTATTGGAAGTCTTTAAAACAGCCATGGCAGTGGTAGTGTTTCTATTCACCTACCTTTTCTTTTCATGCAGAACTCAAAGCTTCAAAATGTTGTTAGTTTCCATCAATTTAGAAATCTCATCATGAATCCCTATAACTTTTTCAGTGCAGAAATTGCCTCACTTAACTTATATACTAGTGTATATTTCCTATACCTTTTACAGTTCTTCTTACTATCCCCCTCCTAGTGTGTGAAACCAGGCAAGATAGCGTATCTGCTAAGAAAGTGAATATAAATTTGATGTGGCACTTTATAAGAACAAAGCAAATAACCTTGCAGGAATTTATTCCTCCAAGGTAGTACTGAAGTGTTATTAGCAAAAGCACCTCTACAGGTTTATTTTAAAAACCAAGAATCTCTGATGGCAGATAAAGTAAACGGTATTCCAACGTAAAGCCAGATGGTATATATATTGCAGTTAACGAATTATATTTATTTTAAAAATTATATATATTAATAATTCCTCTTATCTGTCAATAATTCTTTACCTACAAAAGCAATTGCTATTAATGCTATATTAAAATAAGACACTTTCTGTGCTGGTTATGCAGGTCCTGCTGATATATCCTAAAACATCCTGTTTCTGAAATATCCTAAAACATCCTGTGATCTAAAGAGACTAAGTTAATCCAGTGATTCTCAAATTTTAGCAACCTGAGGACCGCTATTTTGATTTTTGGTGACCCCACTAAGCTGTCCCTTCCTCCCTGTCAAAGTCTGCTATGTACCTGACATTACTTTTTCAAAGCTGGCAAGCCACATGTGCCCCATGAAGGCCTGCTACACTTTAGATACCAAGTTTTAATCTTTCTCATCCTTCGCTGGGAGGGAATAGCACTGCAGACAGAAGGGTATTTTCCTCTTGCTAATAGCAACTGTGTATCACATGAACCAATGCTGAATCATTCATCAGTGAACTGAGCAGGGATTTACTCTTTAGGTTGGATGCAGTAGAACAGGTCATGGAAGGTGTTGGCTGAACAGTACTTTCCCCAACTTCCCCATCCCCCAAACATTCTGATTTTTGTCCTGAGACTCCTTTCTGTGGGTTGGGAACACTTTGCAAAAAAAAAAAAAAAGTATCACAGAACATGGGGCTGCAGCAATGACAAAACATCAGTTAAAACTGCCTCTTTCTCCTTCTTCCCAGGTGCTGTGATAAACTAGCCTCCAGAAGTAGGGTGCCCAGTGCATCAAATTCAGAGAGGTGGGAGGTTAGGGGATAATGCCTCACTGTAAAGCACAGTTTGATTGACAGGCTGCTGCCTGCATGCACCCCCCTCCTTTCTGATTGTTCAGCGCCAGCTGACGAGAGTTTTAAAAAGTCTAGTCAGTCTTGTCAGGGGAGTCAGTTGTCCTTTGGACTTTGGCTTGGCAGTAGCCAGTAAGGAGGAGTGTGTGTGTCAGTCTGGGGGAAACAGACAAGTTCACTTGGGAAGTGAAGAGACACAGCTCCTAGTCCTTACAACACATTTGAGGAAAAGTTCAGAAATCAGAACTTAAACTCTAAGTGTCAGCCTCAGCTGAATTCTGTTTATTCACAGTCTCCAGAACTGGGTTTAGGTTTGACAGAAGAGACTGGACAGGAGATTGAAAACTGCCAGTCTAGCTAAATAGAAAAGGATTATTGCTCCTAGAAAGAGGAGGATATTTCTTACCCAGTTATACAGAGAGTTCAACTCCGAAGGGACCCCTGGTTTGTGTGAAAAGGGAAACGGTCTTAGACTCCTAAAGGATAAAAAAGGGAAAGTTATAATCCAACAAGGGAAGTATTTAAATACAGGAAGAAAGTACTAACTTCCAGGAAACTAAGACAGTTTTATGAAACTATGAAGACACATTGTTGCTGAAAGAAATCTTGAAGACAAACCTCTGACAGTTAAAACCTGAGTGTCTAAAAATATAAGCTTGAACTATACTGTGTTGCCTGTTCAAAATAATATAATTTGTACCAACAACCAAATTTACCTCAACTTCTTGTCCCCTGCCATATTCCTAACTGAACTGTGCCTGTTCAATAAAAATCAGCCATAGAGCTTCCGGTTTAAGCATTTTGCCGCTTGGACGCATCTCGTCTCGCTTAGATGGAGACGTGCTGAGACCTGGCTGACGAGAGGGGTTCAAGTTCATCCCGGGAGCTGAGG
The DNA here is from genome assembly GCF_001447785.1 of Gekko japonicus. Classification (NCBI taxonomy): domain Eukaryota; kingdom Metazoa; phylum Chordata; class Lepidosauria; order Squamata; family Gekkonidae; genus Gekko; species Gekko japonicus. The sequence goes on along the minus strand of NW_015162483.1, from coordinate 1,170,779 downwards.
AGAGCCTCTTCCAAGGGGACGCCCAAGGAATTGAGGCTCACCTTCTTCCCCGATAGGTACCGTCGCCGCGGAGCCAGCATGATGCCCAGAGATGACTGCCGGAGCAAGCGAGCACGATCAAACTTCTAAAAAGACTTCCAAAAGACCTCCAAGGCTACAAACTGAGTTAAGCAAAGCTCAGGTGAAAATAAGCGAATGGAGCCTTGGTAGTAATTGGAAGCGCCTAAGTTTGAAGCGCGGGGGGAGGAGATTTCAAGCTCCCCGATATGAGTAAACTGTAAATAGAAAATAAAATGACTTTGCGACAAACCAAGCTTATAAGAAGTTAAGCGAACGCAAAAGCTGCTAAAATATACGAAGTGGAATAAAAATGCATAACTTTTGCTTTGTTTTGGAAAACTTACTTCTTGTTGATATTATGGCTGGGGGAGGATGGAGAGCACTGGAGAAAAAAACTGGTGACTGGAAATAACATACCAACAACTCCCTCCCAGAACCAGGAAGCATCTACAGACTTCTCTTCGTGGTTAGCAAGTGCACTGCGCCCTCTAATGGATTAGATGACTACTCTCAACACTAAGCTAGATAATGTGCAAAAACAACTAAAGTAGATGGATAAAAGAACTTCAGCAACCGAGAAAACGTTGGAAAAACGGACTGAGAGTATTAATAAAAGAGTGGATGAAGTAGCGAAGGAGAGATCCTCGGATAAAATGCAACTAATACAGCTCCAGCTGGAAAGGTCCATGTATGTTCTACGTTTCCATGGGATACCTGAAGATAAGAATGAGGATTTAAAGGAATCTTGGTGGTTGCCTTGGCCCCACTAATGGATTATAAACAAGAAGACTTAAGGAAATGGATGTGGCGTACAGGACTTATCCGGATTTTATAAAGAAAAATAAACTTCCAGGGGAAATTTACTTAAAATTTACAAAACAATCAACCAGAGAACTGGTGCTAAAGTCAACAATAGGGAAATCCTTAAAAATCAAAAATGGAGAGATAAAATTTTTGAAAGAAATTCCATTTGAAGTAAGAAAACGGAGGAAATTATACAGGATGCTTACTCTCTCCCTGCAAAAAAAGGGAACACAGTATAAATGGCTATACCTGGAAGGGCTGAGTTTTAATTACCAGGATAAAAAATATAAAATTAACTCTGTTCCAAAAGCGGAAAGATTTATGGATCAATGTTCAATGTAAAAAAGAAGCAGAAGGGAAAAAAATCAAAAACCATAGAAAGTTATAATACCATTATTAAAGTATGCTACTAAGAGGCTGCTCAGTAAGAAGTGGGGGAACAACATTTGGCAGGAAAATCTGCCTCACAGTGAAGAAGAAGCAGGGGTCCATCATACCAACCATGATCAAAAGCGGGGGATAACAGAGAGGGAATTTACCTTGATTTTGCATTGATATAGCACTACCCAGCCCTGCAGGACATCTTGCTTTTAAAGTTCTCCCTAGTTTCTGAGAATAGTTTTGTGACAAACAACAGGCAAGGGGAGGGGTAGAATGGGAAAGCTCTGCTCCATCAACCTCATCTGTAGAGCTGAACTCTGACCATAGTATAGCAGGTCCCGGATTTGAAACACAATATTTTGTTAATTTCCCCCTCAAAGAGACTACTGTAACTTGGGCATCTGCTTTGTGTGATTGGGTCTCACTGCACCCAGTAACACCACAGTACAACACAGTAGCATCTGTTTCTAGGAATCATGTAGGACAGCTGGACAATGTGATTACTTTTTGTGCCAGTACTGCATACCTCAGAGAGTATCTCCCCTGATACAACACATTTGTCCCATATACATTCTGTAAGAAAGTTTTAATAGGTACAGTAGAAGAACTGTAGTAGCTTTTAAATAGTTCTATGAAAAGAAGAGGAAAAAAGTAAGTCCTTTTTGCTAAAAAAAATCAGACAATTCATAGCTTGTTACATTCCCCATTCTGATTACTTTTAGTCTCTATTTTAGTTATCATCACAACATTGCCTTGCATCATTTCCCCTTCTCTGTTTTGTCCTCACAGCAGCATCCCTAAGAGGTAGGTTATGCTGGGTGAGAGTGATGTCCCAAGGTCACCCAGCAAGCTTCCATGGCAGAGCAGGGATTTGAACCTGGATCTCCCAAATCATAGTGTGATTTTTTAAACACTACATCATGCTAGTTCAATGAATACTGCAACCTACTGGAAAGGCCTAACCTGAGCTGTCATAGAAGTTTTCAGGGTGGGAAGATTGTGGCCAAAGAATTTTTATTGCTGCTGCTGCTGCTGCTGCTGCTGCTGCTGCTGCTGCTGCTGCTGCTGCTGCTGCTACTACTACTACTACTACTACTTTAGTTATAGACCACCCTCTCCCTATACATAGAAATCAGGGTGGTAAACGATATTTCAATAAATACATTTCATAAACCACATTTCAATAAATAAATACATTTACAATCAAGTTAAAAAAGTTAAAACAATGGCTGCGGTCACACATGCTAGATAATCCACTTTCAGTCCACTTTCCAACTGGATTTTGCCAGTTCACACAGTAAAATTCTGTTGGAAAGTGCACTGAAAGTGGATTATTTAGTGTGTGTGACCACAGCCAATGACAAGCTCTAAGATAATTTCAGATGGTGATTAAAGACCAATTTCTGTCCTTGTCCCACAGGGGGGAGAGGAAAGATGGGGGAGGCCAGGCTTGGTGGAAGACTGTTGCTCTCATCAATCATAGGCCTGGCGGAACATCTCTGTCTTGCAAGCTCTGTGGAAGTGCACTAGGGCCCATGGGGTACGGATGTCATTAGGCAGAGAGTTCCACCACGCTGGCACCAGGGCCAAAAAGGCCCTGGCTCTGGTTGAGGACAGCCAGATATCTTTTGGGCCAGGGATCACCAGGAGGTTCTTCTCCCCAGAAAGTAATGCTCTTCTGGGGGTATACCAAGACTTATTCATGTGTCTACAAAATAAATTTAAAAACCCCTGTTAATTTATTAATACAGCATAAAGATGAAATTTTTAAAAATATATCAGTGCAGTATATGCACCTGACTTTCCTCATAATTTTATTTATTTTTCACTGCATTTCTACCCCACCTCTATCCACAAACGGAAAAGCAGTTTACATTTTTCTATCCTCCATTTTATCCTACCACCAACCTTGTAAAGTAGATTAGGCTGAGTGTGTGTGACTTCACCAAGGTCACTGTTTTATATATTGTCCATTCTGTATGTCATCAAATACCATTGATACAGACTTTTAAGAATTTTTTCTTTTAAATATGCTAACATTAATCTAGAACAAATAGTAGTCCATATCCATTTGGCCAAATTTCTTTCCCCATTTACCCTCTAATTGTAGGAATTGAATGATTCAATTCAAACAATATTGGATAAAATAATGTAATATGTCTTTTCATTCTTTTATTTCTCATTCACAGTGTTATTCAGTGTTCCCTCTAAGCTGGGTTAGTGTGAGCTAGCTCACAGTTTTTTAGCCTCCAGCTCACACAATTTTGTCTTAGCTTAGGAAGGATGGCTCCAGGACAAATTAATTTATGCAGTAGCCAAATCGCTCGCTCACAGCTTTAATGCCAGTAGCTCACAAAGTACAATTTTTGCTCACAAGACTTCACAATTTAGAGGGAACATTGCTCACACTGTATTTTTCACCTAAGTTTCCTGTATTTCCTCAGAAGGGCCTGAACACAATGTCTCACTAGAAAATATTGAAAAAACGCATTCTTCCATGGATTATTAAATATAATATTTCATTATAGGATAAGCAATTTCAATATTCAGCTAGATCCTCCAAAGCTTTTAATCCATTATTTGTATAATATGAGATATTTCCTATTATAGATGCATCTTCAATTTATTCATCAAAGGAAGGGACTGTTAATATGAATCTTATAATTATTACTACTGCAGTATTTCCAGCTGACTTTTATTTATGGTTAATATTAGGTGACCCCTCATGGATCACTGCCTTGTCGTGGTGAGGGGGCTTGCGTGGTTCGATGAAGTTGTGGGCTATGCCATGAAGGGCCACCCAAGACCGACAGGCCACAGCAGAGAACTCAGACCAAGTGATCCCCTGGAGAAGGAAATGGCAACCCATTCCAGTATTTTTGCCAAGAAAACCCCATGGACAGTATCAAAAGGCTAAAAGATATGACACCGGAAGATGAGCCCCTAAGGTCGGAAGGTGTCCAATATGCTCCTGGGGAAGAGCAGAGGGCAAGTACAAGTAACCCCAGTAAGAGTGAAGTGGCTGGGCCAAAGCCGAAAGGACGCTCAGTTGTGGATGTGTCTGATGGTGAAAGGAAAGTCCGATGCTGCAAAGAACAGTACTGCATAGGAACCTGAAAAGGCTAAAAGATATGACGCCGGAAGATGAGCCCCTCAGGTCGGAAGGTGTCCAATATGCTACTGAGGAAGAGCAGAGGGCAAGTACAAGTAACCCCAGAATGAGTGAAGCGGCTGGGCCAAAGCCGAAAGGACGCTCAGTTGTGGATGTGTCTGATGGTGAAAGGAAAGTCCGATGCTGCAAAGAACAGTACTGCATAGGAACCTGGAAGGTAAGATCTATGAATCAAGGTAAGCTTGAAATTGTCAAAAATGAGATGGCAAGACTGAACATCGATATCTTAGGAATCATTAGTCAACAAGAGAATGCAAAAGTCAGTACTGGGATACAATCTCAAAAATGACAGAATGATTTCGGTCCGATTCCAAAGCAAACCATTCAAAATCACAGTAATCCAAGTCTATGCCCCAACCACTGATGGAGAAGAGGCTGAAGTGGACCGGTTCTATGAAGACCTACAACACCTTCTAGAACTAATGCCAAAAAAGGATGTCCTCATCATCATAGGGGACTGGAATGCTAAAGTAGGAAGTGAAAAGGTAACCGGAATAACAGACAAGTTTGGCCTAAGAGTCTGAAGTGGACCGGTTCTATGAAGACCTACAACACCTTCTAGAACTAATGCCAAAAAAGGATGTCCTCATCATCATAGGGGACTGGAATGCTAAAGTAGGAAGTGAAAAGGTAACCGGAATAACAGACAA
>NW_015162483.1:1165402-1165554 GCF_001447785.1 Gekko japonicus | reverse complement strand
TGCAGTCAAAGATGGAGAAGCTGTATCCAGTCAGTAAAAACAAGACCTGGAGCTGACTGTGGCTCAGATCATGAGCTACTCATTGCAAAATTCAGACTTAAACTGAAGAAAATTGGGAAAACCACTAGGTCATTCAGGTTTGACCTAGATCA
>NW_015162483.1:1109259-1164382 GCF_001447785.1 Gekko japonicus | reverse complement strand
GTAGAGACATCACCCTGCCAACAAAAGTCCGCATGGTCAAAGTAATGGCATTCCCAGTAGTCATGTATGGCTGCGAGAGTTGGACTATAAGGAAGGCCGAGTGCCGAAGTGAACTATGGTGCTGAAGAAGACTCTTGAGAGTCCCTTGGACTGCAAGAAGATCAAATCAGTCAATCCTAAAAGAAATCAACCCTGACTGTTCCCTGGAAGGCCAGATAATGAAACTGAAGCTGAAATACTTTGGCCACCAAATGAGAAGGAAGCACTCACTGGAGAAGATCCTGATGCTGGGAAAGATTGAAGGTCAAAGAAGGCGGGGACGGCAAAGGATGAGATGGTTAGACAGTGTCATCGATGCAATGAATATGAAACTGAGCAAACTTCAGTCCTCCCTCATATGTGGGATTTTTCCTCTCTTTTGGCTTTCTTCCTTTCTGGCTGAGCAATCCCGATATCTGTTTTCTTCTTATTTGAAGGTTTATGGCATTACCCCCACCATCATGTTATTATATTTTGATGCTGACTCAGTGCTCTTCCCTCCCTCATATGTGGGATTTTTCCTCTCTTTTGGCTTTCTTCCTTTCTGGCTGAGCAATCCCGATATCTGTTTTCTTCTTATTTGAAGGTTTATGGCATTACCCCCACCATCATGTTATTATATTTTGATGCTGACTCAGCCTGGGGACTTGAGGGAAGAGGCAAAAATCACCTCCTTCACTAATACTTCTAAAAATGGCACAAAACAGACTCAAAGTTCAAAAATAAAATGTTTTATTCAATGTAGAGAGAAAAAGTTCAGGTGAAATCTTTCAGGTTCCCAGTCAACTCACTCTCTGGAAAACCTTTTGTTAGAGAAAGTTTATTAAAGAGATTTGAGATGCTGCAAGGGTGTCTTCTTTGTCAGGACTGAAAAGCGAAAGTGGGGACCCAATGTATAACTGAAACCCACATTCCATGCACACGTCACACACCCATAAGTATAAGCAATCCTAAAAACCCAGACAGATACAGTGGTTCAACTAGCCATTCAAAAGTCTTATCGTCTTCAATGACACTCTCATGTGAAAGCTCCTGAGGTAGTGCTTGGGAAAAAGGCTACCAACATTGCCTCCCATTCACACAGTTGCTCTTCCTCCCACAGACTCTCTCCCTCCCGCCAGGAATGTCAGTGAGGGTGAGTGATAAGCGGACGGCTGGATACATCTGCTTTAGGTAGCGAAAGCGAGGGGGAGGGGAACGGGGTTTGCAGGGTACATAGATCAGGTTGGTAATACTACAGGTGTTGGATACATAATTGAGCACATAGCAGAATGCGAACCCAAGTCTGACAAAATCAAGGGTAAAATGAAGTGAATCAATAATAACTTTGAGGTAACTTAGTAATTTCACAAACTCAAGTTCATATGCTTCCAGGAAGTCTTCACAAGGTCTCAGAATGTTTGAGATGAAAGGCTTTAGTTTCAGTGTCTGCTAGACACTCTGGTATAAATTATTGAGTTTAATTGACACTTCAGGTTTCAGAAGGCTGGGATACACTACCAAGTACTGATATTCCTTCTCTAAACAATCCAGAGATCACTCCAGCTTTTACAGTGATCTCCCCTTTCAACTGGACAGGCAATTACTTCTCTAAACAAGAATATCTATCCCTTTTCCTGGCCCAAATGGGAGTCTTCAGCAGTCCTTCCATTCACAACTCTTTCTTCTCAGCTGACACTATCCAATGAGATCTGTTTGAGCAGCCTATCACTCAAAGGCTCCCTGGCTCTGTGAGGCATTAACCCTTCATAGTCCATCACATAATTATACAGCACTTACGAGCTTTTAAAGCACAGTCCGTCACAGCTTCCAACAAGGAAAGGAACATAGAAGTTCATTTTAATAATTTCAAATTAATGACCTGGTGATTTTTCCTGGATGCAATGTAGACTGGAACATACTATGAAAAAACAGGTGGTACAGATGTATCCTTAGTGCCGGCATGATGGGGCAGATGGAGAAGAAGAAGGAAAGCTGGGGAGAATGTCTCAAAATAATTTAAAAAATATATCACTAACATCAGAGCTTCTTGTTTGATATGACATTCCGTTCAAATTGCAATAAGGTAGAAAAGCTGTAGCAGATATTTTTACAAGTACTAGCATGAGGACTCAACTATGAAGTGATATTTTGACAGTAGCAAAATTTGCAGAAAAAATAACACTCATACATTCAGAATCTATAATACATAGTTTTAAGATACAAATTATATTGGTTTCACTTCAGTTTTGTAGGTTAGTTTTAAATGGATATATTAGAACTATTGCCATTGCTTTTAAACTGTACTGTGAAACAAACATCAAAAATGTGTCTTTTGCTAGAAAATAACAAAAAATGTAAGATATTGTTTTTAAAACAAGAAGCAGTGGTGTATCTTTCTGTGCCCCATTTTCATAATACTTGGTCTGTATTTTAGCTATAAGAAATGAAGTTGCTGTTCAAAGAACTTAAAAAGCAACACTATTATCCCGTGGATGTAAACTGTAAAAACTACTGTGTTCAGTTACTCCAGTCTAAATGGGTTTAATGGGTTTAGACTACTAAAATAACTCTACTTAAGATCGTCTTGTAAATCACTTACATGTCCTTCAAAACAATACTAGTAGATGAGACTTTTATTTAAAAATCAAAGGTTTTTATTTTGATATAACTTATGATAAGCATTAGTTACCTTTCTCTGTTAGAAAAGCATTATTACTGACATTATCACAACCAACAGTTGATATTCCTCAGCATTGAACAGAACCTTGTTCTTCACTGTCATTTTAAAAGTAAAATAAAAAAGTTGGGGAAAAAACACAGAAAAAGTAGCTTGAAATAAGGGATGGTATTAATCACATACATATGTACTTTGTATAAAAGCCAGGGGTCATTTGGGGGGGGGACGCGGGGGGACGCCATCCCCCCGGGTGAGGTGCGGGAGGGCGGGGCCTGGAGCTCCCTGCTGGTGCCCACTGGAGGTCGCCGCTGGCTGTGGGGAGGACACACTTCCGGTGATGTCGGGGGGTGTGGCACTTGCTAATGAGTTATGCTAATGAGTCCCCCTAGCTCTTTTTCTACGAAATGACCCCTGACAGCAGTGGATAAGCTACCTGTGGGTGATTGGTACACTCCTACGCCCATCACTCCAAAACTTCAGGTTTCAGTTGTACATAGAATTTGAGACCTTAAGGAGGAATGGAAGTATTGTCTCCCAAGTGTCAGCTAGAAAACCACAAATAACAATGCTTAAAATAGTGCTGGGATTTTTTAAAAAAATGTTTTGAAGAACATTTGTAGTATTACCACAAGTGGCCTGTCTTGGGGGAATTTAGCTATGAGACGGAGGAAGCCAGAAGGGTGCAAGGGATCACACACCTTTATATACCAAGGTCCAGTTCAGTATGAAGACTCCAGATTTAAATCATATTCAATAGTTTTATTAGAGAATATCCCTGCATACAATAATGCTAAGCAATCAGTCAGTCAGTCAGGCATTTATTACGGCAACAAGCCATAGAACACACATGCTTAAATATAACATTCATAACATTCATATAACTGAATTTAGGACAGTAAAATAAAACTATATAAAAATACAGGTGAGCCTAATAAAGTAAAAGAAGAACATAAAACAGAGACTATTAGGCAACTATTATTATATATTTGATCATGTATTTCAGATGCAGTAGCATGCTACGAGATGGGAGTGTGGGTCCTTGCCAGCTACCATACCTAAGAAGAGACTTAAGATACAATGCTTTTGATGTACCAGTTCTTATGAACTGAGAATTGCATCCATTTACATTTTTTAAGATTCTGTCTTTTAAAAATGGCTAACTCTTCCTACTAGTTGGCACACACACTTTGTTGCCCCAAGGGGACTGAAGACTGGTAAAACTGCAAGATATGTATAGGGCAGTTGTATTCACTATGGAGCCTTTTAGGTTTTCATCAACATTTTGAGTAAGGATCTTTTGTCCTAGCTTTAGCAATAACAGTTTTGCCAAGATTCAACCCAGAATGGAAAGGTCAGAGGACTTATCCCAGGCGTATTGTGTACCAAATGGTTCCACCCAGTTCTTTTTATTACTGTAAAAGCCTGTTTGCTGCTGGTTACAAACAATGCAGAGCTGCATCCTCTGAGAAATCTTTAATCTTTGTGTGATTGTGTGTCAGATTAAAGGGCTAAGAAGTTAAATCTCTCTATGTTAGATCACATTTTCACCTTTGTCTGAAATAGTCTTTTTTCTTCCATGTAAGAATGTTCCCATTTCCTGGCAAATTTAATGTCTTAGAAACTTAACAGATTTTTTTAAAGAACAAATTAACCCTGGCCCCAATCAAGAAAAAGTTAGTTGTACTTAAATCCCAATGAAATCAATGGGACTAAAGTTAGTCACAGTCATCCTCTTCCATTGATTTGAATGACTCTTAAATATTGCTCAGTATTGGGGCACTCCAATTTTAAGAAATAATATAATCAAATACTTGAAAATAATTATATTCATTGGCTAATCATGCTGTATTTTCAAAAATGAGGTAACTGTGTTTGTGGATGAAATCACCACTACACCAAACTGGCTCTCTGGATATAATGGAGGCAGAAAATTTTGGGAATACCGAAGATTTCTGGGTACTAATATTGTTATTGGTATTCAGGTATATTTGGGAACACTGAAAAAAATTGGCTTTATTTTATCCGAATCCAAAAAAACCCTGATTTCCCCCCCCCCCTGCACACCCCTAGATTTGGATTCCTGTAGGTGCTGGGGCTTTTTAGCCCTGCTCTCTAAGATTTGGTGAGTTTCTTTTCTGTTTCCCTGATGTCTCTTTCTCCCCATCTCCAGGTTGACAAGGCATAGTAAAGGGGAAGTAAATTCCACTCAGTTTAGTGAGGCTTCACTTTTCTTCATTTGCATACTTTCCCTCTGTCTCTTCTTTTTTCCTACTTAATTCTGCATTTCTTTAAACATTCCAGAGAGAATTTCTGGGGAGTTGTGATGACCCTTGACAACTCTGTATGGAGTAGGGTTTCCATCTTTGGCATCCTGGAAAATTCAGGGGCAGTGCCTGGGAATGAAAGGGTTTTGGGAGGAGAGGGAGCTCTGCAAGGATACGATGTGATGCCATAGATACCATCCTCCAAAGCTGCCTTGTCCACCAGAGGAACTGCTCTCTGTAGTCTGGAGATCTAAGTCCTGTTTGGATGGTGGCAACCCTAGCATGGAATAATGGTCTGATTCAAGTTACAACATTTCATACATGTTCCAACAAAGGAAGAATAATATATGAGAATGTCACTGTCATCTGGGGAGGAACCTTCAACATTATCTGTTGTAGTGGTGCTATGCATAGATCACAAATTACCATATAGGCAGTATATATCACATATATATATCCTTTTCCCTGGCTAAATCAGAGGGGTATTTTAAATACAAGATAGTAAATGGACAAAATGACTATTTAAAAGTAATCCACATTTTAAGATATGTCTCCCCCCCCCCTTTAATACCCTTTTATTCTGTGTTCTTTACTCCATCTCCAAAAATGTTAGGTAATGTTTCTCTCTCTAGAGGGTGAAGCTCATTGGTCTATGACAGCAGTGAAAGTGTACACAAGATTTTTTATGATGCTCATTGTAGACTGTAAATGGGTTTCTGGATATGTTGTTATTGCAGTTCGGGTATTTTAGCATTTGTCTTAACTTTAAATTCATCTCACCATTTGAATGTTTGTTGCAGTAAATACAACTGTTTTAGTGTATTGTGGATTCATTCTTGTTCTTGAAAATATAGGTAAATCAGGATTTAATCTTGGCCCAGGCTCATCAGAGTTTAGCCCCCGGTATCTGTTGGAAAGTCTTGAACAAATGAAGTAACTGTTGATGCCCCTGACAAATTTAAATAACATTCATACAATTACTAAGAAGAGAGAATCCTGGGACATCAGGGATTAAAAGAAGAGAAGAGATTGGATTTATACCCCGCCTTTCACTACCCAAAGGAGTCTCAGAGCAGCTTACAAACTCCTTTCCCTTCCCCTCCCCACAACAGACACCCTGTGAGGAAGGTGGGGCTGAGAGAGCTCTGACGGAAACTGCTCTTTTTTTCAAGAACAGCTCTTATCAGAACTACGACTTGCCCAAGGCCATCCAGCCAAGTTCTCCCAGATTAGAGTCCGCGCACTTAACCACTACATCAAACTGGCTCACTGGATTAGTTAAAGGGCTTCCAGATGAGATGATGTTGCCTCCAGGTGCACTTGATTGCAAGCATTCCTTTTTGTGTGAATCTTATCTCCAAACAAATGAACCCTGCATAGTTGTGACCTATATATAAAGGTATCTATAGCAAAGGGTAATGGGTACCAGTAATATAGTTGCATCGAATTTCATTGCTTGTCTGGTATTGGTTTCATCAGTGCAATTATCTTGTTATGACTCACACAACCTGTGATGTAGTGCAGACTTATAAGGTTAAGATAGAGGAATCAAGTCCTCAGTGAGAGCTGAAGTACATGAGACGAGTAGTGGCATCTCACTTATGGAAAGCCCTTCCCCTTGAGACTTGCCTGGCACCTACATTGCTTTCTTAGGCCCCTGCCACATGGCAGGGGAAAAGCCTCTAAAAGCGCGGCTTTTAAAAGCCGCGCCAAAGTTGAGACGTCGCGGCGGGATCTCACGGATCCCCTGGCCACGGCGCCTTTTCTCCCCAGCACGATCTAACACCGGGGAGAAAACACGGCCCTGACAGGGAGCCAGCCGAACTGTGCATGTCGGAGCATGCGCAGTTCGGCTAGGAGCCGGGATGCGCCGGCGCAAAGACGTGCCGGCGATCCAACGGCCCGGCTTGCGGCGTGTCATCCGGATGAACCACCTCGGTAGGTGGTTCACTTTTAACGCGCCGCATCGGGGAAAGGGCCGGATCGGAGACGGGAGCGCAACGCCAGCCAGATGTTGGCGTGGGATCGCGCCCGTTTGCTCCGTCTCCGATCTGGCCCACTCCCGGCCCAAAACGCCTCGTGTGAACGGGGCCTTATATGCATTAGGCCAAATGTTTCTTTTCACCCAGGCTTTTTATTAAGGGCTTAATTTTTAAAAATACTGTTTTAGTTTTTAAAAATACTGTGTTAGTTTAGAAACAGTATTTTTAGCTGTCAGTGGTCTGTTTTTATGATCTATGGTGGGCTGTGTTTTTTGAAGGTGGATTTTAATTAATACTCTCTTGGTTTTGTTTTTTAAAAAATGTAAGCCACCTCAGACAGATTCTTGGAGAGAGGACATACATTTTTTTCTCAATAAATAAATGTTGGATGAATCAGCAGGTTTCCTTCCTTCCTTCCTTCCTTCCTTCCTTCCTTCCTTCCTTCCTTTCTTTCTTTCTTTCTTGTTGTGTTTGTGTGTTAGGATCTGTTGAAAATTACCATCCTCCTCCCCTGTCTACCCCTTGCCATTACCACTCATAGTTAGGATTGCATATTAGCTTTAGTTTCTGGGGGAAACCTGCTAGTTTATGGTTAGCATCAGCTATGGTCTGTTTTGGAGGAATGGTGTAGGTTGGTAAGTTCCCTCACACACACATTATTTCTAGGTAAGGTCTGAAGGATTTTAACATGAGAAACCAACTACAGAGATTCTGATTGCCTGGGTGATGCTATCTCCAGTGCACAATATTATCTGCATGATTTGTGAGGGTAGGTTTACAAATAGGTATATGACATGTGGGGAGCTAAAACTATTCATGTAAACTTTGAGTGATATATTTTGAATTTCACCCACATGTTACTTAGTCCCCCATTTTAAAACAGTTTAAGGAAAGGCCATCACTGTATCCTGTGGCAGTAAAGTAATACTTCCTTGTGTCTTTTCTGAATATTTAGGCCATCAATTTTATTAGTTCTTGTATTGTGGGAGGGGGGGAGTGTTCTCATTAGAGTTGCCATCCTGCAGGTTGGGGTCCCACCCCAACAGTGTCAACAGTGGCCACCCCTCTCCTTTCCCTGCTGAGAAATTTGCTACTCAGAGTTCATGCACAGGGAGCCCCTGCTTACAAAAAAAGAAAATATTTAAAGTGTTCCCTTTAAACGGCTTTTTACAAGCAGGGGCTGCCCACACATGGACTCGAATCGGCATATCCGCCGCTTTGGAATTCAGGCTCACAGTGCCCGCTTGTAAAAAAAATATTTAAAGGGAAGGTTCAAGTGGGAACTGCCGGCACCTGAACTGCAAGCGGCGAATTCACTGCCCCACTTGCATAAAATCATTTAAAGAGAACCTTCGCTTTAAATGTTTTTTTCGAGCAGGGGCCACCCGTGCCTGAATTCCAGGTGGCAAATTCGACGCTTGCAGTTCAGGCGTGTGCAGCACTGGCTTCCCAGACATGATGAACGCCCCTTCTGAAACAACCTCTGGGGATAAGATTTGACCTGGCAACCCTAGTTCTCAATCCATACCATACTTTTTTTTTTTTTAAACTAAACTGAAAAGCCCCTTTCCTCCTGGGGGAAGTACGATGATACAGTATCCTCAAAATAGCATATGGATACAACATTAGATACTATAAATCTCTTGGTGTATTGATTTTGTATTCACTTTTGACGCAAAATATAACCAATATTTCTTTAAATACAAAAAAGTATCCACTTTTCAAACTTCAATTGCCCCTACATACTGAAGGCTGCCATGGTTTATTGTAACTAAGCTTAGTCACTCTACTTTATTGACAGAAGCTAAATCTTTTTTCTGGTTACATCCTCTGCAGTGCAGATGAAGTGCAAGTACATTCTTCGGTATTTATAGCTCACTTAATAAGAGGCCATTGGAAGCATCAGTGGCCAGATCTTTGATTTGTCTCCACAGTAAAGGAAGCAGTCGTCATTGAGACCTGTTGAAGATCAAATAAGTAAACAGTGCAGATTGCAATATACCATGATTTATCCATTATTACTAAATGTCTGTTCAGCACCATAATCAAACACAGGGGGCTAGAAAAGACATTTGTGAGAGGACTGTTTAGATGGAAGTCAGGTGAAATAAGCACTTGCTGTTATGTAAGCTGACTACTGTGATTTGCAGACTGTGACAAGCTGAGCTTCGGCAAAAAGGTAAAGGTTTCCCTTGCTTGAAAGCTGGTTGAATCCGACTCTAGATTGTGGTGCTCATCTCCGTTTCCAAGCCAAAGAGCCAGCACTGTCTGAAGATGTTTCCATGGTCATGTGGCTGGCATAACTAGACACTGAGGTGACAGAACACTGTTTCTTTCCCACTGAAGCAGTACCTATTATCTACTTGCAATTTCTTGCTTTCGAACTGCAAGGTTGGCAGGAGCTGCGACCAGAGACGGGAGCTCACTCCGTCATGCGGCACTCAGTTCTCGAACTGCTGAACTACTGATCTCCCGATCTGCAGTTCAGTGTCTTAACCACTGAGCCACAGCAGCCCATGAGCTTCAGCTAAAAACATACAAATAGGAAAGCAGTAGCAAATCTCTACAACAGTTTGAAAAAAAATTCTCCCTGTTATCTGCTGCTGAGCCTTTAAAATACATGTACTAGAAACACATTTTAAATGTTTTGCAAGTTTTTCTTGTCCCCCCCCTTTAAATAACAATGTATGCCATCTGATAGACCAGCATCTGGTTGACTGGAACAGCTGGCAGTAGCCTCAGTATTTCTGAAAGCCTTGAAATGGGACTTCAAGCAAAACCTAAACAAACTTCCTGATATGGTTGAGTGTTATAGTTCTGGGTTTGCTAGAATGCTATTCCATAAGGGGGGCAGGAAATTCATTGGGATTTGCCAGCCACATAACTCATCTTAGATCAATGTTCCCTCTAAGCTCTGGAGTCTTGTGAGCAAAAATTATACTTCATGAGGTACTAAGCATTAAAGCTTTGAGTGAGCCTACATTTGAATATAATGTGAGCCTAAGGTTGAATATAATGTGAGCCCAAGGTTGTTGTGAAGATAAGACAGAAGATGAGAAAACAATGGACAGCACTCTGTGCAACTTGGGGGAATGGGCAGAATTTGTTGTTGTTGTTGTTGTTCAGTTGCACAGTCGAATCCGACTCTTTGCAACCCCATGGACCATATCACACCAGGCCCTCCTGTCTTCCGTCATCCTCTGGAGTTTACTCAATTTCATGTTCATTGCATCGATAATACTGTCTAACCATCTCATCCTTTGCCGTCCCCTTCTACTTTTACCTTCAATCTTTCCCAGCATCAGGATCTTCTCCAGTGAGTGCTCCCTTCTCATTTGGCGGCCAAAGTATTTGAGCTTCAGCTTCAGTATCTGGCCTTCCAGGGAACAGTCAGGGTTGATTTCCTTTAGGATTGACTGATTTGATCTTCTTGCAGTCCAAGGGACTTGCAAGAGTTTTCTCCAGCACCATAATTTGGAAGCATCTATTCTTCGGCACTCGGCCTTCCTTACAATCCAACTCTCGCAGCCATATATTACTACTGGGAATACCATTGTTTCGAATATATGGACTTTTGTTTGCAGGATGATGTCTAAATATCCAATTTAAAAATGTGTAGGAATCCAGTTCCAATCTGATTTTGCAGACATGTGCACAGGTGTTTAAAAATGTACATACACATGTATGACCTATTTGTCTGCTGCAGCAAACTCAGATATAACATTGGACTAACAACTGTAATGTGTGGAGGTGTCCTCCCGAATTTCATGCTGATGATTGGGGAATAGGGATAATTACATTGAAAGGTACATTTATGGAGGGTCCATGCTCTGCACATTTTGAGAAGCTGCTTTGGATACTTTGCTTGGCACAGTGATTTCTGTCTGGTTTGGATCTGGATCTCTGGCATCCTAATCTCTTTCTGTCTGTCTTGTCTGTCTGTCTATTCTGTCCTACTTTTCAATCCAGAAGAAACCAGTTTAGTATAGTGATTAGGGTTACAGATTAGGACAGGGGTTTCCAATGTGGTGCCTCTGAGCCCAATGGCACCCTCTGACATCTTTCCTGGTGCCGAAGTATTTTTAGAAATTGGGAGGGGCTTTGGCCAATCAGAAGCTTTGCTTGGCGACCTGAGATGTACAAAGATGAAAAATGCAAGGGTAGACCATCAAAGCATTCACTAGGAGCAATTCAAAGAATAGAAGTCAAAATTTGGTATAACAATTCAATAGTGAAGAAAGAATCCAACAGGCAACTCCTCTATATCCTTTCAGTATAGTAGTGTCCTAACGACCTCAAAATCCACACAAAAGGCAGAGGATATCCCAAAGTTGTACGGCTGAAAAGTGGAATCTGATTTCCACAATAATCTGCCTGATCACAGACTTGCATTTCTTCCCCACAGCCTGTGTTCCCTTTTAACAGTCTTACTGAGACTAGCTTTCCATCACTTAAAGGAATCCTTCTTACCTTCTACAGCTTCCATTACTTTGTTTGTTAACCATGCAGGCTTTTTTCTATACCTATTAGTGCCTTTCTTAACCTGCGGTATATATATATATATTGAGCTTCTAGGATTGTAGTTTTAAATAGTCTCCAAACTTCCCAAATGGTTTTTACCCTTTCTGCTTTTCCTTTCAGTTTCCTCCTCACATGTCCCCTCATTTCAGAGAAGTTACCCCTTTTAAAGTTATTTATTTATTTATTTATACAAATGTTGAACTCAATAGCATCATGGTCACTGTTCCCAAGTGGTGCAATCACGTTTACATTTCTCACCAGGTCTTAGGCGTTATTTAGGACCAAATCCAGGATCACCTCTCCCCTGGTAGGTTCTGTGATCATCTGCTCCATAGCACAGTCATTAAGAGTGTCTAGAAACTCAATTACTTTTTCCCGACTTGAACACATATTGACCCAATCAATGTGTGGGTAGTTAAAATTACCTGTTACAACACAGTTATTTAGTCTTGCTGCTATTGTTAATTAATTCATCATTTTATAATCTTCCTCTATCTTTTGATCTGGTGGGCGATAACAAACTTCCAGTGTTAAGCTTCCTTTTGGACCCACTATTTCAACCCATAGCATTTCCAGAAGCAAATCCAATTCTCTTACCCTCTCAGTCTTACTGGACTGTATACCCTCTCTGACATACCGAGCCACCCCACCTCCAACCCTTCCCCCTGTCCTTCTGATATAATTTATAACCAGAAATCACCATATCCCACTGATTTTCCTCATCCCACCAAGTTTCTGAAATACCCACAATGTCTATTCCCCCCCCCCAACATCAAGCATTTCTAACTCCCCGATTTTACCTTGGACACTTCCAACATTTGTATATAAACATCTATAGTTTCCCATACATTTTAAGCCCACAACCTTCCTCTTGCTGCCTCGAGACCTTGCCAGGCAGTCCATATCATTAGCCACAGTCTCAGTGGACAATTCTAATCCATTTCCTTGTAGAAAAGTAACAGCTAACCATCTCTTTGAGATGAGCTATCCCAAACCAGATACTTTTCGTCTCCTGTCAGCTTTCCCCCAATATTCAGTTTAAAAACTGCTCTGTCACCTTTTTAATTTTAAACGCCAGCAGCCTGGTTCCTTCTCTGGACAAGTGGAGACCATCTCTTTTGTACAGCTCTCTCTTGTCCCAAAAAGGATCCTTGTGCCTAACAAACTTGAACCCTTCCTCCCTACACCATTGTCTCATCCACACATTGAGACTCCTGATCTGTGCCTGTCTCTCCAGCCCTGCACGTGGAAAAGGTAGCACTTCTTAGAAGGCTACCTTAGAGGTCCTGGCCTTGAGTTTCCGGCCTAGCAGCCTAAATTTCCCCCTTAGGACCTCATGACTGCATTTTCCCACATCATTGGTGCCAACATGTACCATGACCACTGGCTCCTCCCTAGCACTATCTTCCAGC
Source organism: Gekko japonicus (assembly GCF_001447785.1). Classification (NCBI taxonomy): domain Eukaryota; kingdom Metazoa; phylum Chordata; class Lepidosauria; order Squamata; family Gekkonidae; genus Gekko; species Gekko japonicus. The sequence goes on along the minus strand of NW_015162483.1, from coordinate 1,151,505 downwards.
CTATCTAGAACATAAGTAATGTCCACCACCTTTGCACCAGGGAGGCAAGTCACCTTATGGTCAGTACACGGGTTCGCCACCCAGCTGTCTGCCTGCCTAAGGTTTGAATCACCAACAAACAGGAGCCCCCTCCCTCCCTGCCAAGGGATGGTTCCTTGGTGCAAAAGAATACCCGTTCACCATCTGAAGAAGAGGTCCCTTCTGAGAGCAGATTCCCCTTATCTGCAGCACAGTGCCCTGTTTTCTCTTGACCCTCATGCTCCCTGACAGCAGCAGGGCTGCCAGATTCAGAGTGGGACATATCTAATGAGTCCCTGAGAGTCTTCTCCATGTGCCTGACTGTCTCTTCTTCTCTAGGTCAGCCATCTTGGCCTCAAGGGAGAAAACTCATTCCCTGAGAACCAGTAGATTTAGACTGGAGTCACTCTGCATAGGGTCACACTGTCATGCTTATGAATAATTTACAAACAATATGCTTGGAGTATGAAAATTAAACAAGCATACCTTTAGTTCTATATAATTTGGAGCCAAGTTTAAAAAACAACTGATAAATGATATTAGTACATTTGTAATTCTTCTGTGATTACTTTGTGCTTGAATGGACAACCTTGCAAAGGTTTCATTGCATTCCTTCTAAGCTAAGCTAAACAAATGTATCAAACTTTTGCATGTGGAATGTTTTACTGTAAGGATACTGCTGTATTTGCAAGTTCCAAAATTTTGCAGCAGTTATTGTCGGTTTATAGTATTTGTCAGGCATTTTTTTTCCTGAATATTGCTTGGTTGACATAGTTCTCAATAGAAATTAAGTTTCCTTTTTCTTTCCTTTTTTTTGGTGGCTCAGTCTATGGAACAGACTTTCAAAGAAATCCTGTGAAATGTTATGCTAGTCTTACACCACTGATTTCAGTGGGTTTAGATCAGTAGAGGATTTTGCTATGAATCTTACAAAAAACCTAAGCTAGGCCCCGGTCACACGGGCTGGAAAATGCGGGGGGGGGGGAGCGTGGCTGTTTGCCCCGGGGCAAACTAACGCGCGACTGCGCGATCAGACGTCCAGTTGAGGTCCCGTCGAGGTCCTGTGGCTAGGGGGGAGGTGCTGATCACACGACAGGCAAAGAAAAAACTTTTTAAAACTGAAGTGTGTGCATGCTCCGTTGGGTGCTTGTGCGCATCCATGGAGACTTAGGGGAAAAATGACCTGTTTTCGAGGGGACATGGGCTGGCTCAGGATGCCACCGGAAACGCGATCAGACGCCCGCCCTTGCCCCGCAGTTTCTGGAAACTAGCACCTCGGAGGTACTAGTTTTTTGCCCCGGATCTTCGGCGGGAAGCCTCGGGTGAGCCACGGGAGCTCTACACTTCCCAGATGTGGCGGTGTGATCGCGCCCGGAAAATCCGCCTATCTTCCGTCTCTGTAGCGTGGCTAAAGCTCCGTGTGACCGCAGCCCTAGAAACTCTTCTGTATACACTATTAACATATTAAATTAATCCTAGCTTCAAAATGTATTGTCATTTCCCACCTGACTGTTGTAGTCTTGTTGGCATTCACAGATTCCATCCCAGATTATCACCTTACATTAGCCCAGCCTCCTCAGAAGCTTATTGAGCCAACATCCTGAATCTAAATGTTTTCTTTAATTGGGTGCCTTTTGAAAAACGAGTCTTCTTTTCTATTTCTCTTTCCAGTCTTCCATGGGAAACTGCTGTTCATCATATTGTTGAAAGATTCAGCATGTTACAGAGATGCATTCTAGCCTAGCAACTTTAAAGATTTTTCAGCGTAACACTAGGAAGGTAGAACTAGACACAGAAGTTAAAACTTAATTTTGTTTTGCTGTATACTTACTTGTGTACTTTAATGCCAGAGAGAGGGAGAGAGAGAGAGAGAGAGAGAGGTCCTAGAAACCACACCACGAACTGGGACAAATCTTCCCTATTCCAGCTTGTGAACCAGTTTGGTTTTGTGAGGTTTGTGGATCTTCCTCCTTTCTGCTGGAAGCAGGTCCCCGATGTCAGCAGAATGGAATGGGGGGGAAGATCTTCTAAAACCCATCTAAAGGTAAAGTTCCCTTTAAAAGGGTTTTTTAAGTGGGTGCCATGAAGGAGTGAAGTCCAACCAGCGAATTCACCACTTCCAGGTGAATTTGCCTCTTGGACTACGTTTCTGTATAGTGCCCGCTTCCAAAACCCATTTAAAAGGAACGTTTATATTTATTTGCATCACTGACATATCCAGATGCATTTTCATTCTCAGTTCTCAATACCTGTGTAAAATGGGTTCCTCAAAACCTGCATGGGTGCATTTTCAAGACAGTATGGCACCAATACTTCTGTCACAGTGTTTCCCAAACTGGGATCCAATAGTTGAGATTCTGCCTTTTAAGAAAGTGTTGCAAGGAAATTAATGGTCCTCTTCCAAGTGGCAGCAACTGGTCTTTTTGAGAGCTTTCAGGGGCTGCAGTGAGAAGAGGAAACTATGATGTCCACAAACTCACTGTATTCACAGTTGACTGGATCCACTGTTCAAGAAGCAAAATCCTCCCAAACATAGCATTTGAATTTTGCAATCTTGTTGCAAAATAGTAAGATCAGTTTTATGATCAGTAATTTTATCTCATCTGAGTTTTCCATGTAATGAGTTCACAGGATGAGGTTAAAGATGTAACAGCCTGATCCTATCAAAAGGCATTTTTTCTCCAACTAGGAACATATAGGACTGCTACTAGGGATGGGCACAGATTGATCCATGGACCTAATTTCGTCATTTGCCTGATCTGTGCATTCACAGTTTTGATGGACCACCCATAGACTGCATTTTTTTAAAGGTGGTCCATTTGATCTGTTGGAGGGATCCATGGGCCAGACATGCTGGCACCCAGGGAACCTTTTGAAGCTGTGCCACTCCTGTGGCGCGCTATGAGTGAGCTCAGAAGGCATTTGAATGCCTCCTGAGCCCACTTTTGGATCATGCCACTGCTTTCGGATTGCGCCACATCACAGTCCTCACAAACCACAAACTGATTCATAAACGGAAAAGTTCATGGAAGTTCTCATGAACCACAAACCTCCCATGCCCATTCGTAACTGCTTCTACTGACTGATTTTGAAAGTAATAATAAAGGAAAATATATATTATGTTTTGCCTCACATGTTTATTACATCAAAATTGTTTTTGCTACATTCAGGATACCTTTCTTTTTCTCCTTTTACAAAGTCTGTATCTACATTTCTTATTTCAAGTAGTAAAATCAGCTGACAGTGACCCCAATCTGGATAGTGTAGCTCTCAGCAATGTACAGTTAAAATCAGTGATAGTTGAAACTATAAGTCCCATTAGTTTCAGTGGAATTTGGCATGATTAACTTTGTCAAGAATGGGACTAATGATATGAGTGCATTATTTTAAAGGTATTTATCTATAACCACTTTCTCTTCCTGTTGGAACTTATTCAGATGATAATTAAAATGATGATGATGTTTCCCTTGGTATTCTCTTTGCATTAACAGCTCTGTGTGCAGTAGCACACTGTCCTAGCCACACTTCGCATTCACTGTTTGTACATTGCTTTAAACAAAAACAAACAATAACAGCAAAAATCATGGAAGACATGGGCTCCAGCACTTCAGAAGCAAAGCACACGCTTTCAGAATAAGAAAGAAAAGGTTGATGAAATCACTGAGGCATTGCTGTGGTTGAGAGAGCTGTCTCATGGGCTTTATTCACCTTTTTAAAAGCCTGGCCAAGCACCTCTGCTCTTAACTGAAGTAGAAAGGATGTGTTTCACTTTTCAAGAAGTTTTTTAAAAATCCAACATTCTCTGGTGATCTTGGGAGTGGGGCAGTCCTTACTCTTGGGGAATAGGCTCCTCCTCTGGAACAGGGTTGGTATCCTCAGATCAATCCAGAAGGGGAGGGGCCTGTCCCCTGGGAACATCCCAGTCTTACTGGCCCTGCTGCTTGAGCAGGACGTGTTTCACAGGTGCTCTGTAAAGTGCAGCAATCCAGGAAAGAAAAGAAAAGAAGAGAGGGAGAAAGGAGACCCTCCCTCTTCATTATTTTGAGCCGCAGTGGGCCGCAGACCGCAAATGAAGCCAATGGCACTGGGAGATCCCCCAACAGCCAAGGCTGTGTACGCACACCCGCACTGGGCCCAGCCTGCGGCTGGAGGTTGCCTCCCCAACCAACGCACATTAGGGGAAGCGGCTGAGTCTGCAAGGAGACCGGGGTGATGCTGCAGACCTAGCAAACTCCCCTGTCTCAGAGGACCTGGCATGTGGTGGAATAGACAAGCTGGGAGCCTCTAGCCCTTGCCAGAATCATGGTAAGCCCTTACGGGCCGTAAAAACTAGACTGGAGGCGAAGGAGGGCATGGTGGTAGACTGGGGAAAACCCCAAGCTATTCGGGGAGGATGAAGAGGAAATTGTTTCCTGGGGCTTCCAACCTCCCCAACCTGGGACAGGCTGGAGTGGATTAAAGAGCCCTTTCCCCCTCCTTTTTACCTCTTCAGAGGGAAAATTCCCATGGAATAGACAGGGAGCTAGAAGGCCCAGGGAAGGCCATGGAAGGGTGGGAAAAATTGTTGTGGCCATCTTGGTTCTCTGGACCCTCATGGCAGACTTACTTTTGCTTTCACTCCCAGGCAAGCAAATAGAAAATGGCTGCTAGTCAGACCTGCAAATTCCCATAGAAAATGGCTGGCAGTCAGACCGGCCAGTTCCCTGTTCCCAGACCTGGATAGCTCAAGCTAGTTTGATCTCTTGAGATCTAAGAAACTCAGCAGAGTCAGCCCTGATTAGTACTTGGATGGGAGACCACCAAGGAAGTCCAGGGTCATGACACTGAGGCAGGCAAGGGCAGCGTCTGTAGCCTGGATGGCCCAGGCTAGCCCAGTTTGATCGGATCTTGGAAGTTAAGCAGGGTCAGCCCTGGTTGGCTCTCCAGCTCTATCTGTCTCTTGCCTTGAAAACCATATGGGGCTGCTGCTGCTTCCACCACCTCCACTGTTTCCAGAAAGAGGCTGTAACAGATTTTGGGAGGTACACTTAGCATAGATCATAAGCCTAACAATCCCTGCAAGACTCTATGGAGACCCGGAAGCAGAGGCAGCAAGGATAGCTCAGGACAACCTGAGCTCATCAAATAAGCACGGACAGCCCTGGTCAGTATTTGGATGGGAGACCACCAGTGTTCCCTCTAAGCTGAGTTAGTGTGAGCTAGCTCACAGATTTTTAGGCTCCAGCTCACAAATTTTTGTCTTGGCTCAGGAAGGATGGCTCCAGAGCAAACTTAATTTATGCAGTAGCCAAATAGCTCCCTTACAACTTCAATGCCAATAGCTCACAAAGTATAATTTTTGCTCACAAGACTCCACAGCTTAGAGGGAGCATTGGAGACCACCAAACAATACCAGAGGCATGACACAAAGGCAGGCAAGGCCAAACATCTCTGAACTTCTCGTGCTTGAAAACCCCAAGAGGTCACCATAAGTGGGCTGCAACTTGATGGCTGCAAAAAGTTCAGGAAGGACTCAGACTCCCCAATTCCATCCTCAGGGTAGAATGGGAATGGTTGGAGGATGGAGAGGCAGTAGTACCGACAGTACAGTCCTGGCTATTCCCTCAAGAGCTGTACATGAGATTTCTTTCCAAGTACTTAGAATTTCCTCCACACTTAAGGAAAACAATGATTTTGACTCAGAACTTCTGGTGGGATCTGGCCAGATGATGTACAAACTGGCAGTACCACAAGCAGGGATGCCAGCCCTGACCTGGATGGCCCAGGCTCGTCCACGCTTGTCAGATCTCAGAAGTTAAACAGGGTCAGTCCTGGTTAGTACTTGGATGGGAGACAACCAAGGAAGGCCAGGGTTGCTACGCTGAGGCAGGCAATGGCAAGCCTCTAACTGCCTTAAGACTTTTATAGTAGGATGAAGGCAGAGTGGGAACACCATTCCAAGCTAAAAACTAACCCTCAGATTTCCCCCCCAAGTTTTATTCCCTGATACCAGAGGCTACCAAGAGATTCAAGAGGCCAATGGTGGACGAACCTGGGACTAGCTTGACCTCCAACTCAGTTCTACCTATGGAAGCAGATAGGTTGCTCAAGACCCAGCGATAGGGGATTTCAGCAAGCCTTATGCAAAGACATCGAAGTCTCAGTCTGCTCCATCAGGATGTCAACAGCAGGCTCGGTGTTTGCCAGGGCGACGCATTCTTGGGCATCAGGACTCACCTCAGCTGATAGTGGAGTCCCAAAAGAACTTAAGGACAAACTTAAGAAGGTTGCTGTAGCAAAAGTGATTGTGGCAGATACTTCACTGGACATCCTGCAGCAGTTAGCTAGAGCCATGGCATGCAGTGTAGCAGCCAGAAGGAACATGTGGCTCAGAATTGGGATGAGGACTCTGCAGCACAAGCTAAAGCAATTCCCTTCAAGGGCATAAACCTTTTAGGAGAGGGACTCGACAGATATCTTATTGAGGATAAAGACGTGTTCTGTGTTCAAAAAACAAACAAACAAAACTTGTCATTCCTGTTGTGACTCCAAAAGGATATCATGGCCAGAGCCAAAGAAGAATAAGGATGCCAGGAAAATCTTGGACCTAAAATGGCTAAACCAACTGCATCAGGACTAGAATGTTCAGGATGACAACTCTGAACTCCATTCTGGCAGAGGTTCAAGCAAAGGATTTCCTGGCATCCATCGATCTATAGGAGGACCATTTACACATCCTTATTCAAGAGGCTCACCACAGGTTCCTACGCTTTGCGTATGATGGGAAGCACTTCAGTACCAATGTTGCCTTTCCACCTGAAGTCATTCCCAAGAGGGTTCACCAACTTTATGGTGGCCATTATAACACATCTGAAACTTCAGGGAGTGTTGCTGTCAACATCGCTAGATGATATCCTTGTCAAGGCCCCTTCTTACCAGCAAAGCGGGGAAGCATCAGAGATGGTGGTGATTTTTTTTTGAGGGACCATGCCTTTATGATCAACATGGAGAAGGGCACTCTAAACACCTCTCAATCATGGGTACACCTGGGGGTTCAGATAGGCACTTGGGAAAGACAACACAACATACAACTTCTGACCATAGACACGCTAAAAAAAAAAAGCATGATAGAGGGTATGGTACTGGCCAAGCTTCTGAGCATGGTGGTGTCAAGACATGAAGTGCTTCAATGGTCAAGGTTCCATGCTGGACCTCTACAGACATTTTCCCTTACCTTACCAGGATGTGGGGGTCAGTTAGGGCTACAAGCTGATACAGTTTCCAAAATAACTTCAGCATCAGCTGCAGTGGTGGCTGGAACCCTTTTGTTGCCAATGGGGATTCCTGATCTGAAATCTAAAGAGAATAGTGATGGCCACAGACGCAAGTCTGCCAGGGTGGAGAACCCACTCTCAAGGGACAATAACACAAGGGGTTTGGTCTCAGGAAGAGACTTCACTGAATATAAATTTTTTAGAACTCAGAGCCACCAAGCTGGGGCTCATGGAATTCTCCAAGATACTAATAGGTCATCATGTTGTAGTCCAGACAGACAATATGACAACAAAGGCATAAGGAACCAGATTTCGGACTTTACACACAGAAGTGAGCGACCTGATCAGATGGGCGGAGATCCAGCTACAGTCATTGAAGGTGGTCCATGTGGCAGGCCAGGATAGTGCATTGACGGACTGGTTGAGTATATATGATTAGACCAGTCCATATGGATACTCTGCAAGTTGGGTTTCAACACGTCTGCAAAAGGTACAGGATGATGGAAATTGATTTCTTTATCACAGACAAGAATAATTAATTTATGTGTTTCATATCCAGAGTTTAAAACCAGCGGGTAACAGGAACCGATGTTCTGAACTGCGACTGACCACAGGGATGACTGCACACATTCCAACTGACTTAATTGCTTCATAAGGTAATTCAGAAGCTGTTGGAACAGAAGGCAGAATTAGTGTTGATAGAGCCCTTTTGGCCATAAAGAGCTTTATTCCAGGATCTGAAGAGATTGTCGACCATGGAACCATGGTGCCTACCACTGGGAAAGGACTTATTAACACTAGGATTGGCACAACATCCACGCCCAACCGTCCTAAACCTAACAGCCTCTTGGTTGAGCGGAAACAGCTAGAAGGGTTGAGTTACCCTGACAGGGTGACAGACACTATATTAGTTTTCTAAGAAGAGCTCCACAAATAGGGTGTATAACACAACCTGGTGGGTTCCTCACTCTTGGTGTTCAGAATGTGATTGGGAACCATTAAAAGTGTCTTAGCTTTTTTCCAAGATGGTTTGGATAGAGGTCTAAGTGTGAGTACATTAAAGTGACAGGTGGCAGCCATATCGGCAGTGTTGGGGGCTAGGAAGGGAAGTCCCTTAAATTGCCATCCACACCTTAAGAGATTCCTAAGGCATTACTGTATGGTCAAACTGCCACAAATGCAGAGTTTTCTTACTTGGAACCCACATAGGGTCCTGAGAGCATTGTGTAGAAAACCTTTGAACCCATGGAGTCTCAGGGAATTAACATTCAAGACCTTGTTTTTAACAGGCATAATATCAACTAGGTGGGTGTCAGAACTGAGGACCCTGTCAGTTGACAGGAAACTTCATGTTTTTCACAATGATAGGGTGACGTTACGCTTGGACCAAGCCTTCGTTCCCAAGGTTAATCCAGTTCTTTCACAAGTCAGAGATCATTGTCTTACCTTCTTTTGTCCCAATCATAGGCATGCCAAGGAAAGGGAACGGCATTGCCTAGATGTCCATAGGGTATTCAGTTTTTACGTTGACAGGCCATTCATTGGCATGGTTCAGATACCCTATTTGTTTCCTTTAGGATATTTTCCTTAGGTCAACTGGTATTGTCTTTTACCTTAAGTCGGTGGTTTTAGGGGTGGCATCATTGTTGCATGCAAGGCTCAGGGCCTGAATCCACCCAAAGGTGTTGCAGCATATTCTCTGTGGGAGGCTGCTATGTCAGCAGTTTACAGATCCTTTCCCATCCTTGGAGATGGTAGGTATGGTGGCCACCTGGAAGTCTGTGCACTCTATTGAGTAGAGTGCTATAGAGTAGAGAAGCTGACCTTGGCTGTGGTGGTTTTTCATTGGGGTGTGCTGCAGCACACTCTATAAACCAGAAGCTGGATTTCCCACCCTGGGGCACACTGCTATTTTATGTCCCAAGAGTAAGGACTGCTCCGCTCCCAGGACCACAGGAGACTGGAAGATTTGTATTCACTTACCGTGAAGCTTCCTTTCTCAGTGTCCGCTAGTGGGGCAGTCCTACCCACCCAGTTTTGGGGGGCAGCTTCCGGAGGTTATTTTTTGGGGGGGATTTAGAAACTGGATGAACATTTATGAAGTTTCTCTGAGCTGCTAAAACAAAAAGTTGTGAGTTAATTGGGTGAGAGAGCGACAGAGGGTTTCAACCTTGGTCTACACCTGCTGGAGGGGCATAGAGTTACAAGGCTCGTTGCCCCCAAAATCGAGTTTCACTATGGTGGGGAGAAGTTTTTTTCTTTTCCTTAGTGTGATGTTAGGGGATGCAGAGCTTGGAGACAACTGGGATGTTCCCAGGGGACAGCCCCCACCCCCTTCCTGGATTGATCTGAGGAAACCAACCCTGTTCCAAAGGAGGAGCCTATTCCCCAAGAGTAAGGACTGCCCCACTCCCGGACCACTGAGAAAGGAAGCTTCATGGTAAATGAATACAGATCTTCCATTATCACGCCATCGACATTGCTGGGTGGCACTCTAGTGTTTTGGCAAAACTCTATGGTTTGAGTCCAAATTTACCATAGAGTTTTGCCCAAAAACCAGAGTATCACCAAGCATCATCGGTGGCTTGAGTACATCACTTCCGGGTGACATCACTGCAGTGCATTCTGGGGCATTTGCGGGTGGGGTTTCCTCCCGCTGGCCGCAAAACCCTACAGGATTGTATGGGGGGGTGAAAAGTTCAACTCTTACGTTTGAAAACCTTGCTTAATCTTGTGTTCTGAGGTAACCTGCTCCTGAATCCTGAATATGTGTAGAGCAGAAGGCTATTAGTGGTGAGGCCTTCTCTGTGAGTTTTCGGAAGTACTTTGCTTCCCCTTTCCTTTCTCAGCTCAGCTGTTAAAAAAAATTAGACTCTTAGGTTAAACCCTGGTACATTCTTGGCACAAAACTAATGAGGAGGGCACAAAATATGCAAGGAGAGCTTGCCTGAGCTTGCATAACTAGGAAATAAATGATTTTTTTTTAAATGAGAAGGTAAATTTAATGGGGGAGCACATATGTGTTCTCGAGTTGTAGATTGCAGATGGAATTAGTCCTTGATTTCTAAAAACAGCTGGAGTTCTAATCTTTGTGGGAGTTATGCCATTATTATGTAACATTACTTATAACAGTACATGTCTCTTATAACAGTACAGTAATATGCAAAGTGATTTTCTTTCTTTCCACTGCATCTGAAGAAGTGGGTGCTATTTTGTGACAGTTTGTACTGGAATAAATATTAATCTTTAAGGTGCCGCTGGACTTCTGTTTTGTTTTGCTAGAAAAGATTAACATGGCTACTCCTCTGGAAACTCCAGTTTAAGCCCACTGAAATAATTTTCAGTACCATGGAATAACTGCTTCGCCTAGTAGATAAGAAATATGGGGGGTGTCTGTGTTTATGGCAGAAGGTAGATTTGGAGCAGAGCTTTGTGGTTCATAATTGAGTGCTTTAGACTGAATCAAACAGGCCACTTGATTTATAATAATTTATATTATCAATTTATGGCATAGGTATGCCTTTTAAGATTTCAGAACTGTTCATATACGTGAATGTAATATTGTTACTATAGTTTTTTCAGGCCAGTATTATTACCTCAGAAGAGGAGTGATATTGAGAGAATATAGGCTTGAGAGAATATAGGCTTGACTAAAACCTTTATGATAGTTTGCACAAATTATTCACTGCAGCTAACTTTGTTATAAAGTTTGTTGTTTCTCTACGGCACAGTGTCATAGGGTTGCCAACTCTGGCTTAGATATTCCAAGAGCTTTGGGAGTGGTACTTGTGGAGGACAGATTTTGAGGAAGGAACGGAGCCAGTTTGGTGCAGTAGTTAAGAGCAGAGAATTCTAATCTGGAGAACCAGGTTTGATTCCCCACTGCTCCACCTAAAGTCAGCTGGGTGACCTTGGGTCAGCCACAGCTCTCTCAGCCCCACCTACCTCACAGAGTGTCTCCTCCTCCTCTTCCTCTTCCATAGAATCTACTCTCCTGTACTGCCATTTCTTCCAGGGCAACTGATTCCTGTAATATGGAAATCAGTTGTAATTCCAAAATGCCAGCCCCCCTTTGGAAGTTGGTAACCCTATAGTGAACTCTTTCCATTTGCTGATAACCAGCTTCTTTTATGTGATCATTCAACCTGGAATGAAAAGACTCACAGTTGGTGTTTTCCAACTGCTCAACATTCATTGCTTGAATGTGTAAGCAAATAACAGGTTGCTAACTGTGGATACATGATGTTGTAAGCCTAGTTTTACTAATTGCCATGTGGGGCCTGGAGGTCTCCCAGAATCACAGCTCATCTTCAGACTACACACACCAGTTCCCCTGAAGAAAATGGCTGTTTTGGAAAGGTGGATTCTATGGCATTATACCCCACTGAGGGCCCCCTCCCCAAACCCTGCCTTCTCCATGCTCTACCCCCACATCTTCAGGAATTTCCCAACCCAGAGTTCGTGACCCTACGTAAGCCATCTAGTACTTCCTCGCTTGCTAGCTGGTCTTGGCTGAACATCAGTGTGACTCTAGTTTGTGCTATGAACACACTAAACTTTTCCCTAAAATGTAGGATCCTGGATGTCCTGGACAACTCTCTTCTAGAGTCTCTGTATGATTTTAGGAATACCCCAATTAAAATGTCATGTTTCCAGTGACTTCACAAGATGGTCTTGGGCAAACAGCTGTCTCTCACTGTCACATCCACAGTATGGGTTTGATATGGATTTGCTTTATGTTCCAGAAAATAATAGGTTGTTTCTCATGAACCTGTGTGTTTCTGGGGGTACACGTAGATATCTGAAGGCTTTTTTCTCCTGAAGGGCTCCCCTGATTTTTTTTTTAAATTGAAAAGTTCAAAAATCAGGAGAGTGCTGGGGGGAAAAGTTTTCTGTTTAGTAATGAGTTCATTTGTAATAAGTGAAAAGATTTTTACGGTAAGTTTTTATTCATCCCTTAAGAGTAGTATGAATAGGAGGGAAGGTGGCATGGCATAGCCTGATCCCATCAGATCTCAGAAGCTAGGCAGGGTCAGTACTTGGATGGGAGACCACCGAGGAAGACTGCAGAGGAAGGCAGTGGCAAATCCACCTCTGCTTCTCACTTGCCTTCAAAGCCCATTGCTGGGGTTGCCATAAGTTGGCTGTGACTTGGCGGCACTTTACAAGCACACAAGAGTAGTATGAAGATCTTAACATAGAGAATTTCTTTGTTTAATGGACGTATATACTATATTTTGAGGAATATATTTATTGTGACTAAAGTCCATAATCAATATGCTACAATGTGTATGATGATACTATACTATTGAAGAATTAAGTTATTTCAGTGTCATAAAGTTTAACTTAGTCTTCATATACTGCCGCTATTTCAATTGAGACCATATGTTTCTTTACAAATAATATTTTAAGTATTTACTACAGCATTGGTTCATTCTGTTTTCAATGTTTATTTTTTCTTTCATCTCAGATGGTACAAACTATGGTGCAATAGTTCACAGTTCTCTCTCTTTCAGGCATTAGGAACATGAGAGGTACCTGCTGGATCTGACCAGTGGTCCATCTAGGATAGCATCCCAATTCACATGGTGGCCAGCCAGTTGCCCTGGAGGGCAAATATGGCAGAGCAGCTAAGGCCTTTCTGTAATGTTGTCTTCTAGCACTGGTATGTTTACTGCCTCTTAATGTGGAGGTTCCCATTATTCATCAGGGCCCTTGAATTTCTGTCCTCTATGACTCTTCCTAATCCCTTTTTGCCAGCCATTAAATGCGGCCATCACTATCTCCATGGCAGCAAATTACACAATTTAATTACACACTGATGTACCTTCTTTGTCTGTCCTAAATTGGGGCTCCCATTTGTTTTCATGACTTCAAAATAAATAAATCAATTTCTAGGTAGGGGTAGCCAAATAGTAGCATGCTTGGATTGACTAAGTACCTTTATGTGGCTCTGACAGTAGTAGCTAGGGTTGCCAGCTCTGGATTTTGAAATACCTGGAGGTTTAGGATGTGGAGCCTGGGGAGGGTGGTATTTGGGGAAGGGATGGGCCTTAGCAGGGTACAATGCCACAAAGTCCACCCTAGAAAGCGGCCATTTTCTCCAGGGGAATGGATCTTGGTCATCTGGAGATCAACTGTAATAGCAAGAGATCTCCAGGTACCAATGGAGATTGGCAACCCTAGCAGTAGCCTGCACTTCTGACATACTTCATTGTGTGAGTTGTGCCAGATAAAGTATTGTTCAGAGAATATGATATGATGGATTTTGCTCTGGCTTGGGGTTTATTTACTATATTTTGTGTGGGAAAGGAACTGCCTGCCAAGCTTCACTGACTGGAGACCCTAAAAGGGGTTGTTTTACTTCCCTCTGCAGTGTGTGGTTTGTGTCACTTCCTTGAGTCATGTGGAGATACTTGCTTTACAAGTATCCTGCTGTAGATTTGGTTTGGTCCCTTCTCTTCCACCTTAAAATCCTTTACCAAGTGTTTTGTTAAAAAATAAAATGCTGTAATTATTAACCGTTGCTCTTTCATACAGGCCCAATAATCTTAACCTGGATTTATTTCATTTTATTGCAAACCAATATAGAGATTTTAAAATCAGGAACAGACCAATTTTGTATTCATTGCTGACTTCACTGGGAGACTGAAACATCTTTTCCAATGATACCTATTATAAGTAGTGGTTCAGTTTGCTTTCTAAATAATGACTTCAGCTGTTTTTCATTGTGGTGTTGTAGTAGTTAGAGTGTTAAACTAGGACCAGATTCAAATTGCCATTGTACAGGGGAAACTTGCTGGGTGACCTTGGTCAGTCTCTCTCAGCATAACCTACCTCACAGGCTTGTTTTTGTTAGGATAAAATGTAGAAGAGTAATGTAATGTTGCAAGCTTCCTAGTGTCCCCATTGGGAAGAAAATCAGGGTATAAATATCGGAATCTCCCTTATAAATAAAAGCCGAATGGTGGTGGCACTTCTCTAGAACATTCCACACGCTCCAAAATCAGTTCGCTCTCTGATCTGTCATTCAGATGGTCTCCCTATCCACTGGCTGCTTTTCCTGAGTCCTGCCTCCAACATTCTAAACAGTTTGCTCTTCCTCTCCCCCCATAGCCAGTCAGAACACAGAGGTTATTTGCATATGCAGCCTCATTAGCCTCTGCCTCGGAACACAGAGGTCGTTTGCATATGCGACTTGATTGGCTTTTGCCTCTAACATTCTAAACAGTTTTGCTGTTCTGAGGTAAAATGTGTCCAATCTCCAGGTGAGGGCTGGAGATCACTCAGAATTACAACTGCTTTCCAGATGGCAGAGATCAGTTCCCCTGGAGAAAATGGTGGGCTCTGTATCGTTATATGCTGCTGAGGTGGCCCCCGTATGACAGCCAATGTGATGTAGTAGTCAGGGCTTCAGAGCACGGGAGAGGCTGCAGGTGTGTGTGGGGGTGTAAAGCTGAAGAGTGAGGGGGAAATAAAGGTAGGTTGAGGATTGGCTGGGAAGGAGACAGGGTTGCCAACTCCAGGTGGGAAATTCCTGGAGATGTGAGGGATGGAGCCTGGAGAGGGTGAGGTTTCAGGAGGCATGGGACCTCAGACAGGTACAAAGCCATAGACTCCACCCTCCAAACCAACTATTCCCTTCTGGGTAACCATTGTTGCCAATCTCCAGGTGAGGGCTGGAGATCACTCAAAATTACAACTGTACTTTAGGTAGCAGAGATCCGTTCCTCTGGAGAAAATGGTGGACTCAGTGTCATTATACCTGCTGAGGTCACCACAGCAAATTGACACTGAGTGTCCAAGGCCGGGGTACCCGCCCAGAGCCTCTTTCTAGAGGTCGTTGTATTTATTTCCATACTGGGCCTTTTTCCTAGTAAAACTATATTACTGTTTCACAGTTTGGGTTCAGTTTGATACCTCTTGTACAAAAACACATATTTATTTTAATTGTGGTATCGGATGGTCCAAATGGTATGAAACTACATTGTGAAGAGGTGTGTTATCTGCATTCTAAGGCATACTTTTAGAAATTCTCTCAGTAGGAATTTAAGATCAGGCTTCCGGATCATGCCTTTAGGTTTTCTGGCATTGTTTAAATCATTTTTGACTGAAGTGGGTTTGCTTCCACAAAGCTCTGACATTCACATATTAAGAGAGGCTCTTAGAGATGGATTTGAGAACAGCTTCACAGCTGATCATTTTTTAAAAAGGAAGAGTTAGAAAGGCTGCCTTTATGCTCAACTGTGATTTACAGGTATGAACGATGTCATGGCACCTACAGCAGCAATTACCCAAAGTGCCAGTCTTTGGTTTTGGTTAATACATAGAGTTTAATCCAGTTCATTTATTTGTATGCCTGTAATTATCTGTTGCATAAAATGAAAGGAAGTGCTGAGATTTCTGTGGAACAGACAATTTTCATTTTCTCTATGCATTTGGAAATTTATTCCAGATTGCATTGCAGACCTTTTATTGATGTCCTTGGGAGTTTTTGCAGTACACTATAATCACCAAACTTGATCTTAAATTCCTCTTGATTTACCGATTACGTTTCTATTGCTGATTATACCTCCCGCTTCCACACTTTGCAGTACAGCCTGTCTCCCCAGAAGACACCATGTACCTTTTTGACACAGCCAGAGGGATCCTGTGATTCACTAAAGACACCTGCTGCAAATCAACCTGTTATTTTGGCAATCCCAATTACTTAGTTAACTGATTTTCAGAGAAAGAAATGGTCAACATACCAATCAGGAGACACACAGAGATAATCCTCAGAATCTTTAACTGAGGGATTCTTGAACAAAAGGGGCCATCACCTATTAATTCAACCATTATGTCTTCATTTTTTTGCCATCAGCCTTTCTCTAAGACACTAATTTTTGCTACTTCAGTGAAAGTGTAGGGATACTTTCATAATATCCCCTCCAACCTTTTTTACAGTGTTAAAATTACCTATTGCTTTGATGATTAATTAAAGGATTAGATTCTTTCTTCGAGGTTAAGTTTATCAGTGACTAAATGGAGCCTCCAGATGAAGAGGCAATGTTCCCCTGGATATGATGCTGTAGGGATACTGAAAAACTATCATTTTTATGCCCTCCTTCTGAGATTCTAGAGGCATCTGGCTGACCACCAGGACACAGGGTACTTGTTGTGTCCTGAGCCTAATCTCATCAGCCTCAGCTTGGGGGCACATAACAATGGACTGCTAGGACCCTGGGATGGACCTATCACCCAGGAGTGCCTCTGTAAATAGCCTATTGTTGGGAGTGGGTGTGTGGTGGGTGTGCCGTTTTACGGGCTTATAAGCAGGGCCCTGGCCCTGCTAGAGTTGTCTTGTAGTTAGATCTGATTCACAATAAACTATGAAGTGATCACTACTTGTGTATCGAACCCAGTATATTGCAGTACTGGAATTGATTATTCATCAAGGCAGTTTTTGTGTTGCTGCTAGATAGTTTTAAAAAGATGTCATAGGTCCCGGCGGGGGTCGTTTCGTAGAAAAAGAGCTAGGGGAACTCATTCGTTTAACTGATTAGCATATGCCACACCCCCTGACATCACTGGAAGTGTGTCATAAGGCCACACCCCCTGACATCACCGGAAGTGTGTCATAAGGCCACACACCCCGCCCCCAACGGTCCCGGCCGCCGGCGGCCTTGCAGCTCCACTGCCGAGCCCCATTCTGAAGTTCAAGCGAAGTATCCTAGTCTAATCACAGAAAATGAAGGTTAGATTTGTTTAAAAAATGTTGGGAAACGCCATTCTGGTGATATTATAGTAACAGTGTTAAACTAAGACTCAGGAGAATGGAGTTCAAGCTCCACTTCACCATGAAGCTAATAAACATATCCGTTGTTGTTGTTTTTGCAGTATAATAATCTTTCCTTTTTGAACAGCAGCAGAAGTGATTCACAACATCATTTCTACATATATGCTTATTGTTCAGAATGCAACTTGCAGTTAAATGTCAATAAATGCATTCAAATGAAAAAGGCCAAAAAAGGCCATTAAAAAACCAATTGAATAAAATACTAATATTTTAATTTAGAAAAGAAAAGTCCTCTCTTTTCTACTTTATTTTGGCAAGTCAACAATCATTTTACAACTATAAATAATCAAAGAAAGTAGTATGTACTTTGGTCTGATAATGTATCATCTTAGGATAGCTACCAGTTTAAGTATTTATAAATAAGCTAAGAGTGCTCTCCTCTGCTCAATATGGGAAATCCAAAGCTAGAGTATCCCTGACAGATGCTGTAACCAGTCACTGCTTGAAAGCCCAGGTGTGTGTGAGCACCTCCCCCCCACCCCATTTCTAGTTCTATTGTCAAGCTGTTCTTGCTATTAGGAAGTTTCTCATAATGTTCAGCAGAAATCTGCCAACCTACACTGAAACCCATTAGATCCAATCTTGCCCTCAGGAGCAGCAGAGAACAAGTCCTTACCCTTTTCTGTGTGACAGCCCTACGGCTATGCAATCACAATCTCCTGTAGGCTAACCAAACCTAATTCATTCTAACTTTTCTCATAAGACTTGTTTTCCTGGCTTCCACCCATCTTCACTGGCCTCCTTTGAATCTGTTCCAATTGGTCTATTTCAGCGTGAACCTTACCAGTATCCCAGGAGCTTCTATATTAAGCACGTCACCCATCACTTAATAAATGGAATGAACGTTATTGCATAACAAGGTGTTTGGTACTGAGTTTAAGTTTAATTTTTCTCCGGTGGTCCCTGGTAGTGGGGCAGTCCTCACTTATGGGTTAGGCTCCTCCTCTCCGGAAGCAGGGTTGAACAGCAAAAGTTGATCCCGTAGGGGAGGGGCCTGCCCAGGAATCCCCAGGGTTTTTTGGCCCTTCTGAAGGAGTAGAACGTTGATGGTAGAGCTCCGGGGGAACGCAGAAGATTCTTCAAGGTCTTCATCAGAAGGCGGGAGAGAGTTTGCGAGGGTGGGGAAACGGTTTCTCCATGCCCGCCCTCTAGTCGCTCCGCAGCAAAGTAGCAATGGGCAAGCTCAGCCGACAGAGATTGGGGTCCCCCATAGCCAAGACCTAAGCACAGTCTCCCGATGTGGTCTCCAGCCCCTGGGCATGGAGTTCCCCCCTCCCTCGCTGCTGCGGGGAGCGTGGCTGAGATGGTGGTGGCGTACTGATCGGCACTCACTCAGGTCGGTGCTCCAGTAGGCGGGGAAGGAGGATCAGCCCTTCCACCCGGTCGGCTTCGGAATCATGGTAAGTCTGATGGGGAAAATTGGGGGGGGGTTGTCTTCCCTTAGCCCAGTGAGACAAGGAGCAGAGCACTTGCCCCCCCACCTCCCCACAGGTGGCAAAGTAGCCATTTTGGTTCCCCTTATGTCTTGAAGGGGGCAGCTTTCCCTTTCCCTCATGAGGAATCTTGGCGGGAAAATGGCACAAAAGGCAGGTCCCTCCACCACTCACAAGTCTGAGGGTGCAGTAGGTGGTTCTGGCCCTTCTACTGCCTCTTCCTCGTCTCTCTCTCTCCCTGGGGACAGCCAGAGTGGGGAGAAAGGCAGAAATATGGACATTGATTTCTCAAGGGATGATGCCAAATCTACCCTTTTGGAATGGCTTAGGTCAGCGATGAGAAGGGAGATTAGAGTGGCCATGCAGGACTCCAGATCAGACGATAATGGGACCTGTCCAAATAGAGCAAGTTCCCAGGGGAGGAAACAGGGTGACAGGGATCCAACCCCCACCCCAAGATCAAAAAAGAGGAAGTCTACCCATTGCCTCCTCTTAGATGACATTTCAGGTGACTCAGATAGTTCAGAGATGTCTTCATCTAAAGAGGAGGAAGAATTATATGACAAGGAGGAAGAAGTGGTCACATCTTCACAAACCAGGCTTTTCCCTCAGGAGCTGTATTCCAGATTGCTCCCAAAGGTGCTCAGGGTGCTGGAACTAAATGTCCAACCAAAGGGAAAGAGGAACCTGAAACAGATTTCCTTGAAGGAGCAGAAAAATCCCTTCCTAAGTCTGGAGTGAAGGCTTCAGGGGTCCCACTACCGGCTGCCTTTTGTAACCTTATAAAGACAGAGTGGGAGTTGCCAGCCAGAGCAAAAACTAACCATCCAGTGTTTTCCAATTTTTACTTGCTGGTCCCAGAGGCAGCAAAAATGGTTAAACTTCCACTGGTGGATGACCCTGTGACTAATTTTCCACCTCAGTGTTGCCCATGGAGGCAGACGGTCTTCCCAAAGACCCATGTGACAAGAGAATAGAACAGGCACTACACCGAGACTTTGAAGTCTCTGCAAATGCTCTCAAAGCCTCAGCAACAGGATCTCTGTTTCCAAGGGCAGCATTCTCATGGGCATCAGACCTAGCAGCAGCAGACAGTAAGCTACCAAAGGATTTCAAAGATGAAATTAAGAACATTGCCTTAGCAGCTGCCTTTGCATTGGATGCATCATTAGACACACTACAGATGTCTGCCAGGGCAATGTCTTTCAGTGTTACAGCTAGGCGTAACACATGGCTTATAAGCTGGGACGTAGACCTTTAATTTCTGGTAACACAGTTGTTGCCAGCTCCTCCTTGACATCTACACACAAACTATTCCTAGCAAGAATGGAGTGTGTGTCTTGGGGAAATAGTTGACAGGAGGACATTTGGCTTTGGGAGGGCTTTGGCTGCTATTGAATCACCCTGCTAGGCCTTATTATGCTCAGAAGATCATAAACAGAGGCAGCTACTTTGGGACAGAAGGGTTGTTATAACACTCTGTTGGAGCTGCAAGGTGCAGGACCTTACCCTATAACAAAATGTATGCCTACTATATTCCATTTTCTGAAACAGGTTAACTTATTTTTACTTGCTGGTTTGCTATCAAATATTTTGAAACATATAAGTATATGGACATGAATTAAATCCAGTATGAGGCCTAAAAAGTGACTTATAATTGCAAAAGTTCATGTGTCTTCTCAGCTAGCTTCCTTTGATTTCTAATTTCACTGATCTGGATGGTACTCTATTTTAGCCATTAGGTGGCAGTATTTGAAAAGAGTTGTACGTTTGAGGTGCCACCATATGGGAAAAATGATGTGGGCAGGAACTCTCAGAAAGGCTTTGTACCTGCCCATTAAGGGAGGTTGAGACTACAGAGCACATGTTTTTTAGATGTTCGTATTATAAGGTGGTGCGTAATAAAATCATCACTTCACTGACCGAACAAATTCTGGGCCTCTCCGAAAAAGCTAGACTCGAGTTTCTTTTATCTGATAGAAATCCCAAGATTACCTACCAAGTAGCCAGTTTCTGTATGGTGATACTCAGATCACGGAAATTCTAAGGTAGCTAGTTAGATATAGCAGTTTGATGTCAGACTAAATTTTAATTCTGCTTTTAATGTTTTACTGATGTATTTTAAAATCTTGGAATATTGTAAAGGTGTATTTCTTTTTGTATGACTGATCTAAGAACTGTAGAAATAAACTGACTGACGTGGTCAGGAATGGATAATCTGTAGGGACTGAATTCACATTAAAGTTTATCTGTTTATTCATTCAAAATTCAAGAAGACTGAGGGTGTGGTCACACTATGTGAATTGGCAAAATCCAGTTGGAAAGTGCATTGAAAGTGGATTATTTAGTGTGTATGACCGCAGTTTGAAAGAGAAGAACCCATTAAAGCCACTTCCTCTATATAAAGTGATTTAAAAAGAAAGAGTACTTATGCCCAAATAATCTTGTAAATATATAAATTCCAGCTTGGAGCATAAATACGGTTTGGCCCAGTTTAGCCCTAGGCTCTAAATTCACTGAAGTCTGTGTAGGACAGAATTGGGTCATAAATATCTAAATTGCATTACAACTTGGCTTAATTTATTATTTATGATGAATTGATTTTATTGCCTTAAGCAATCCAGACTCTACTTGAAAGTAAAAAAATGTAGATAAGTTAACATGCACATACTTTATGAAGGTTAGTGTTTGTGTATGTTGTGTGAGTGTGTATGATAGCAGGATTTTTTTTTTCCACCCAGAAAGTACCTTCAGGAGAAAGATGCTTATGGGTCATCTTGTTACTGCCAGTTCTCAGTAAATGCTTAGTTCTCATTCATTGCCATTTCCAAGGGGACATCTTTACAAAGCATTTGGGAGTGTGTGGATGTTATGCTTGTGTTTGGTGGTTGGATGTATTTCTGAACTAAGAGAGCAGTTATGGGCCACCACAGGAAGTGTGTTCTGCATCCCTAACAGTAGAATTCTAGGCAATGACTTAGAAGGCTGTACCTCTGCTTAGGATTTCACTCTCAAAGAGGGTCTCTGGAATAACATTGGGCTTTTCTGACCCATACTTCTTCGGTCGATCCTCTAATTTCAGCACATATTTTTGTGCTTTTAGTTTTCACTTTGGGTTTTTTGTTTGTCTCCCAGTTTGTTTGCTTGTTTGTTTTTCTGCTTCTTTGGAGACAGCTTTTACACCAATGTTTCTTTTGGAATCCAAATTCTGAGTTGCCGTTTTCTTCATGTGTAATATTTTTATTGGTTTTATTTGTTTCTCCCACTCACCTCCAGCCCACTGCTTGATTATTGGACTGTCATGGTCCCTCTCCTCCCCCACTACAATGTGCACACAAGTGATTTTTTTAAAATGTCACTAAAATATTGATATATTGCTGGAGCATTGTAACAACAGGTTTAGAAGATTCTCTGAATTCTCAGCTTTCATTAAAAAAAAAAGTAAGGCTGCAGTCACACACACTAAATAATCCACTTTCAAACCACTTTCAATGCACTTTCGAATTGGATTTTGCCAGCTCACATAATAAAAATCCAGTTGGAAAGTGCACTGACAGTGGATTGAAAGTGGATTATTTAGCGTGTGTGACTGCAGCCTAAGTCTCTAGCTTGTTCTCTCATGGGCTGTGATCACGCACACTAAATAATCCACTTTCATTGCACTTTCCAACTGGATTTTACTGTGTGAACTGGCAAAATCCAATCTGAAAGTGCATTGAAAGTGGATTATTTACTGTGTGGGATCACAGCCATGGAGATATATTAAAAGAGGTGTGTGCTGTGATGCCACTGATGACACCACTGATGACGACAGCACCCTCCCTTGAAATTCCTCATTATTGAAGGCACTTGCATGGGAGAAAATAAACTGACTCGTAACTGTGAAAATGGATATGGAAGGCAGATGTGTGGAACATCCATGCCCAAAGTGTTTCCAGTGCTTGGGGATTGACTGCCAAGAAAATCAGGAGTAAGTCAAGTGTATGGAAAAGCCCATTTTAACTCCCACTGTGCACTTGTGGTTAAACACTGAGATGTCAAGGTAGGGAGCAAGGAGTTCCTGTATAGTCATACTGAAATGGTACTAGCTAATATTAGAGCACAAAACACAAGGCAGCTTATTGTTGCAAAGATCCAAGTGGAAGAAAATATGGTACAGAATTGTGAATAAAATTGAACCCATTTCAAAACCAAAACTTATGAAGAATAAACTTCATATCCCATTTCAGTTATTGGGTGTTGGAGCATGAGGAAAGGCTGAAGAGTCTGGGGCTTTTCATTTTAGAAAAGAGACAACTAGGGGGGCTAGTTTTATAAACAGAGGTTTATAAAACTATGCATGAGGTGGAGAGAGTTGACAAAGATAATTTTTTCTCCCTTTCCCAAAACACTCGAACTTGAGGACATCCAATGAAGCTGATGTGTAGTAGATTCAGGACAGGCAAAAGCAAGTATTTCTTTACACAGCAAGTGATTAAAATGTGGAATTCACTGCCAGAGGATGGCCATAGGCATAGACAGCTTTAAAAGGGTATTAGTTTCATGAAAGATATATGTTCGCCGAATTGCTTTATTTACAGCAATTGGCAATTTATAAATGGGTTCTTGCCAACTATACCAAGGTCCTGTTCCCAACAAGAGTTACCAGTAAAGGGTTCAAGGCTGTTGTAGTTTAAAATAGATGCCTTTTACTTGAAAATATATCTCATACAAAGAATACTGATGCACTCACACATTCAATCAAGTTCCTTAGAATTACAGTATTAAAATAAGCACGGTTGCATTAGCAGGTAGGGGTGATGATGGGCGATACTTATCTGCCTTGCAGCTTGGTTGTAACAATGAAGAATGGATGGGAAGAAACAGAAAACAAAGGAATTCACAGACGACCAGAACCAGCCATAACGTGTGGGTCTCTTGACTGCAGATCAGGAGATCAAAGTAGAGGCAAGGATTTGGGGATAGCAAGTGGGGCTCAAGGGGAATAAAAGCAGATAGGGGATGTTGCAGGGGGTTTGCTAGCTAGGAAGAGCCAGGTGAATGGTCCTTTCCTTTTATAGTGGGTCGATTAGATGGGTGGCAACTGTTCCAACCTGTAGACCCACCTACCTGTTAGTCCGTCCCCAAAACAATCCTATTGGTTGCATGTAGGGAGGGTGGTTACCTAAGAGGGGTGACCAGTATTGAAACCTAAAACCTTACTCAAAGGATGGTATCTGGACAGGTGTGAAGACCTTGGCGTCAGGATGCTTCATTGTGTTGCTGATGAAGCTGGCCATTCTCATTGTGAACCAATTGTCCATTTGACAGGAAATACCAAAGCAGGAACAAAGCAGTTGATGGGTGGTACGTGACCACAAACAGTTCAGCAATGGGGGCTGTCTCTGCTCAGAGCTGTTGTTTCTCGTTGCTCACAATAATGGAGGTGTGTGCTTCTTTCACCAGGCTAGTAACTGTGTATCTGAAACCTTATTCACGTGTAAGGCTTGTGCAGGCACCTTCTATGTGTAGCATCACAACAGGTGACTTAAAGTGTACAGTTCTTTGAGCCTATGTGTGTGTGCACATAGCATGCTACATTGTGTGTAGCAATAAATATAGTCCATAAAGTAAAATCAAGTTCATTCTCTAACAGTCCCCCCCTTCATGACCTCGTAGTCTTTCAGATAGAGAAGTCATGAAAACAGTATCAGGAACATATCATCCGTTCTGAAGGTCAGATCCATAGATGTCGTCTGAAGCTTGTTTGGGCGTCGCAGGAACAAAATACCCAGATGCCAACTAGCTATACTAACATTGGGGACGGACTTAGAAATTCTACCCTAATTTTTTAAAAAAATGCCAAATTGCCATTGGAACTCCCAAATCTGCATGGCAGGGAAGCATGATTCCAATCATGTGACATCATTAATACACATATCAATTATGTCTAGTATATATATGCAATAAACTCAAAAACATTGTCATGCAAAGAAGTCATAGGGGAAAAACTTGTAAACATTTCAAAACAGAAAACTTCATCTGTAAATTGTATTCTTTTCCCTGAGGTCAAGCCTATATAAGCAGTAGGCTTCCAATTACCAAGAGTAATAAACAATGCAAGTACTTACAACAAATACATTCATGCTTTATTTACATGCTCTTCGTCCTTTCTCCCACGACACACGTTTTCCAAGTGTGCTTCTTCCATTTAAAGTAGAGGAGTAAGGCACTTATACATAACAGCTAACAATAATATTGCACCAGAAATCTTCAGATCTTTGGTTCTTCGGAGAACATGGAAATACATGAAAACACTCGATCTTCACCTTGTTAAACTTTGGAGGCTCCCTCTCCTTCTCTCGACACAGACACTTCGCAGTCTTGCCGAAAGAAAGGGGATTGTTTTGCATATTGAGGAGGGGTCTCCCCCCCTTGATCCCAAGGCATTATGGGAGTAATCATTTATTAAACTAGACATTTTCCCTAAACAGCCTAGACATTAAAACATAATGCACATCAAGGTCCAGTCCGTTCAAGGTCTGATCTCTCAATGAATATAAACCAATGCATACATAAAATCACAACAATGACAATTGAAGAAAAACTCGCTTCGGTCAAAAAGCGGACCAAACCATCTTTCCCCTTTGGAGGAGGGAGACCTCTCCCAGTCTGAAACCTCGAACTCTGGGTGAAAAGAAGGGAAACTCAGGGTACTAACGCTCGTGTGGGCGTTAGGTTCGAGAGATCAGGCTGTGGAGGAAGATCCTCATTCTTTTAAACTGGGGGACTTATGAACCTCCGCAGGGACGCTGACCAGGCGTACCTGCTTTGACCTGAAGGTTCCTTTAGGGGGACCTTCTCCCATTAAAGTTATAAAAACAGAATACAAACTATTGAACACAAACCTTCCATGAAAACACAAACATCAATGGTACAGTCCAGTGCTTGACTGACACTGTGACTTTTCCCTTATATGGAATGGCTTCACAGGGGTTGCCAATCCCTATTCAGACTCGGGGGGTGGTGGTTACGGATGTAAATGAACGTACATGCTCAGCATTATGGGGGCTGCATTTTCCAGTACAAAATTACAACATTACCACAAGAATAGAATTACTTCATCTTCAACAATAACGCAAAACACTTTATTAATTGGGGGCGCCAGGTTAGCGTGAAGCTAGAATAAAAATAAAAATCCTCCTAACCTCGACAGGAGTTGGCAAGCTGAAACAGGAGTTGACAACTTGCAAAAAATTCACGCACGGCCTTGCGGTTCTGTCAGGTCGAGAAAAGGCTATGTCTGGGCTCCTCCCTTGCTAAGGGGAAGGAATTGCACACCAGTTCACAGGCTGATCGCTCGGTCCTACCGCCGGCACGCTGCGTACCCACACAATTATAATATGTGGGGTTAACGGTACCTTGCATGGGCCCATCCTGCAAATACCTCCTCTTATTTTCCAGTAGTTCAAATGGGCCTCAGGCCTCCCAATGTTTGTTATAAAAATAGGAAAATTAAGAAAAAGCAAAAACAGAACTGTTTTCTCAAAAACAACAATGAATAGGGGAAGTGTTCACAAGACTGCTCAACCTTTCAAAACAAAGGAAATTCCAAAAATTCATGAAGAGGATAGATGTAAAGTAAAGGAAGCAATCAGGCTCTTAAATCAAAGGGGATCCTACTTCCTTGTTACAGGACAGTAGGTTCTCTCATTGGGAACATTCTCTCCATGAAGTTTCCACTGTTCCGCATGGCTGTAGAGACCATGGGTGCCTACACAGGTGGCTATAGTGGATGGTGGGAGTTTGCGTTGGAAAGGGTGAGTAGGAAAGAATTCATTAGTACTGTCTTACTGGATTAGTACTTTCCCTATCCAATTAGTACATTAGTAACTTAACTATTAGTAATTAGGATCAAGGTTAGGCATTGGGGCTCTCACCTCCACCTGTGTGTATTGGCACACAATGATTGAAAAGGCTAGGCATCGCCGGTTATTGGCGATGCTTCTAACGCTTCCTGCTAAGAAACTCCATGGCTTCAGCAATGCGGGGAATGGTGACCCCAAACAAGAATTCCTGCAATAAAAGAATTAATGGGCTTTGGGGCAATTTTTCCGGATTCCCTAAACTCAAGCCATGCTGTGGTCGATACACAAGCGTAACTCGTCACAGCAAGGTTTCCGTTGTTGCCGGAGCTAACTAAGAATTTGGTGACCTGTCTCTTTAAGAATTTCCAAGTGTCTGCTTCCGCATGAGCGCTTGTACGCCTTGCCTTGGCAAAGGATTTTCCAGCTTTTCCCTGGTGGTTCTCCAGTTGGGTCTCCTGTCTTTCGCCCGAGAGAGGGATCTTGTTTTGCTCTGCTTCCAGACAAACCACTCTCTACCGCAGCTGTCTTTTGCATTGTGCAAAAGCTATTTGCTGGCTCCGTTTCTTTTCCAGTGGAACTGACTTAGGCCATCAGTCTAACGGATGCCTAGTCCTTTGTGCCTAGTCCTTTAAAACTAGGTCAAGTGTGTAGAGTTGCTAGCTTCTCCTTTAATAAGTTTTGCATTCTGGGATGGTATGCAAATAAAAGGCACCTTTCTGTGTCTGTGTTAGACTGCTAATATCTGCCCACCAAGGGTGTGGATTTGTATTAGATTCACAAAAGATGTATGCATATGTAAGGAATCAAAAGAAAATGATAGCACGGGGCTAAAAGTTTGGTCTCCGTGACCAGAATGTGCGTCTCTCCGAACGACCTTTCCTAATTTTTTATTAAAGCTAAGGTAGGTGGCTTGCGTCTCCCGGCGCACCCCCCTTTCCTAACTTTCCCCTTTTCTTTTTCAGACACCGCAAGCGAGCTCTTCTGCCTTGGAACGACCATCCACGTCCCACTCTGGGACCGGTCAATTTTTAGAGGGACTCCTCTAAGGAGTTCTGTTATTTCTGGTTAAAGAACAAAACAGACAAACCATGTGGTTTGCAGGATAGGTGTATCTACACCTGTAATGAATGGCGGTCTCTAGTGGCCAAAGAAAAAAATTGAATTTAAAATCTCCCGGGGAAAAAATAAATGAGACTCTAGTTGTGTGGAGGGTGCAATCAAGGTTGCGGGCAACCTCGACTCTGAAGCCAATGGCTGGTTTCCTCCTTCTGAGTCTGGAGTGATAGAAAACGGCTCTCACTCTCCCCCCCCCTTTCTTCCTGATTGATGCAAGTCAAACAGGGAGCATATTTTACAATGCCATAAACGTCTATCTCAGGGAGTAAAAGGGAAGAGATGTCCGCGACTCTGGGGACATGACTTCATTGACTGGGAGGCCCGACTGCAAAGTCGACGACTAGTCTTCCCCTCCTGGCTCGGGATGGTGGTTTTGCACCTGAGGAGCGGGATGTCCCTTCCATTCCTTCAGTTGGGAGGAATGGAAGAATTTGTGCCAAACCTGCCTGTGCTTGCAGGGGATGGCTACCTTGTATACTGCCAGGCTAATGCATCATTTACCACCTTCGGTTCCAGATCTGCGGGTGCTTCTGTGTCTATCCAGAATGCTTTTGGTAGACGCATTTGTCTGCCTGTCATGACCATGTGTGGGGAGTAGTTGTGTGTGGCGGTTGTCCCTCTAATTGCCATGAATATAATGGGGAGTTTTTCATCCCAGTTTCTTCTGGTGGAACTGACTACCTTGCAATTATACTGTAACAAGAACCCAAAAAGTTGAAATAACATATTCCAAAAATGAGAATATCAATAATACACTTTCCAAAGTTAAACATTTAAATGATCGTATTCTTAAATAAAGCAGGAAGTTGACATAACCTTTCATTAACTGACAGAAACTCTAAAACCAGAAACCAAATTGACTCAAAATGTGATGAGCATGAGCCAGTTTCATTTTGTGCTATTCGAGTAGACAATTTTTCCATCAACCCGAACTCAAACACTTTATCAAACCAACTTGAAACTGTTCGTTTGAATTTTTCAAAAATGTAGCTGTTACCATTCTTGCTGTAGCACATAGTATCACTATTCATTCCTTTCTTTCTCGAGGAATTGTTGCAAGTTCTTTTTGCCAGAGGCTGAGCAACATTAGCTCTAATCTCAATGGGATTGTGTAACCAGTAATATGAAACAAAAGCTTTTGCACCTGTTCCCAAAACTGTTGAATATCTTTACACTCCCACCAGCTATGGTTATAAGTGCCCACAGCACCACAACCCCTCCAACAAAATTCAGAACTGTTTGGGTGCATATGATGTAGTTTTTGTGGCATAAAATACCATTAGTGTTTTAAGGAATTTGCATTTTTATCTGTGTTGCTTTTGAACGGAAATGATGTGACTTCCAAATTTTACACCATTCTTCCATGCTGATATTTCTCTGACAGTCATTGCACCAGCAAGTGGTATAAGTTGGTGGTTTGTCACTTTGTGAAGTGATTAGTATGCTTTACAGATTGGAGATTAGACTTTTGAAAGTTGATTACTGATGTACCACAAGTTTTAAAAAATCTGTTAGCTTTCTTACGAGGCATCGTTTAATGTCTGGGTGTTCTGAGAGATGTTTCAGTTGAAAATACTGCAACCAGTTCATTGTTTGTCCTAATTTTAATTCTAAGGTAGCTTTATTTAGACCTTTTTTTGTGATATCAAGCAATCTTATTTTGAAATGTTCTTTCCAGCTAATAAAAGAGCTAAAATGATTGGCTGGTTTGAACCATGATTGGCCTATATATGTAGATAGTGGGGAAATAAAAGGGGCCAATTTATTCGGATTCCTACTCCAAGACTTTAAAGTGCATAATAAAAATGGAGTGTTTAGTGAGGGGTCCAATTTTTCCATGATCTTATTCCAAATTAGACCAATCAGGGATCTGCTGGATTTATACATTACTTTAAGAACATAAGAACATAAGAGATGTCAATGTTGGTTCAGGCCAAAGGCCCATCCAGTCCAACACTCTGTATCCCACAGTGGCCAGAAACACCAGTGCCATCAGGAGGTCCACCAGTGGGGCCAGGACACCAGAAGCCCTCCCACTGTTGACCCCCCCCAAGCACCAAGATGACAGAGCATCACTTGCCCCAGAGTCCCTATCTATACCTTGTGGCTAATAGCCACTGATGGACCTCTGCTCCATATGCTTATCTAATTCCCTTTAGCATAAGGTTTGCTGTCTGGTTAATAAATTAATCAGCAGGGAAGCCCCCCACTGGGTCACTTTAGCTCCCTCCATTGAGATGGAGCTGAATTAAATCTCCCTCCTGGACTCTGCCACTCATCTCATTGAGAAGCCCCTGAATAACGTTCTGTGCTAGCAAAGTATAAATTATAATTTATAAATAAATTATAGCAAAGTATTATCATCAGCAATTAATGATAATGCCTTAAAATGTATAAATAGTCCCATATGAATACAGTTAGACTATCTATTCCAACATAGCCTCCTGTGCTAGCAATGGGTGGCGTAACTGTTCCAAGTTCACAAATCTAAAAAGCTTCTATATGCAGATCCATTGGCAAGCACTGCAATTGTTGTTCCCATTGACCAACCCTTTACTGTGGGGATAGTTCTAAGGGTATTCTTCAGGGGACACATATTTTTAAAAGGAAAAGACAGCACTGACTTATACTAAGTTCAGAAAAATATTCCCCACAAAACTGTGAAAACATGACAAAAACATCATGTAATTCAAATATTTAAATATACCTGACTGTGAGGGGTTTTTTTTGTGTGTGTGTGTTTCATAGCGCAACTCAGAGTCTGTTGAGTTGTCTTTTTTTTTCTTTAGAGTTGCTGCCATGGGGTTTTGATGAATCCCTATTATCACTGCCACTTTTGGGGCTGTTTTCCTGAACTAAATAGGAAAAAGTCAAAAGGAAAAATCACTGTTTGCTAAATAGGCAGTTTAAAAATAAAGACCCCCACACAAAAAACACACACAAAACAAAATAACAAGCTGTATTTTTTAAAGGGGAAAAAAAGAAAAAAGACAGTATTGCCCTAATGTAGCCAATCCTCCAAAAGCTTACAGAGCTCTTCTTACAGGAGCTACTGTAAGCTCTTGGAGGATTGGCTACATTAGGGGTCTGTCGCTTAATATGCAAAGGAGCACCTGCTACAAAAAGAGCCCCGCGATCTGAAATCTAAAGAGGGTGGTGATAACCACAGATGTGAGTCTGCCAGGGTGGGGAACCCACTCTCAAGGGACACTGACACAAAGGGTTTGGTCTCAGGAAGAGGTCTCAAAGAGGCCTCACTGAGTATAAAATTTTAAGAACTCAGAGCCACCAGGCTGGGGCTCTTGGAATTCTCTGAGATACTAACAGGTCGTCACATTCTAGTCCAGATAGACCATATGGCAACAAAAGCCAGATTTCGGACCTTACATGCAGAGGTTATTATCACTGCCACTTTTGGGGCTGTTTTCCTGAACTAAATAGGAAAAAGTCAAAAGGAAAAATCACTTTTTGCTAAATAGGCAGTTTAAAAATAAAGACCCCCACACAAAAAACACACACAAAACAAAATAACAAGCTGTATTTTTTAAAGGGGAAAAAAAGAAAAAAGACAGTATTGGCTACACTGCTCAAAATACATTTTAGAGAAATAAGATACTTTTTTGATTTGAAGTCCTTCCTGCAGTGATCTTTAGTTTTCCCACAGCCCTATAAATGAGAAACAGATTTTGAGAAAAAAATGCTTTTGACCCATTACATCTAATTAAATTCTTCCCAGTATCTCCATGCAGCATTTGACACAGTTACTTTCATTGGAGGTGGTCCATGTGGCAGGCCAGGGCGGTGCATTGACTGCGTGGATGGAGATTAGACCAGTCTGTACAAGTGCTCTGTACGTTGTTTTCGCAACAGGTCTGCAAAAGGTACAGGATGATGTAAATGGACAAGTTCTGCAATTCATATCCAGAGTTAAAAAATCAGCATTCAGCAGAAACAGATGTTCTCAACTGCAACTGGCTGCAGGGATGGCTGTACACGTTCCAACTAATTGCTTCACAAGGTGATTCAGAAGCTGTTGGAACAGAAGCTGGAACTAGTGCTGATAGCACCCTTTTGGCCCCAAAGAGCTTGGTTCCAGGATCTGAAGATACTGTCGACCATGAAACCATGGTGCCTACCACTGGGAAAGGTCGTTGACACAACATCCTCGCCCAGGCCTCCTAAACCTAACAGCCTGGAGGCTGAGCGGAAACAGCTAGAAGGGTTGGGTTACCCTGACAGGGTGACAGACACCATGTTAGTTTTCTAGGAAAGATTCCACAAGTAGGGTGTATAACACAACCTTGTGGGTTCTTCACTCTTGGCGTTCAGAATGTGATTGGGAACCATTAAATGTGTCATTTAGAGTTATCTTAGCTTTCTCCAAGATGCTTTGGATGGAAGGCTAAGCATGAGTACATTAAAGTGACAGGTGGCAGCCATATCGGTGGTGATGGGGGCTAGGAAGGGAAGTCACTTAAATTGCCATCCACATGTTAAGAGATTCCTAAGGGGTTACTGCATGGTTAAGACTGCCACAAGTTCAGAGGTTTCTGACTTGGAACCCACATAGGGTCCTGAGAGCATTATGTAGAGAAACTTTGAACCCATGGAGTCATGTCCTCTCAAGGAATTAAGATTCAAGACCTTGTTTTTAGTGGGCATCACATCAACTAGGTGGGTGCCAGAACTGAGGACCCTGTCAGTTGACAGGGAACTTTGTGTTTTGCACAATGATAGGGTGACATTATGCCAGGATCCAGCCTTCATTCCCTAGGTTAATCCAGTTCTTTCACAAGTCAGAGATCATTGTCTTATTCCTTTGTCCCAATCATAGATATGACAAGGAAAGGGAATGGCATTGCCTAGATATCCATAGGGTATTTAGTTTTTTCATCCATAGGCCGGACATTGGTATGATTTGGATACCCTATTTGTTTCCTTTTGGATATCTTCCTTAGATCAACTTGGTATCACCTTTTACCTTAAGTATGTGGTTTTAGGGGTGGCATCATTGTTGCATTTAAAGCTTAGGGGTATTGCAGCATATTCTCTGCAGGGGGCTGCTACGTCAGCAGCTTATAGATCATTTCCCATCCTTGGAGAAAGTAAGTACAGTGGCTACCTGGAAGTCTGTGCACTCATTTTCTAGAAGCTATAGAGTAGAGAAGCTGACCTTTACTGCGGCGGCTTTTCATTGGGGTATGCAGCAGCACACCCTATAAACCAAAAGTTGGATTTCCCACCCTGGGTCACACTGCTATTTTATGTCCCACTCCCAGGACCACTGGAGAATGGAAGATTTGTATTCACTTACCATGAAGCTTCCTTTCTCGGTGGTCCAGGAGTGGGACAGTCCTACCTACTCAGTTTTGGGGGGCAGCTTCTGGGTTTTTTGGGGGGTGTAGAAACTGGATGAACATTTACACTGGCAGCAAACTACAAGCCATGTTTCTAAAAGAAAAGCCATAGATGTGACGTATTAGAGACTGATTCATTTTGGCATGACCCTTCACAGCAACAGTCTATGTCACCAGACAGTTTAATTACACCAGCAGGGAAGAAATAATGTGTCAGCAAGGCATGCCACTGCACCACTACAAATATTAGGGATGAAGATATCAGGGGAAAAGGTGGGATGGGCAAGATTTGTGGTTTGAATTTGTATGGTTTGGGTAGAAGAGAGACTTGCTGCCCTCAGTGCCTAGGACATTTAACCTGTCAGTCCTACCTCTCTTTCCCCCACATTTCAAAGACTTTAGCACATGACCGCTTTAGCACATGGAGTGCACTTTAGTGAGAAAGCAGCATAGAGAAAATGGCCATGGAACACCCAGGGGATCGCAGAAGGTAACAGAAACGAATCATAATGCCGAAAGAGATAAAAAGAGAACTCAGCGAAAGAAGGCAGCACACATTCCAATAGTGTGATAATAACAGCGTCTAACAAATACCAACATCAAACCTTCAGCCTTCCCTTTGATGTTTCTTGTATGAAACTATTATGTTTCCTGAGATAGTTTTAGAAACTCTGCTAAATATAAACAGCAAAGAGGCTGTTCTCCCTAGGAAGAGCTATGCCTGCGACCCCATTACTGAGCCTAACCAAATCTAACAGCAGTTTTCTACTCAGTAGACTGATAATTACTTGTGTGTAGGAAGGAAATACTATTTTTGGCTTTGCTTTTGTCACAGTCCCAGTTTTGCATGCTGCAGCTAGGGAACACTTCAATCTACCACTCCACTGGTTTAGGATGGTTCTACAGCAGTCAGTTGTTGCCATCAATCATGTATGTGTTGGCAGAGTAATTAATACAGCTATGGTGCACAACCTGATTAAAGAGCAGATAAAGGTTTATTTAGGAATTAATATCCTTCATAGGAAAGAGGAAAGACAGAGATAGGTTCCTAACTACAT
The DNA here is from genome assembly GCF_001447785.1 of Gekko japonicus. Taxonomy (NCBI): domain Eukaryota; kingdom Metazoa; phylum Chordata; class Lepidosauria; order Squamata; family Gekkonidae; genus Gekko; species Gekko japonicus. The sequence continues at coordinate 1,117,585 of NW_015162483.1, read as the reverse complement.
CTCTAGCTGAAAAAGAGGGTAAGACTAAGTGTGGCACTTCTGAGAAGGGGGAAATTGCCCTAAGAATAGCAGTCTTGCAGACAGAGAAGGAATGACACTTAAGAGGACAGAAGATACTGACCTCACTGTCCTATCTAATTGTCTTCTTGCTACCCCCTGCAGTGTCTTCTTCTCTTCTTCTTTGTATACCAGACATTGCCTTTTCCAGCAATATGTATTTATGACAGTGGTTCCAGATATCAGTAACAATCTGTAGTCTCCTGTTCTTTCTGCATTATACTCCTGGTTTTTGCAGGAGTCGGTTTATTATGTTTCACCTGTTATTATGAAATAGTGGCATAGTTTCTCTGGTGTGGATTGTCTTTGTGTTACTGTCCCAACATTCTCTCAGAATGATGTGTGCTTTCATATGACTTGGGTCATACTGCTGAAAGTCATAGTATTAAATAACGCTTCCAATATTCCAGTTGATCCCATTTGTTTATTGCAACTTCCTGACTTCGGACCTCTGAGGCAAGCAGCAGCTACCATTGTTGCCTTTATAAAAAATTATCGGCAATATAATTATGTTGCCAAAATAGCATCACCTGGTTTGCAGAGAAGGATCCCATGGTGGAACTACCATTACTGTATCTGAATATGTCATGTGAAGAAATTGTTTTTTCCCCCAACTAGGTAATTCAAAAGAGGTATATACTGTTAATCAACAGTCTCTTTATTCAGTCTAGCAATTTTAAACAGCAGTACCCTGTTTCCCCGAAAATAAGACCTACCCCAAAAATAAGCCCTAGCTGGATTTCTATGCATTTGTGGTATAAGCCCTAGTGTGTCTTCTTGAGAAAAAATAAATATAAGACAGTGTCTTATTTTCGGGGAAACACGGTAGATAGATTCTTGCCCATTTTGTGTAGGTAGCACTATCAACTGTTGGTTCTGACTTCTGATAAGAAATTACTGCTGACAGATACCAGCGTCAATAGATGTAAGCTGATCAGCATTCACTAGGCATAAAGTCTTGCAGCATCCATGTGAAATCAAGGGCTTTGTGAATCAATAGTAGGTATACACTTTGCTTTTCCTCAATTTTTTAATCTTTAAGGCAAAGAGGAGATAGTGATACAATTTCTGCAATAAATAAAACTATGTGACAAGAAAATTTTAGATGAATTAACCTTTATTTGAACCACTCATACATCAATTCTAAAACCTATCTGAAATAATAAAGTCCACAGTTGTTGTTGTTTGCAATACAGCCAATGAGGAAAATGGGGGGGAGGGTTTACTAGATGTTAACTTGGAAGTTCAATAGTTTTATATGTTCTCATTTTGAATATATATGTCCTTTCATGAAATACTTTCTTATAGGATTCTGCTTCTGTTTTGAATGTTCTCTTAAAGTTGAAATCTAATGCAAGCTGCAATGCTGTTTTTGCTCCTTTACTGTGCTATACTCAGTGTGAATTTTGTCAGTATATTTTTGTTAAGTAATCCCATCCCCCACACTATTATGAAAGGGTTAATAGTGCTTTAATTTGGATAGCACATCCTTGAACAGGGGGTCCCCAACCTTTTTGAGCCTGTGGGCATCTTTGGAATTTTTACAGGGCAGTGAACAGAAACACAAAATAGCTGCCGTGGGAAGTGGAGCGAACCACAAAATGACTGTTGTGGGAGGTGGAACCACACGTAATCTCACAAACAAGCACAGCACAAATGCAGGGGAGAAAAGTGTAATTTTTAGGATATCCTGGAAAAGACAAGTGAGATAAAGAATAAAACCAACACTGTGGTGTGAGCTTCCACTAAAACAAGTTTATTTTAATCCGCACAGCCAGTCAGATCTCCAGTGGCTAATCAGTGGCCAGTCCTGCTGGGCCTACTTCTAAAAATGTTTGATAGGTGCCAGGTAAGGTGTCAGTGAAATCATGGGCCTATGGGTACCATGTTGGGGACCCCAGTCCTAGATCAAGGCCTAGCTGGACCTGTTACCTCCTATACTACTCAGCTTTGTCAGGGTTTCCAGTCAATCATGCTCAACACCAGGATCTTCAGTAGATTCAGTTTGTTGAGGGAGAAAGTACATGAGACACCTTAAACTCTTGTGTTAGGAATGGTGGGGAAACATGAACCCCAGTGGATATAGCCCCTTCAAAGGAGACCTCCTAATAGTACAAAGCCAATAGGCAGGCACCTTGCAATGTGGGCTAAAACAGGGCCGTTAGCTTCCCAGCGGGGAAAAGGGAGCTAGGAGATGCCACCACTCCAAGGACACCTGGTGAGATAAGCAGCTGCAGCAAAGAAGGGAGGAAGGGAGGGAGATGAGCAAGCCCCATGCCTCCACCCTCCCACACACATTCCAAGGCATGGCAGCATTAGCTGACCTCCTGCCCCTCCAAATGGCCCCTCCCCCTGGGTTTCTCAGGAAAACAGGCATGGAACTCCCGGAGAAGGTGAGGAGCGCAGACATCAAAAACCTCCACCCACTCCCTGTGTTGCGGCCCAAAATCCACCCATTCAATCAGATAATACAAGCGGCCATGTTTGAGCTTAGAGTCCAAAATCCGGGAAACTTTGAAATGTTTCTGGTCATCCACCATCGGGGGTGCGCCCCCCCGGGGGGGGGGGGGGGTTTGCGGCCGATCCGGCCTCCAGACGTTGATAACATGTTGCATGAACGCCCAAGCCAGGGAATGGGCAGTAGGCACCTGGGAGAATGGGATGAAATGCACTTGCTTTGAGAACAGACCCCCCCCAGATGACTGTTTTCCCCCTGCTAGGGGGGAGATTGGTGATAAAGTCCATAGAAATAACCTCCCAAGGGTGACCGGGAGTCGGGAGCAGGTGTAACAATCTGGGAGCCCAGCCGGGTTGAAACTTGCACATAATACACGTTTGACATGATTGAACAAATAATGAAATGTCTTTGCGCATACTCAGCCACCAGAACTGGCGCTGGAGGAGATGCAACATTTTTACAAATCCCAAATGCCCTGCCAGCTTAGTCCCATGTGTCGCCGTCATAACGGAACCTCGTAAGGCCTTTTGAACAAACAGTCTATGGCCCTTGTACCAACACCCATTGTCTCGTTGCTCCAGTGCCCCATCCCCCTCCACTTCCGCCCAATCTCCATCTGAAAAGGCCTCTGCGAACATCATTTCCCAGCATTCCACTGCCTCCTCCCCTTGGGCCCATGCTTGACCCCGGGTTGTGACCGCCCCACCTAGTTGGGAGGGTGTGAAGATGGACTCAATGATGCTCTATCACTGACTGTTGTGTTGGGGGAGGCTCGACAGTGCGTCAGCCAGAGAATTCAATTCCCCCGGGAAATGGTGCAGTTTGAAATGAAACTTAGAAAAGAATTCGGCCCAGCACAGCTGTTTGGCATTGAGGTTTCTGGGGGTATGTAGAACGTCTAGTTTCTTATGATCAGTCTACACCTCAAACGGCGCCCTCCCTCCCTCCAACCAATGTCTCATAGTTGAAAGCGCTAATTTAATCACCCCGCCTCTTTGTCCCACACCGATCAATTTCGTTCTGTGGCATTGAATTTGTGAGACACATATACAAGGGGGTGCAATTTTCCATCCCGCCCCTCCTGTAAGATAGCCCCACTCATGGCTACGTCAGATGCGTCCACCTGCACAATAAATTTTTTGTTTTCATCTGGGTGTGCTAGCATGGGCTCTGAGGTGAACAATGCTTTCCGCCATTCGAAAGCCTGCTGGCATTCCCTAATCCAGGCTAATGGCGCTCCCGGCTTGGTGGCCTCTGGACCCTTTCCTCTGGTTTTTAACAGGTTTGTGAGTGGTAAGCTAACTTGTTCAAAGTTCGAAATGAAGGCATGATAAAAGTTTGCAAATCCGAGGAAGGATTGGAGTTGGTGCCGGGTTTGAGGCGCCTCCCACCCAACATGTCTTAAACTTTTGCAGGGTCCATCTCTAGGCCCTGGGGGGAAATGCGATAGCCAAAAAAGTCTACTTCAGTGCGGTTGAACTCACATTTGGATAACTTAGCAAATAGTTTATTCTCATACAGTGTCTGCAACACCTCCCGCACCAACTTCACATGGGACCTCTTGTTGGGGGAGTACAGCAAGATGCCATCTAAGTAAATAAGGGCCCTCCTGAACAGTTGCTTGTGCAACAGTTCATTGATCAAGTTCATGAACACCCCTGGAGCCCCTTGCAACCCAAATGGCATTACCCGGTATTCGAATTGCCCCAGCGGGGTGTTGAATGCTGTTTTGTACTCATCCCCCTCCTTGATGCGCACCCAGAAGTATGTGTCCCAGAGGTCTATCTTAGTGAAGATTTTCCCCTTGGCCGCCTCAGCCAAGAGGTCCTTGATGGTGAAGGATAATTTAAATGATCTCTATCTTCTTTATGTATCACAATAAGTGTGGATTCCCTCCAGGTTTCTGCTATGTGTCCTGCTGCAAGCAAATGATTACAAATGGTGATCACCATAAGTGAACTTTTAATTTTTTTATAAAATTCAATTGGAAAGCCATCTGATCCCATGGTCTTGTTATTTTTTTTATTTTTTAAGGCATTATTAATTTCTTCTAAAGTTAATGGTTGGTCTAAAAATCTAAATGTTCTTTACATAACTGATTATCATAGTTCAATACATTTAAATATTTAACAATTTCTGGATGACTAGGATTAGTACAGTGTATAGTGTTTGATAATACTCATGGAACGCTTGTAAGATTTCACTAGCTTTCGTTAACAACATACCTGAATTGGATTTCAAAGCCTGTATATATGAACTAGACTTTAATTTTGCTACTCTATGCTTTAGTAGTTTAAGTGATTTAGGAGATTTTGTTTTAAAAGTTTTTTTAGTTCAATAATTGTCATTGGATAATAGAGGTTTCCGATAATTCCAGTTCTTTTCACTTTTTATTTAAGTTTTTAAAAGTTTTTTTGCCCTCATAGATCATGTTTTTTTTCTAACCATGAGATTTCCTTTTGAAGGTTAACTTTTCAATTTTTTTTTTGCTTTTTACAAGCAGTTGCTAAGGGTATACATTTCCCTCTCATCACCACTTTAAGAGCATCCCAAACCAATTCTTTTGGAACTCCACAATCTTTATTAAAGTGGAGATATTCTAAAATTTGTTTATTCATTTCTTCTCATATTTTATCATTGGTTAGTAACAAAGTATTTAATTTCCAACAAGACTTACATCCAGTTTGTTCCTCCCCCTCTAAACCAGCAGGACAACCATGAATGATCTGAGATAGACTTTGAATTTTGAGGGTCTAACATTTCATTTTGTTTTTGCTTTTTACAAGCAGCTACTAAGGATATACATTTCCCTCTCATCACCACCTTAAGAGCATCCCACGCCAATTCTTTTGGAACTCCACAGTCTTTATTAAAGTGGAGATGTGCTAAAATTTGTGTATTCATTTATTCACATATTTTATCATTGGTTAGTAACAAGGTATTTAATTACATCCAGTTTGTTCCTCCCCTCTAAACCAGCAGGACAACCATGAATGATCTGATATAGACTTTGAACCTATATCAGCTATTTATATGTTATTTATTAACTTTTTTGAAGTCAATATATAATCAATTATATAGGTTCTCTGAAGGGGGGAGTAGTATGTATACTCTCTAACCTTTGGATTCACCCAACACCACACATCAATTAAATTATAAAAATCCAATAAGTTCCCCAGACCTGTAGGTTTCAAACATTGAATACTTACAGTTTGTGGTTTATCTAAGCTGGGGTCAATGTGGGAGCGGTGGCGCAGGGAGTATAACACCTGCATTTAACATCTACTCGAGCCCCTGTTCGAGTCCCACCGTGGTCGAGGTGAGCTCTCGACCCTTAGTCCTAGCTCCCGCCCACCCAGCGGTTCGAAAGCCAAGTAACTATCTATCGGCGAGTAGATAAATGGGTACCCACCCTTATTTTTTTTAGCCGAGGAATGCTTTCACCAGGGTGTCGGTAGGGAAATTCCCCCCCCTTGTACCAATGTGTGGCCGTAGTTAGGGTCGATATAGGTGACTAGCACCCAAGAACTGTAAACCGCCCAGAGACCCCTATGGGGGTTAGGGCGGTATATCAAGTCGAAGGATAAATAAATAAATAAATAAAATTATATAGTTAAGGTCACATCCGATTAGCAGCTCTCCAGCTTGAAAGTCACTCAATTAACGGAATGCTTCTTTAATAAAATCCAATTGGCCCACATAAGAAGAAGCAGAAGAAGAAGCAGATGAGATTGGATTTATACCCCGCCCTTCACTTGGAGTCTCAGAGTGGCTTACAAACTCCTATCCCTTCCCCTCCCCACAACAGACACCCTGTGAGGTGGGTGGGGCTGAGAGAACTCTGACACAAACTGCTCTTTTTCAAGGACAGCTGTGCCAGAGCTTGTGACTGACCCAAGGTCACATCAGCAGGTGCAAGTGGAGGATTGGGGAATCTAACCCGGTTCTCCCAGATTAGAGTCCACACACATAACCACTACACCAAACTGGCTCTCACACCAAACTGGCTGATATTATCCTTCAACTGACATTCTCCTTCAACTCCTTCAACCTTAGGGGCATAAATAGAAGCAATTGTTAAGGGCAGCCCATTCAAGCTTCCTTTTACAAATATAAATCACTCTTTAGGGTCTATTTGAGTATGGGAACATACAAAAGGTGTAGTCTTTGAAATTAAGGCTGCCAACCGTCTCTCTCTTGATGAGCCTGTGGCATGGAATTCCTGTGAGAACCAATTTGTTTTTAAGAGTTTAATGGGCTTTTTCTTAAGGTGGGTTTCTTGCAGGCACAGGAAATTGGGTTTCTCTTTAGACATTAAGCTTGAAATCTGGGCACGTTTAATGGGATGCCTAAATCCCCTACAATTCCAAGTAAGGAATCTTTGTAGCATGGTTGCTGTTTAATACGCCAGCCACACCACATGTCAACTAAACTAAAAATGTTAAAACCTCTTAGAATTATAAACAGTATATCTTACAGAAATTCAAATCTTTCTTTAAAGAGAGCTCTTAAATGAGAGATAATCAGATGTTTGGAGCTCCAGGGAACACTTTAGCCTTTGTACTTGCAAATGTGCACAGGGCTGTAGTCTTAGCTGGAATTGACCTTGTTGTTTTTGTTGTTACCACTGTTGATGTTTTAAATTGTTTTCACTCCCACTAATGGGAATCTGTTCTAAGGCTACCAGATCAGAGGGACCCAGCACTCAATTTCAATACCTGGAAAGATGATTCCTGGACTTGCAGGATCTAAATGAATAGAAGTCATGCATGTTGGGATTCAGTAGTACCTTATTTATTCTCCTTCAACTCTTACAGCCAATGGAGAGTAGCTGCAGTTTGTCCTCATTGGCCTCCTCTTTACCATATATAAAGGCAGCCTGACAAACCACATGCCCCCCTGACACTGCCCTCTGACAAGAACTCCTCTTTTCACAAGAAGCTGGGAACTAGTCAGTCCATCACTCCATGGCTGAGGAAGAGATCCATCACCCTTTAAGTCACCACATGCTGCCAATTGTCAGCCACTGTGGGGATGGAATCCAATACATCTGGAGCAATGACAGCTTCTGGATAACTTGGGGGGGGGGGACACCAGTGTATTGAGTTTACGAAGTAAAGGTAAACCATGAAACATTCTTGTCCACCAGACTAATTCTCAAAGACTGCATATATTATACTTTTTTGTGTGGTTTGATAGATTGACTGTATACAGTTGAAGCATAAGAACATAAGGACATAAGAGAAGCCAATTTTGGATCAGGCCAATGGCCCATCTAGTCCAACACTTTATCACACAGTGGCCAAAAATACGAGGTGCCATCAGGAGGTCCATCAGTGGGGCCAGGACACAAGAAGCCGTCCCACTGTTGCCCCCCCCAAGCACCAAGAATACAGTGCATCACCTGCCCCAGCCTGTGAATTCCTATCTATACCTTGTGGCTATTAGCCACTTATGGACTAATTTTGATGATTTATTGTAAATGCCTTAGATAATGCTTGCCAATTTAAAACTGTACATTAACATTGCAAATTATGGAATTCTGTTTCACTGGATTTAAATTTTATGTACAAGATTTTTTCTCCATCTTTCCCCAGATTAGTGGACAGATAATCTTCTTTTCATCAGTGGAGTCAGTGCCCTTGAGGTGACTAGAAAAAAGGTACCTCATTGTAAGCATTAGTCAGAAGTAGAAATTGAGCAGTTAATTTTTAATCACTGACCTGAGGCACATAATGGGTTTCATATGCCGAAAGTACTGATTCTCATCAAACTGCAGATGGGAACAGGAATAGTGCTTCAAAAAAGTAC
>NW_015162483.1:1108513-1109199 GCF_001447785.1 Gekko japonicus | reverse complement strand
GCTTAAGAATGTCATCAGAAGCCTAAGCTGAAAAGTTGCTGTCTTAAATAATTCTTGTGTCAGAGACACAAAGTATTGGTCCTCATTTTTAGCTGTGGGAGTTTTTCTCAAACATATCTCCCCATATGCTCACCGCCTGGTGGACTTCTTCTCAAAAGTGCCACCATTGTGGGAGGAAGTCCCTGTGACTGAAAAGAAGCATAATTGGACATGTACCCTAATTGCTCAAAGTTAATCAAAGAAACATTTCACAAATTCATGTATACTCAGAATGTTTTTATAGAATAATATGTAGGTGGTCTGCAATACCAGACTGCTTCATGGAGCCCCAGAGTATGAGTGCAAAAAAAAATGATTTGTTCAGTTTTAAACCCCCCAAATTGCAAGAACAACTTGGTTATTTAAATCCTTCCACTGATTCCTGCCTTTGTGCATGATCAGTTTCTTGAGGTTCAGCTCCAATGTATTCTTCACTCTCCAAGAGCTTAAAAGATCAGGTTGTGATTCTGCCCAATGCTGGTTCATAAATGAAGAAGGAAAAAGTTCAAACCAAATTCAAAACATTGTTTGAACTTGTAGTTGCTAGATATTGTACATTGGCACTGGGTCAATACATACCATTTGCTTCTGTGCTACCTTTGCATTGGTCTTTGGTGGCCTAATTCATCTGAACAGAGACTCTTTCC